>NC_047113.1:85440443-85797943 GCF_902500255.1 Thalassophryne amazonica | reverse complement strand
ACACTCTACCTCACCAATATGACCTATAGAAAACCACTTCTTGCATAGAAACCCTCTTATTAGCTTGCTTAAAATAATATTGTCAAATTCCATTCTGTTACATTTTATTTGCTATTCATGGTATTTTGCTTAGGCAAAGGCTATACGCCCAAACGTTGGGCAGATAAGTTATACACTGAACATTACACTCCATCCGTTGGGCAGATAAATATAATGTCTTACCTTATTCGCCCAACCATTGGGCAGATAAGTCATACATTGAACATTACACACCCAACCGTTGGGCAGATAAATATAATGTCTTATTTGCCCAACTGTTGGGCAGATAAGTTATACATTGAACATTACATGCCCAATCGTTATGGACAGATAAATATGTCTTATTCGCCCAACCGTGATCGTGTATTTGACACGTTTTGTGCATCTAAGCTGTTTTTACACCTCTTTTTAAAGCTCTATTGTGGCGTATGTTTGACACATTTAACGGCATTGTGTTTAATTACTGTGAAAACATCGCAATGGATCAAAACAGACAAACTTCAAAAGCATTTTGAATGGAAGCCTGTTAACAACGAAGAAACTGCTGCTTGTCTGTAAGACGGTGTTAGTTTGACACAGTTCCCTGGGTGTGATGAGCCAAACAGAACTGCTTTAGATCACAGCCCCTCCGCGGGGTGCGAACCCTCCTGCAGCCGGCGAAAAAATATCCACCTTTTTTCCCCTCCGGCGTTAGAACCCGAAGTGAGTTTCCAAACATACTCATTCGTCAGTTGTGGTTGGGCGTATATGCTCACATATTTCCTTTATTGAACCAAGGGTTGGGCGTATAGCCACTCCGTTTTGCTTATGTGTTATACATCATATTTTCTGTGCCTCCCCCAGATTGCTTCAGTTGCAAGAGGTCACTCTCACAAGCGCCACTAGCTTAGCTTATGGCAAGCTAAAACGCTCTATGGCTGAACAACTGTCCAGTTTCTGGGTATTCTATGTTAGTATGCGCCTGCGGCTGACATGCTTGATGAATTCCTGTGCAAAAAGTACTTCCTGTGAGATAATGAGTATATCTCATCTAAATAAATTTATAAAGATAACTGAAGTTTTAAGAGTGGCTGTAATAAACACTTAAGAAACTTAAAATTTATGAGCAACTTCACTTGCTCAAGCACGTTGTAAACATTGACATGATGGAGTTTGATGTGGAAGAGTTCAGAAAGATACGATCATAATGTTTTGATTACCATTTACAGTTGGCGATGAAAAACATGGGAAGCTTGAATCTTCGGACTGGGTTGCTTGACATGAAGACGTTTTGCTTCTAATCGCAGAAGCTTCCTCAGCTAAAATTCATGCTCTGGTAGTCTGACTTCTGTCTTGGCTCTTTCAAGACAGCCAAGATGTTTATATCAAGCTGTTTAAATATAAATTTTGGTGACCCAGTAGATGAAATACACCTCAAGAGAGGGATTCAAATTGTGCCATTTTCATGGAATGACTCATTTCTCCTATTGTACTTAGGTTATTGTCGGGTTTAGAATACTGTACCTTTGATAAGAGGAAGAGACAACCAGGCAATAAAACAAGTGAGAGATAGAATTCAATTTAAGCTCGCGAGGAGTGCAGTCAGGCTGTACACCAAAGCTACACTAAAGTCTGGCCTGCGCTCCCGCTCTTTTTATTTAGGACTTCCCTACATACATGGGCGGTACAGCTCCTGAGGGGAAGAGTGATAGCACGTGAGCTGTTGCCGCAGAACTGCTGATTGCACAATACATTCAGGATGTTCAGAACCTTTTTAATCTTGGGCTCGGTTAAGATGTGTTTAAGACATCTAACAATTAATCACACTTCTTCTGACAAAAGGACTGATGTATCACAATCACACTGTGGTTGGAACATTCAATTCTCTATTCTTTATCTTACTGCTCAGCTTCGGCTGCGTCCTGCATGAGTCATCTTCACATGTCCTAAAAAGAGCTTAGCGTGCACACAGAGATACCACAACTTGCAGAAACACGTCATGTCACATATCTTAAGTAACCTTCACCCATCACATCAGTACAATACACTTTATCAGAGCAGAGAACACAAAACATGCATGATAAAATAAAACAGTGTATCTACAGAATAACTCCAAGTTATTTTTTTTTTATGTCCACCAGTCAGGTACTTAAAGTAAAATACACTATGTTCTTTCTCCGATTCTGTTCTCTGTACACATTGATGACTTGTTAATTAAGTTTAAAGAAAGTGGTATCAGATATTATCTTGGGAAAAATTATGTCAGTTGTTTGATTTACGCTGATGATTTAACCCTGCTAGTGCCTACCAAAATGGGGTCTTCAAAGTCTCATTTAAATATGTGAAAATTGTATGTCTCAAAATTTGATCTTACATTTAAAGGCAAAACGAGTATATTTATGGTGTTTAAAGGATTTCTGGAATAATAAAGTTCCTCACAAACAACAACTGGAGTCCCTCATTTTAAATAAGTCCTGGGCATGTTGTGGTAGAAGTTTGTTTTTTAATTTAAACCTAATTTGTATTATGATATAGTCAATCAAATCCCAAAATATCAAAATATGCAACCAGACAACCAATGGATTCGTCAGCTCACGATATGGTTTCTAACCAATAATTGTTATAGCCATCTTTTGAAGCAAAAATATAGGTTTTGTAGTCAAGAATACAATAGTTTTGTGAGTATTAATATTTATAAAACAGATAAGGCAGTCCATCTTGGACATACACTCAGCTCTGTGGATATCAAAGGTATGGCTAGAGTGGCAATTGGTCAATTTTGGAAACAATTTAATATATTACTCAGTGATTTGTCATATTGACTACAATGAGATTTGTATTTCCTGGCTTAAGGCCCTTAGAATGATTGTGCTCAATTCTGACAACAGCCTTGTTAGATCTGTGGGTTACAATCTCTTGAGAAATCCTGTCTACCTTCTGTAGTAATTTTCAACAATTTAGAAGTTTACCTGGTTCTGTACAAGATTGTATTAAATATTCCAAGGAGATATGGTAGTATACTAGTTAGGGATGGGACAGACGCGTGAGTGTTCTGAGGCTGTTAAATACCATAAAAAGCCACCTCAGTGTGCAACTGAGGAGGAGATGCTGAACACAGAGACTCTGTCAGCCGAAAAAGGGAAACGTTTCCATCAAAGTTCTGCACGTGTGCATCGCTGATGATACACCTATTCTAGAGTTGAAAGGCTTCAGGCTTCCAAAAAGTTTGAAATTTGCGCAGCACGAAAACAGTGAGAGTGAGAGAGAGACAGCCACATAGGCAGAGAGAGAGAGACACAGACAGAGGACCTAATTTTTTAATTTTTACTCTTAACACTTGCTTTGACAATGTAAACATATGTCTCCCATAGTGATAAATCTCCATTGAAATTGACAATTCAGGAGAGACAGACAGACAGTGCTGTCTTTTCTCTTCAAGTCTTAGGCTATTAAAGTCTTTAAAAAATAAAAGTACTTAATTCTTTCAGTAAAACATCAAATCTAGGCTTTCATCTTAGATACACCTTCTGGCAAGTTGTAGCTGAACTTTCAGGTCTCCTGCTTAAGAAAATCATCATGAAATCAACAATAATTACAATAATAACATTAAAGCAAACAGAGCTCTGGTCTTGGATCGGAAAAGTATCGGTATCGGCAGATATCCAAATTCAGGTATCGGTATCGGATCGGAAGTCAAAAATTGTGGGTCGGTGCATCCCTAATACTAGTCAGCCTTTACTGAGTGGTTTCATGTCAAAGATAGATTTTATATAAGTATAATAATTTAAATCAGGGATGGTCAGTTGTCAAGCAATATACGCGTATTTTATTTATCTATTTTTTTATTGAATCCTTTTACCTTGTACTTTCATTATTGTCTATTTCTTAATTTGTTATAATTATTTTCCTCTTACCAACATGTACATGTGTGGAGAAGCATATTTTTTAACAACTGTCTGCCCATCGACAATCTTATTCGTTAATGTCTTTTAATATGGGCTTCAGCCATGTATTTATTCATAATATTTGGTTATTTATCTATTGTCATCATTACTTGTATATGAAACATAATTTCTATCCCCACAGCCCATCAACAGACACAAATGGGCAGCACATATTTTATACATATATATAGGAAATGAAAGAAATAAGCTGCTCATATAATCTATCTATAATATCAATATAAATATCAAACTGTTTTGAAATTAGTATAGTTTCATCATTATTATATTTATCAATATCTCTGCAAACAAATAAAAGCTTATCATATTCTTATTCTATCATACATGTCTATTAGTGGATCCACAAAAATATTCATAATTAATGTAGGAGCTCCATAATTGTATATGTATACATACCTTATTACTTCAGATGCAATTCCCCTGGTATCATATGGCCATAACAATAACTAAAGAAACTTGCATACTTTCTACATAATAACACTTCAAAGAATTATATTGATATTAATAATAAGAATAATCAGTAATTGCATTCTCTTATCATAACTGTAACTCTCTTACAACAACCCATACTTACCAATACTTACCCTTTACTTCAGGCTGTTTGTGTTGCTTCTGTTAGGAAAGTGTAGTGACACGGACCCACAACAGGGGGCGCAAACGAACGGTCAATAGATGAGCCAAAATATAACAATTTAATGTTGTGAATGTGCACAACGAACATACAGACAATCTCAGAATATCACAACAGTCAATACACAAAGGTGACGTGTGGGCAGGCTCGAGGATAGAAGACGTCTGTCCTGAGGAGAGCCAGAACCACACGATTTCCGCCGCCCCAGAACCTGGTGAATACTGGAGCTGCCAAGTCCCGAATTCCCAGGTGATCACCGTCCCCGACTGTCGGATCTGGTACTGCTGGCGAAGAACAAAGACAGTCAAGTGTGGGTGTGTGTACACCCAGTAACAACAACGGTGGGAATGCCACCTCCACCTCACACTCAGCGCGTTGCAGCGGTCTCAGCTGAAAAGGAGCGCCGTCTTGCACAGCCTCCTCAAAAACGACCGGTTCTCCTGCAAACACTCACAATAAACAGATTTACAAAAGGCTGAGGATATTACCTCCAATGAAGTATGATATCTCGGCAACGAGGTGGAGATGACGTCTGGTCTTTATGGAGTGAGATGATGTTGAGTAGATGGGTGACAGCTGTCACCCCCGGCTGAGTCCATGGCGGCAGCGCCCTCTCGTGCCTGAAGCCCGCACTTCAGGCAGAGCGCCCACTGGTGGTGGGCCAGCAGTACCTCCTCTTCTGGCGGCCCACACACAACAGCTTCCTCAAAACCCAGACTCCTACCTCCACAGGTTCTGGTCACACATCAAATTGATCCTGCAACAGAAACTTCTCAAGCACATTAAGCAATGCCTCTCTCATAAGTTTATATGAGTTACGAGTCAAACTTCCTGTCATCGTACCGTTCCCTTTATTGTCACTTTGCGTGTTCCTTCCCATTTTGGCCTCTGCCACAGTGATTTTGAATCATCCCACAAAAGTAGGATTTCCAAATCCGTACTGTCCTTCTCATAACGAGTTCTCTCTGGACCTACTATGATTATTATTATTATTATTTTATGAATTAGTCCCTATTTTTAAATTGTATTTAATTATTTTTTATTTTAAGCACCCAATTGTTTATTTATTTTATTTTAAATATTGTAATTTTAATGTTTTAGCACCCAGTCGTTTATAGGAATGTAAACCTATTGTTTTTTTTTCAAACCAAATAAGATGTGATTTTTCTTACTTCACCGACATAGGGCTGCAACACCAAGTGCAAATGATACTATATAGCGTTGTACCAAATCTAACTATTTAGCGTACTCTAAGTTCAACTACCATCATGCAGAGAATTTTGTTTCCGTCCGATAGGCTGTCCGCTTGATAGATGTGAAGTTATACTGACGGATGTAAAACCCATCCATCCATCCATCCATTTTCTTCCGCTTTATCCGGAGTCGGGTCGCGGGGGCAGCAGCTCAAGCAAAGCCGCCCAGACCTCCCGATCCACACACTTCCCCCAGCTCCTCCGGGGGAACCCCAAGGTGTTCCCAAGCCAGCCGAGAGATGTAGTCCCTCCAGCGTGTCCTGGGTCTTCCCCGGGGCCTCCTCCCAATGGGACGTGCCAAGGAACACCTCTCCAGCGAGGCTTCCAGGGGGCATCCGGAAAAGATGCCCGAGCCACCTCAACTGACTCCTTTCGATGTGGAGGAGCAGCGGCTCAACTCCGAGCTCCTCCCGAGTGACCGAGCTCCTCACCCTATCTCTAAGGGAGCGCCCAGCCACCCTGCGGAGGAGACTCATCTCGGCCGCTTGTACTCGCGATCTCGTTCTTTCGGTCATGAGCCAAATCTCATGACCATAGGTGAGGATCGGAACGTAGATAGATCGGTAAATCGAGAGCTTTGCCCCCCTACTCAGCTCTCTCTTCACCACAATGGTCCGATACAGCAACCGCATCACTGCAGATGCTGCACCGATCCGTCTATCGATCTCATGCTCCATCCGTCCCTGACTCATGAACAAGACCCCGAGATACTTAAACTCCTCCATTTGAGGCAAGGACGCTCCACCACTGTGAAGAGGGCAAAGCACCTTTTTCCGGTCGAGAGCCATGGCCTCGGATTTGGAGGCGCTGATTTTCATCCCGGACGCTTCACACTCGGCTGCAAACCGCCCAAGTGCACGCTGAAGGTCCTGATTTGACGAAGCCAACAGAACCACATCGTCCACAAACAGCAGAGACGAGATTCTGTGGTTCCCAAACCAGACCCTTCTACACCCTGGCTGCGCCTAGAAATTCTGTCCATAAAAATAATGAACAGAACCAGTGACAAAGGGCAGCCATGGCGGAGGCCAACGTGCACTGGAAACAGGTTTGACTTACTACCGGCAATGCGAACCAAGCTCCTGCTGCGGTCGTACAGGGACCGGATAGCCCTTAGCAAAGGACCCCGGACCCCGTACTCCCGGAGCACCCCCCACAGGGTGCCCCGAGGGACACGATCGAACGCCTTCTCCAGATCCACAAAACACATGTGGACTGGTTGGGTGAACTCCCATGAACCCTCGAGCACCCGATGGAGCATGTAGAGCTGGTCCAGTGTGCCGCGACCAGGACGAAAACCACACTGCTCCTCCTGAATCTGAGGTTCAACCATCGGTCGAATTCTCCTCTCCAGTACTCTGGAATAGATCTTACCAGGGAGGCTGAGGAGTGTGATCCCCCTATAGTTGGAACACACCCTCTGGTCCCCCTTCTTAAACAGAGGGACCACCACCCCGGTCTGCCAATCCAGAGGCACTGTCCCCGATCGCCACGCGATGTTGCAGAGGCGTGTCAGCCAAGACAGTCCCACAACATCCAGAGACTTAAGGTACTCAGGACGGATTTCATCCACCCCAGGAGCCTTGCCACCGAGGAGCTTTCTAACCACCTCTGTGACTTCGGCCTGGGTAATGGATGAGTCGGCCTCTGAGTCCCCAGTCTCTGCTTCCTCTTCGGAAGACGTGACGATGGGATTGAGGAGATCCTCGAAGTACGGTATTCCTTCCACTGCCCGACAACATCTCCAGTCAGGGTCAACAGCTCCCCACCCGCACCATAAACAGTACTGGTGGAGAGCTGCTTCCGCCTCTTGAGGCGCCGGACGGTTTGCCAGAATCTCTTCGAGGCCGACCGATAGTCCTCCTTCATGGCCTCCCCGAACTCCTCCCAGACCCAAATTTTTGCCTCGAGTTTTGGATGTAAAACCATGTTAGTTATTTAAGACCAGTTAGCTGATTAGCTGTTATCGGTTAGGCTAATGGTGTGCGCGCAACTGGTCAAAGACAAACAAAGACTGAATCACACTCACATTCCACAACAAATGAACCCGCATTCATTGTCTTAATACCTCCGTACCAATTCCTGGCACAAAATATCCCCCAAAAACAAATAATCAGAAAAATGAGTATTTCAGCAGTTTACAACTAATAATTGTAGCTCATCAGCTACTTCTCCTCCCCTGCTATTCAGAAACTTTCCACATGCTCACAGACTATGGGGTTAAAATTGTCTCATTAATATTTGTAAATGCACGCAGGGTGATCTACAAATAATCATTGATTTGCAAATGTGTTCACATATCCACAAATGAAAATTTCATATTTGTAACTTGTAAATTGGTCTTTGCAAATAATGTTGTATTTGCAAAAACTTAATTTGTAAAAAAAAAAAAAAAAACCTTTGTAAAACTGGAAATTGTATTTGTGAATTGAGTTTCAGCATTTGTGGATCACCAATTACACGCATTCATCACTTTCCTCTGTGCCGTAATTTTGAGACATTCTTTTCGCGAAATTCACACAAATCCACAAATGACAAATGCCTACTGATTCGCAAATACACAACTGCGCACACTGGATATCCACTAGATTGCAGTGTGGTTCCATTCATTGATGTGGCACACTGAAACTATATGCTTCTGGATGAGAGAAGACCGACATGATGACGGATGTTTTACCAGAACCTCATGCTAGCTAGGTGGCTCTGGTAAAACACCCGTCATCATTTTATACAACAACACATCATAATTTTAAAAAATAATTGACCTTGCAGACAATATCACCACATACATACCCATCCATCAGACGCCTCCATTACGGTAATGGGAAATGATTTATTCTGAAATGTCGGTCTTCTCTCATCCGGGAGCATATAGTTTCAGTCAAATGTTTCCTGTCGTTTTTCATCAGGTTTGCACACACTGCAGCAGGGATTTTGGTCCACTCCTCCATACAGATCTTCTCTAGATCTTTCAGGTTTGGAGTTTTAGCTCCCTCCAAAGATTTTCTATTGAGTTCAGGTCTGGAGACTGGCCAGGCCACTCCAGGACCTTGAAATGCTTCTTACGGAGCCCCTCCTTAGTTGCCCTGGCTGTGTGTTTGGGGTCATTGTCATGCTGGAAGACCCAGCCATGACCCATCTTCAATGCTCTTACTGAGGGAAGGAGGTTGTTTGCCAAAATCTCGCAATACATGACCCCTTCCATCCTCCCTTCAATACGGTACAGTCGTCCTGTCCCCTTTGCAGAAGAGCACCTCCAAAGTATGTTTCCACCCCCATGCTTCACGGTTGGGATGGTTTTCTTGGGGTTGTTCTCATCCTCTAAACATGGTAAGTGGAGTTGATTCCAGAAAGCTCTATTCTGGTCTCATCTGACCACATGACCTTCTCCCATGCCTCCTCTGGATCATCCAGATGGTCACTGGTGAACTTCAAACAGGCCTGGACATGTGCTGGCTTGAGCAGGGGGACCTTGCTGCTCTGCAGGATTTTAAACCATGACAGCATCATGTGTTACTAATGTAATCTTTGTGACTGTGGTCCCAGCCCTCTTCAGGTCATTGACCAGGTCCTCCTGTGTAGTTCTGAGCTTTCTCAGAATCATCCTTACCCCACAAAGTGAGATCTTGCATGGAATCCCAGACCGAGGGAGATTGACAGTCATCTTGTGTTTCTTCCACTTTCTAATAAATAATCACAACAGTTGTTGTCTTCTACCAAGCTGCTTGCCTGTTGTCCTGTAGTCCATCCCAGCCTTGTGCAGGTTTACAGTTTTGTCCCTGGTGTCCTTAGACAGCTCTTTGGTCTTGGCTATGGTGGACAGGTTGGAGTGTGATTGATTGAGTTTGTGAACAGGTGTCTTTTATACAGTTAACAAGTTCAAACAGGTGCAATTAATACAGGTAAAGAGTGCAGAATAAGAGGGCTTCTTAAAGAACAATTAACAGGTCTGTGAGAGCCAGAATTCTTGCTGGTTGGTAGGTGTTCAAATACTTATTTGCAGCAGTAACATTCAAATAAATTATTAAAAAAATCATACATTGTGATTTTTTTTTTTTTTTAGATTATGTCTCTCACAGTGGACATGCACCTACAATGACAATTTCAGAACCCTCCATGA
This sequence comes from Thalassophryne amazonica, assembly GCF_902500255.1. NCBI lineage: Eukaryota > Metazoa > Chordata > Actinopteri > Batrachoidiformes > Batrachoididae > Thalassophryne > Thalassophryne amazonica. Next base: position 85,787,959 of record NC_047113.1, on the reverse strand, counting down.
TTTCTAAGTGGGAGAACTTGCAAAACTGCAGGGTTATTCAAATACTTATTTTCCTCACTGTATATATATATATATATATATATATATATATATATGAAAATTAATTTAATTGACTGAATTGATTTTTTTGGGGGGGGGGGGATTTTTGTGGATTGTTGTAGTGTACTTCTATCATTGGTGTTTATTCTTTTAATACTGGAATTTTCTTTCAGTCCTTTGATTCCAATTATATTAGTATTATTACTTGCATGTTGCCTGTGGGGATTGGTGGGCTCTAGATTGGGTGGTTGGTGATTGGTTATTAAACGGGTAACTGACATTTTTCAAGGGTGGTAATAAATTATGCAAAGTTTCTATAATGACTTGGAATGGCACGTGAGTCCATAATATTTTTAGAACCTTAGACCTGAACAGTTTTTAGAAGAAGAAGTCAACCCTTTTATTTCTGGTTAATACGTAAGTATACATAATTCTTTAATGTTAATTTACTATCTTAATGTATGTATAAATTGTTTGGGTTCTTGTCATACACACACTATTATTATTATTAAATCTACATTTTATTATTATTTAGGGGTGGTGGCCATGTTATTAGTGCGCTTGGTTTCAATGCGGAAGGTTCCCTGTTCAAACCCCACCCCTGCCACATTTCTCCATGTAATGTGGAGTTGCGTCAGGAAGGGCATCTGGTGTAAACTTGTGCCTAATCAACATGCAGATCCACCTCAGATTTGCTGTGGCGACCCCGAGTGCAAACAAGGGAGCAGCTGAAGGGACTTACATTTTGTTATTACTTCTATTTTGTCATTTGATTTTTAAATGGACCAGAATGGAAATAAGTGTTTTCACTTTCTTGTGTCATCCATGTATTTTTAACGTGTTTGCAATTATATTATGTACTTACGTTGAACTTATGAAATAAAATCACTCACACACATATGTTTTTAATATATAGATAATTTACCGCCCCCTTCTGGATTGGCGTGTGAGTCCAGAAAGTAATTATCAGCATCCATTGTTCAGTGTTATTATCCCTAATTTCGCCAAAAATATTAGTCCTATCAACATTCTGTTTTGGCGGTGTTCATCCATGACCCAAAATACATAAGCATGCCATATGGCAAATGTCAGTTCTCCCCAGCATGCACAGCTTTTAGGCTTTTCTGCATTCTGCCGCAAGCAGATAATTTAGTTTTTACACACCCACTAATAGCCATGTGGCAGAAAACATAAAACACACTACACTTCTCAATCATGGTACTGGCAACATGACAGTTAACTGACTAAACCAATTGAACAACAAAACACAATAAATCAATAACACTAACAACACTGTTAAACTAACATTAACCACAACAACATTTAAAACCCCAAAACCCTGAACTCCCATGATGCATTGCAGCACAACATCCATAATTTCTCCAGAAATTAGTGCTATCAACTTTGTTTTCGCAGCGTTCATCCTTGACCCAAAATACATAAGCATACCAAATGGCAAATGTCAGCTCTCCCCAGGTTATCTGTAATTGAAGCCATACACACCCACACATACACATGCACAGAGGCCACTTGGCTATTATGATATACATTGTTATTAATGAATGTGTGAGTTGTTGGTACAGAACACAAGTTGCAGGACATTACAAATTTTGGGGGTTTAATTTTCAAAACCTTTATTTTAACATTGTAACATTCGTACTTACAAGATGGCGTGGCTCACTGATGTTACTGGTAGCAAAGTTAGACAACATCAGATATTTCATGTTGGTTGCACCGTTTCACAATGAAAACATTTAATGCCAGAATCTCAGCAAATACTTTTACTGTGAAAGGCATGCTGTCCGTATTCCTTGTGACTGAGTTTATCTTGACAACACTGAGGAGACATTAGCTAAAATCCATTTTTGATAACACCCAACAAATTTCCCACAATTTGTACAACATTCCAGTAAGTACATAAGGTAAATAAAATCTTAAATTTGCTTTGAGTTCAAGTTTAAATAAACTGTGTTCAGGAGGTGGGGTACTGATTTGCTGTTTCAGATATTGTAAATGTTCTGTTTAATTTTGTCTGACCCTCTTCCAGTAACCTGTTTACGAATCCTTTTATTTTCATATAACTGACAATAAAACTGATACTCCCAATTTTCTATAGGAATACAAACTTCCCACGGACACTGCACTAGTATTGAAAATAAAATGATTTATTTATAACAGCAATAATCCTTTGTAATAGAAACTTATGTTCAGAAATGATACATATTATGGTGACACACATCAGACGCAAATATACTAATTAATATTGATACAATTCCAACCGTCATAACTCTTGAACACTATTTTTGTTATCAGAATGTGAAGATGTTTATAACTTAGAAGAACATTTGACAGTCCAGGTGCCTCTTGTTTTCCAAGAACAAAGACAAAAAAGCAAACATTCTTCTTGAAACATTCAAACAAAAACAGTCTGATTTGGGGTAGAATGCGATATAGCTATTTATTTATTTATTTTTTAACTTCACAAAGCATAAGGAAGTTACACTTTAAAAGGTGATCTGGAGTACGTTAAATCAAGTACTGGATGCTAATTATTTGTGTGTGTGTGTGTGTGTGTTTTCAGGTTCAAAAGGGCAGCAGCTGATCACCAACTGGGGACCAGCAGCGTTTTCTGAAGCAGAGCTGGACCTGAGGATGAAGAAATGGTGCAAGGCGAAGAACCAGTCGACCCAGGCCCAGTAGTCCCACTCCAGCTCCCGGAACCTAAAACTCAGAAGATGGAGCACAAGCTGGTTTTACAGTGGAATCCAAATGTCAGATTTAACAGACAAGTGAAGCATGTCAGATCAGTTTGAAATGATTCATTTACCACCTTTTATAATTTTATCATTCTCTGTGGGATTCATCTGGCTAAAAGCTTCCTAAACTCCTAACAGAGCAAAAATAAATAAATAAAAATCAGTTAAAGTTTAAACAAGAATGTGAGAATTAAACTTAAAAACAAACAAAAAAAACTTTATTCTATTAATTAACAATGTTATTATGTAAGTAATATGTCAGGGAAATTGCCCACACTTTCATTCCAGCTTCTTAAATGTGAACATTTGTATTTTTTGATGTTTCATGTATCAGTGTTTGGGAACAACTCATTCATAAAAAATAGTGGAAACGATAATATAAATTATTTTAATAGACATTTTATAACCTAAATGATAAATAAATGAGCATGAAATCATTGACAGACTAACATAATTCCTTGTTGTACAGCGAGACGGTCCTGAACAGATGACTCTCCTGTGTCATGTTGTTTCTTAATTTTGACATTACAATCACTTATGGACATAATTTGAGGTTCACCACAAGAACCAGCACAAAACTGTCATATTAACAGCCACACCCTTTTTCGCAAAAAAAAAAAAGTGAAAAAATTTAAATATCTTGAAAACCGTTGGTCCGAAAAAGACTAAATTTGAAATTCTGGCTTTTCTGGCGAATAATTGCCTATAGGTCAAATTTCATGTAAATTGGAGGGGGTGAGGTTTAAAAATGCAATTTTTCTTTTTTTTTTTTGGATGATCTGAGATGTGTGTGTGTGTGTCAGGGTCAGTGTGTTGTGCTGCACACACTCACAGTGGTCACAGAAGGTCCTTCTGCAGCACGGCACGATCACTGCCTCTTGCAGAAACTCACAGCAGAGGGGACAGCAGAGGAGCTGAGGTATTGGCTCCTCCTCCTTCTGTGAGGTGGACGGGACCTGTGGAAGGAACGGACCTCTCCCATTGCTTCCATTGGTACGCCTCACTGCAGACACACACACACACACACACACACACACACACACACACACACACACACACACACACACACACACACACACACACACACACACACACACACACACACACACCATGTTTTATCCCACACTCGTCATCAGAGCCACTTTCACAGCATCAGATGTTTTTACTGAAGGTGACGACGAGCGAACACGTGACATTTGATGTGACGACCTCGCCGATTTCTTTTTGTGTTTGTGCAGAATCAGAGCAGAACTACTGACTGCTGACAAACATCTGGGTCAAAGATTGTCTCTGGTCTCCAGAAAGCAGATAAAGGAGCAGATTAAAGCCCTTTTAAGACATTCTGCTGCTGCTTTAGAGTTTAAATCTGTCTGTCCTCTAAATCTGCTCCAAACAGTTAAAATCAAACAAAAATCAACAGATGCTCACATGAAGGAACATTTCAAAGTTTTGAATTGTTTCTGCATAAATAATCCATTAATTAAAAAAACAGTCTGATTGTTTTTATGTTGTTTGACAAATTCTTTCAGATCCAGGAAGTTTTCCATCATACAGAAGAAGCAGTGACTGCACACACAAACACACATCCTGACTCTTTTGTTGTCACTCATGCATGCATGGTGGGATCGTCCACTTTCACCAAGAAGGACTGAGGGATCTCTGAGCTCCACTTGATCCTCTTCAGAGGCTGGAAACTTTCATCCTGCTCCAAAAGAACACAAAGAGGGCGTGGCTTCAATGCTCAGCATGAACATATGAAACATCAATCCATAGTGTGTTTACTGGATGAATCGCTCCACAGCAGTACTTTGGAACTACACAGGGCACTGCAGTCACGTTTGAACTCGGCATGATATTGCAGGATTTGACCTCTTATGGGGACCTTCGCTACCGTTGTGTAATATGTACACAGCATAACTTCACACAGACAAATGGTGTACTGTTTTTGTTTTCGGCTGCAATCACCGAAGCAGTCACGAAAGTGGGTTTTTTTTCAGTTCCCAATAGAGAAGGAAAGATGAAACGAGTGGGAGACATCGTGTCAGTAAGTGTTAAGCCCTGGTCCCACCGAATAATGAAGGATGAATAATGAGGCACGTAGCATTTATTTATTTTTTTTGGTATGAGTCCACTTATTCAACAAACGTGGGAGAATTGTGACTCTTAGAGGCTCTTTGTGGCAGAATATTCAGCTAATGAGGCTCATCTGAGTGTGGCGCTAATTTCAAGAAGTTCAAAATTTAGCAAAAACAGCGTGGATGGTTTGGGTACGAGGTACTATGAAGACAAACGAGGATGTTAGAGGCAGGCTCTTAAAAGCCCATTATCTGAGTACCTGGCAGCTACGAGGACAGGATGTTGTGTGGGACGCTGAAGAGGAGGTACTGCTGGCCCACCACCACCAGAGGGCACCCTGCTTGAAGTGCGGGCTTCAAGCACGAGAGGGCGTCGGAGCAACAGAGAGTGACAGCTGTCACTCGTCAACAGCACCAGCTGTCACTCATTCTACCATCACCATAAAAGCCGGACTGCAACTCCACCTCCCCGCCGAGAAATCAGCTACCACTCAGGTAACCTTCTCTGCTGTGATTTTTTCTGAGACTGAATATTGTTCTGTGTGCAGCCGTGTAAAGCGAAATCAAAATACCAGCATGGCTGCAGCTTTGAACACTGTTACAAACAGCCCCGGCCTCCCCTATTACCATTATAACTGGTCTGCTGTCCCAAAAAAGATCACAGCTTTGACCCCCCAAAACAAACAAAACAAACAAAAAAAATCACTCATTCGTTTTAAATTAAATTTTCATCCTCGTTTCCACACCAGGAGCAACATTGGGGAATAAATCCGAGCAGCTCGTCAGCTCACCTAAGCTGAAGTGGATCCAGAGGAGTCAGTCCGCAGCTGGCAGAGGTGGATGCGCTTCTTTCCACCCCGCAGTAAAGAGCGCAGATCAGCAGCCTCCGTGACGTGTGCGCGCTGACAGTGTGAATGAAGCCTGACACGGTTTATAACGAGTCAGACAAACGTCTCTCCTCCAACCGGGATGTGCAATTGTCATTAAACCACGAGAAAGATCTGATGTGCGCACCTCCATGCGCCTCCAAAAGGATCCCCGCGAAACTTTGGTGTCATTGATTTGATTAGTTTTGTCCCGTTTTAAACCTCCGAAGAGTTCTTCAATTTACTCCAGCAAAACACACAGAGACAAAATATAAATAAATAAATATAACCCAAACGTAGCAACTACATACAATTGGTTATTTCGCTGCACTTCAAGGGCGCTTTGAATGATCGCCCAAGACGAGGAATGATACGTTCTCTGCTTCTGTCGGTGGAAATGCACTGTTGAATGAGAGTCAGTTGGAGGAAGTGTTGTTTTAATCATTCATATTACATGTAGGCACATACTATTAAGTAAAACTGACATTGATAATACTTTTTATATATATATATATATTATGACTTTTCCCCTCCACATCTAGGAGGGCAGCGCCCTAGCGCCCCCTATGGGCCAGCCGCCACTGCTGGTTATCCAGAATATGCAAAAATATAGGGAAAATAGAAAATGTGTCAGTGTGAGGTGACAAATGAAGCTAGAGATGCACAACTAACACCAAATTGTAGCTGAATCTGTACTGATTCAGTAAGGTGTCATCAGATTTGATGTAGCTTCAAATGTTATGGAGCTAGATCCAGAAGAAAACCGCCATTACTGAAAAATCGTTTTTATACAATAACGTTTGAACTAATAAAGACATAAAAGTGATTCCAAGTTCTAGTGGTATGTTTTCATGGTCAAGGATGTCAAATATAAAGGAAAGAAAAGTGTATGTATCATAGTTTTGGTTGTAACACTGAACTGTTGAATAGATCACTGTGCCAAGGAGGGAATCTCTTTAGGGTCAGTGACCCTATGGCCTTGTTAGTAAATGATGTCAAATACAACACACTGCAAAGAGGAAGTGTTGGGGTGCACAATGAATTTATTAGATGAAGGACTATCATTTGGCATTATTATATTTTAGTGGCAATGAATATCACTATCCAGATTACTTCAGTTAGCAAAAGCAAAGTGATGAGTCAGCAGTATACTCAGCAGTGGTTAAGTTTTGGTTCAGTGCACATCACTGAACAAAGTACACAAGGTGAAAAACCCACTCCCAAGTGTTGATGAATCATGCCTAGGATCCAGAAAACCCAGAGACTGACATCACCTCCTTACTGTTGCATATATTCTGCTTCGGTGCATTTCACTGAATATATAGAAGGTGCACTTCATTATGTAGCACATGCAACACTTAAAAAATAGTTCTATTTCAGAATTTACTGTTATTTATTTAGAGAAGTGTTTCATAAATGTTAAAAAATTCATATATTTGCAGTTTAGTTGAATAATAAATTGAATTTTGTCTCTTATTTGTTTTTGTCTATAAGCACATGCAATATCAATATCAGTGCTCAGATGACAGTAGCTTGTAGGAAAGGTGCAAGTTGCAATAAACTGTGATGCCAAGCGCTAAGGATACATGCTATCCAGTCACAGCAGATGAAACTTTTTTTACTACTGAGCAAACATCATTGTTAGACTTTTTTAGGTTCAATGATTCCACCGCGTGTAGATGTTATGGCGTCAGTGACCCCTTCGCCTTGGCGGAGGTTTGCACTCTGAGTGCTTCTAGTTATTCAGTGGGATCAAAGTTTTAGCCTACACAGCTAACCAGAGTAGTTCCGTTCTCTTGCCTGCAAAAACGCCTCGACATGTTTGTTCTCCGGGTCATAAACAAACCACAGCACATGTCCACTTTCCCACCGCATTGTCACTTTTTCTTAGCATTTTCACTTTGTCTGTGTGTGTAATTTTCCCAGAAAATCAGAGAAAGGCTGTGTGTTTCTGTCCCCTGAAGTAGAGAAATTACATCATATGCGTCATATTTTAGCCCTTTAGCGTCCACCCTCAACGAGACTGCGGTGCCAAATTGGAATGACGACAGGATGAAAATTACTGTGGAATATGGAATTTTTTTCTGATAAACAACTTGCACATTTTGTGGAGTTGAGGATGAATTTGTGTGAGGGGCACCAACTCTGTTCTCACCTGTTTGGTGGGACAGTCCCTGATGTGGTGCCCACCTCGTCCACAATGATAACAGACGTAGGAGTCTGGCGAAGGACGATCAACCTGCTGGTAACTGTGGAGGCAAAGAAAAGAGCAAAGGTCAAAGATGACAAACTTTAGTCAACCAGTGTGGTGATGAGATGAAAGCATGAATATACAGGATGTGTGAAAGTGAAAAAGCAGGGACAGAGTTCTGACACACAGCTGTGGATGAAGGACAAGATGTGAAATCTTGAGAGAAGTGACTCACTGTGTGGAAGTGTAGCAAGAATAAGACATGAGCACTTTGATTTTTTTCATCCTCTGTCATGTCATCAGTGAATTTCTGAAAGAGAACACGTGAATGTTCACTTCATTACAAACAAATATGCAACCTCTAATTCTAACAAATAAGCAGTGATGCAGGAAAAAAGGTGCAGGGCGACTGGGTTTGGTTCTTTACTGGTTCAAATGGTGTGAGCTGCTGGATTTTCTCAGCATGTCTGCTCCACCTGAAACACACAAAAAGAAATAGTTTATGACCGAGATGCTTCATGGTTATTTTACACTCTGAAATATGTAATTCAAGAAATCTTTCCATGTTTTAAAGAGTTGACCTTGAACATCAAGAAAAGCAACAATCAAATGCAGAATATCCAAATGTTAATATTTGGCCCCGCCTCTTTTTGTGTGGACACGGTTATCATGGTGTCTGGAGTGAAACTTTGAAGAAAAAAAGACCTGCCAGTGACTGAGGCCATTCTAACAATAAATATGTATGTATGTAGCTTGGTCATAAACAAACATGTTAAAAAAACTTTGCAATATTAAGATATTCTTTTAAAGTGTCCAAGCTGCATACTTTAATCTAGATCCAACAAAGTTAATTCATTCATTCATCTTCTACCGCTTAGTCCATTTAAGGGTCTCGGGGGGGGCTGGAGCCTATCTCAGCAACCATAGAGCACGAGGCGGGGTGGACCCAGGACAGGACGCCAGTCTGTCGCAGGGCCACAAACAAACAAACACACACAGACACACCCACACACACACACCTATGGACAATTTAAAGATTCCAATTCACCTAACCCAAATGTCTTTAGATGTGGGAAGAAACCCATGCAAACACGGAGACAACATGCAAACTCCACACAGAAAGGCCACGGGAATTGAACCCACGACCTTCTCGCTGTGAGGCAACAGTGCTAACCACTAAGCCACCGTGCTGCCCCCAACAAAGTTTAAATGGTTAAAAAGGAAACAGCAGCAAATTGAAAACATCAGTTACGTGTAGCGGCACTTCCTGACTGAGGAGTCGTAGCTTTTGATGGGGATTCTGAAAACCATCTTCGAAACGCTGCTGATCAGTCTGTCGTTTCTGGAGGCTGAAAGAGATGAAGAGAGAAAGTGTTTTAATTTTATTGAGGGATGATACTAATCAGTGGATCAGTTTGATGTAAAAAAATGAACATTATTTTAATTCTAACATAATGATCTCCCCCAACTATCATCCACATAAAGGTTTATTCTGTGAAATGATTTTCCACAAACACTGACTTAACAGCAGCTTCATTAGATACACAGGTATTTTATGTGTGTATGTGTGTGTGTGTGTGTGTATATATATATATATATATATATAAATAAACTTCTTAAAAATTGTGATTAATTACAAATGTGATTAATCACATGTATATTTTTTTGCAAGGTGCACAGCATGCAAATATTAGGATACCAGACTTTAAATAAAAGAACAAAAAATGTTACAATTTATTTTTAAAACCAATTACAGAAATGTTTTAATGTATAAAAATAAACAGTGCAGTCTCTGAACTTTGCAAAAAATGGTGCTTCAGGAACACACTGAGCACGACTTATTCTGGTACAATAACGAGTATTTTCAAAAATGTTTATCACTTTGTTTACTGCCGTAGGGGTTTGATCAACTGGTTTGTGCACTTGGTTTCTGTGCGGAAAGTTGCTGGTTCAAACGCTGCCCCTGCCACATTTCTCCATGTAATGTGGAGTTGCGTCAGGAAGAGCATTCCGGTGTTAAACGTGTGCCAATTTAACATGCAGAGCCACCCCCGATTTGCTGTGGCGACCCCGAGTGAAAACAAGGGAGCAGCTGAAGGATATTTATTTGATTTAAAGTGTTGTCTGTTGTGAAAGTGTAGGTACACGGACCCACAACAGGGGGCGCTAATGAACGGACAATGGAGGAAGTCAAATCACAAAGCTTTACTGTTGTGAACACGCACAACAAACACAACAGATTACAATTATAGCGGTAAGCCGAATTCCAATGGTGTCGTGTGGGCAGGCTCGACGATAGGAGACGTCTGTCCGAGTCGAACCGGAACCACCCGATTTCCTCCGCCACCGAACCCCGGGAATACTGGAGCCGCCAAGTCCCGAACTCCCAGGTGGCCACTGCCTCCGCTCGTCGAATCCGGTACTGCTGGCAAGGAACAGAAACAGTCAGGTGTGGGTGCGGCCGCACCCAGCAACACACGGGGTGGAAACACCACCTCCACCTCTACTCAAAATAGTACTGTAGGAGTGGAATGTGAGTACTTATCCTACTTCGTCCAATACGGTCTTCAGCTGACCTAAGCACAAGCAACACAGTATTAATTCTCAGAATAATACAACTGGCTGAGTTCGTTACCTCCTTAGTAGAGCGATATCTCGGCAATGAGGTGGAGATGCCGTCCTGCTGATATACCTCCCTGGTGATTGATATCAGCTGTCTCAGGTGATGGGTGACAGCTGTCACCCTGGCTGCTCCTGTGAGGCGGCAGCGCCCTCCGATGTCTGGAGCCCGCACTCCAGACAGGGCGCCCTCTGGTGGTGGTGGGCCAGCAGTACCTCCTCTTCAGCGGCCCACACAACAGTTGTCTCTGTGATGAAGCAACTTTCACTCTGCACATCAGTTTTTTTGTGACTTTTAAATATAGCTGCAATCCTGGGCCTTTGACAAATTAAAGTGTATGTACATATAAATTATCCACAACAATTTTTGGCCAATCAAAATCCAGTGAGTGGGCAGAAAGAGAAGGACAGCTATCAATCAACAGCACCAAGACTGCAGGAGATGCAGTGCTGCTTTTATTCCAAACTAAAAGTGGACACAAGAACATGGTTTATTAGCACTAAACCTACAGTCAGGGAGTACACGACAATTTTGTCAGAAAAGGAAACAATCATTTCTTGAATAAAAGCCTGGTTCATACAAACAACATACAGAGGAGAAAGTTTGTTTTGAATGATGGATGTTGGTGGATCTTTACTACATGACAGAGTGTTTAGTAGCAGCAAGACATCTGCTGTCAGAAATCACAGAATGAGCATTTTACAATCCCCGTACATCTCCAGCAGTTTTCCACAAGAAGGACTGATCGCTGAGCAACACACCAGCTATCTCGATCAGCCACTGGAGGCTGGAAACAGGATCCAACAACTCAATCAATGATGTTTTACGAAGTCAAGGAGCCTCTGTCACCATGGTGTTCACAGAACTATGGACCAGTCGTCAGAACCAGGCCTGTCAGTGCCACTGATACTAACCACAAAGTCATTCCAGCAGTACCCAGTGATCCTCTAAACCAGGGGTGGGCAATCATGTGCCATGAAGGGCCGAGACACTGCAGGTTTTCCTTTTAACCAATCACCTCAGCAGCTGATTTCATTGACGATTAGGTGTTTATGTTCAAGGGAGAAGCTCATCAGCAACCACCTGCTGAGGTAATTGGTTGCAAGGAAAACCTGCAGTGTCTCGGCCCTCGTTGCCCACCCCTGCTCTAAACAGACCTGGGACCAAAGACACCCAGAGTCATCACCTTCACTAGTTAGAGCCCAAGTCTCACAACCACACAGGAAGACAGGAAGCACCTGGACATCACTGAACATCCATCCATCCATTTTCTATACCCGCTGACTCCAATAAAGGGTCACGGGGGGCTGGAGCCTATCCCAGCAGTCATAAGGTGTGAGGCAGGGTACACTCTGGACAGGACGCCAGTCTGTCACAGGGTCACATACTGATATTGACAAACATGCACATTCACACCCACATGCACTCCTACGGTCAATTTAAAGTTTCCAATTCACTTAACCTGCATGTCTTTGGATGTGGGAAGAAGCTGGAGCACCTGAAGGGAACCCACACAAACACGGGGAGTACATGCAAACTCCACACAGAGAGGGCAGGAAGCGATCCCACGACCTTCTGGTTGTGAGTCATCAGTGCTAACCACAAAGCCACTGTGCCATCCATCACTGGACATGGCTTTACATGTCTTCAATGATGATCAAAAATGATTTGAAGCTTTTGACTGAATTGATTTATTTTGGGTGTTTTCAATCATATTAAGCACTGAGCCCTCCTGCATGGCAGCAGGCTGTCAGACTGAAACGTGCTACAGAAATGCAGTGCATTTAGTATTTTAGATATAAACCAGTAAACTGGTGTCCTTCACTGTCAACAAATGGTTTCCAGAGACTCCAGAATTTGTCAGATTTATGTCCGAGTGAATTTGAGACAGAAGGCATCTGTTACAGATTCTGTCACAGAATTATTAAAATCATTGCCAGAATACTTTATTCATAGAATCAAACAGACAGACATTTGGTTTACAAAATAAAATAAACAGATTTGTTTTCTGGGAATCTTTGAATGACAGAATGAATTAATTTTCAGAAGCTTTGGATCAAATGCACTTTTATAACAACTGTCTGGCAACATTGTCTAAAGATAAAAATACATCTTTTAAAAACCATTTAATTTCTTTTTTATGTGGAGAAATGGAATATTTTGGGGATAAAATCCCATTGTACGTCTTCAGGACTAAATGTGAACCCAGATCAGGTTCCCAAACCGGTTTTAAAGGCAGACTGAAATCAAACCAGGATTTTTTTTTTTTTAACAGTTCTTATTCTTTTACAACGGATGGAGAAGGAGGGTTATTTAAGAGCGATGCAGGAGAGGCAATGGGAGTGCGGCCATATTGGTAAAGTTGTCGGGCAGCACTGTGACGTCATACTGTTCTGTTGAAACACCACACGCACATACATGTGCACACTCACTCACTCTCTCTCTCTCTCTCTCTCTCTCTCTCTCTCACACACACACACACACACACACACACACACACACACACACACACACACACACACACACACACACACACACACACACACACACATAAATATGTACATATATGTGTGTGTGTGTGTGTGTGTGTGTGTGTGTGTGTGTGTGCGCTTGCAAACAAACCCAAATCACTTTGACAAATTAAATATTTAACAATGAAATAAAATCAACAGTGGGCAATGTGTGTGAACAGTGTGTATCACACAAATATATGCAGAGTTTTTTTTTTTTTTTTTTACGTTTCACGCCCTTCACACGCGCGCACACAATAAATTAGTCACAGTCCAGCCCAGTCTCACTCGTTTTTTATGCTCCTGTCACGAAATGAGTCAGATTTTTGTAATGCCATCACAAAGACTTGTGAGGTTGGTTTGACCATTCTGGTTGATTCATGGATGTTTTATTTTGTTTGTTTGTTATTTGTGTCCCGTCAAGAAATGAGAAATGTGTTTTTTTTTTTGTTTTGTTTTATTATCCATCCATCTTCTACCGCTTAGTCCAATGAAGGGTCGTGGGGGGCTGGAGCCTATCCCAGCAGTCATAAGGCGTGAGGCGGGGTACACCCAGGACAGGACGCCCGTCTGTCACAGGGCCACAAATAGACAAACAAACAGACACACCCACACGCACACCTAAGGACAATTTTAAAGATTCCAATACACCTAACCCGCATGTCTTTGGATGTGGGAGGAAACCGGAGCACCCGGAGGAAACCCACGCAAACACAGGGAGAACATGCAAACTCCACACAGAAAGGCCACGGGAATTGAACCCATGACCTTCTTGCTGTGAGGCAACAGTGCTAACCACTAAGCCACCGTGCTGCCCCTGTTTTATTATTATTATTATTATTATTATTATTATTATTATTATTATATCTAATCCTCCCCTTCTCCTAATCACCATAACCATAGATTATATATCTATGAACCATAACGATCGACTCTGAGAGGCTTCGTGGATCAGGCCTTGCTGCTTTAAACAGTTTCTGCTCTGGACGCGATGTCGCTGTTGCACAGAGCTGAGGTTATTGTCACCGGATGATACGGACATAGTTTAGATTCACTCTTTTTTTAAATACTGGCAGTAGTTTTTAAAACCATCCTGCTAAATGTTGATTTTCTACTATGTGGGAGTTGTTCTGACATTGTGTGTTGTAGTTTAGCTGTTTCAGAGAAATCAGCAGTGCTAAAGAAGGTGAAAGTGAAAGTGACCCAGACTACACCCTGCAGCAGTTTGGTCTCAGTAAAGGACTTAAATACATCTTTTTGTCTGGTTAACTGTTATGTTTTCACTCCTGTTTGTGTTTGTTTGTCTGTTTGTGAACAGCCTGTAACCCACAATTTTTCATATATCGTTTTAAAATTTTTACACAGGATTCCTGTCTTGATAGGTAACAAATGCTTCGATTTTCAAGGTCCAAGGCCAAAGTCTTTTAAACTCGCGTGGAGGAAAATTCAGAAATAAGGGTCAGTTTGTACAGTTCAATGACTCAGTGTTTGCTTACTTCTTTAAATCTCCTCTGGAAATATAATTTACATCCATAATACTATGAAAGGCATGCTGCACTCTTCAGAAAAGCATGTTTTCAGAAGTTAGCAGATACTTGAGATTTGTAACATGTTGTCACAGACATTTGCATGTATATACACTGCGAGTGCATGGTGATGCCTTCAGTGCTGCTTGTCATCAGCAGTGATCTGGAGCCTCATGTACAAAGATTTGCGCTGGTTTCCTACTGATGACCTGTTCAACAGCATTGTATAGGAATGTGATGTACCTGGATGACATTCAGATGATTCCATCCCACACAGCTGGCATGGCTCAGCTCAAGGTGGACTGGCACACTCCTGGCCGATCGGCCAGGTCCAGCTGGAATGCCCCTGTTGCCAGGAATGCCAGCATGGTCAGCACCTGTGTGGGCACAGACAACCCCTGGCTCCTCATCATTGCGCTCTATGGCAGGCTGCAGTTCTGAAACATGGTGTATGCTAAAACCCAGACATTGTCGTATGCACAAAAAACGTCAAATGTATCACAGTGTGCATACGTGTGGATCCAAGCATGTTCCTTTTGTACGTCCCAATCAATGTGGAATTGAGCGCATATTAAGAAGTACCAAACTCCTCCCTGTTCATACCCCCATTTAAACATTTATTTAACAATTCATTTAAATAGGCCCTGGGGGGTGGGGTTCCCCTCTCTGTCTGATCATTCTACATACAAAGAAAATAAATTATACTGAGTATGAGCTACAGATGAGTGGAAATGAAGTGAAGACATGCAGGGATATTTAATTTTGTACCCTGTCAAACGGGATAAATATGAAACGGAAAAGAAGTGTGTGGGAGTGTGTGTGTGAGGCTGTAAATGCTGTGGGATCAGAGCAGCGCACACACACTGAGATAAAAAACAAAAAACGTGTGCTGCGGCTGATAGTGTTATTCACAACTTTATGCATGTGTTTGACAAATACTGAACACAGGGAGGGAACTGGGGGCTTGTTAAGAAGCTCTAGTTATTATAATAATGACAAAAAACATATTTGAATGCGAACATGACCAAATCTGCCTGCGCTGGTTTTCATTCGGAACAGTTACATGAATAAACTATTTACCCACCAAACACGTCCTAGCCTGTTCCCAACCCAGTTCAGTGCATTTACGCATCACATATGATTTGAACATTAATGGAATGGAAAAAGTTTCCTATTAACAAAAACAAACTCATCATGTTCATATGATAACAACAGGAAAATTGCTGAAAATTGCGCTTTAATGTTGGCCTGTTCAACAGCATTGTATATAACAATGTAATGTGCCTGGATGACATTCAGATAATTGTGTTCCACACAGCTGGCATGGCTTGGCTCAAGGTTGACTGTCACACACTCCTGACTGATCAGCCAGCTCCCGTTGGAATGCCCCTGTTGGCAGGAACCCCAGCATGGTCAGCATCTGTGTGGGCACAGACCACACTTGGATCCTCACCGTTGCACTTTTGTGCCAGTCGCAGTTCTGTGCATGACTCCAGTAACACTGGCCTTGGTAAATGAAATTGGCTTATGAGCCAATTATCATTTGCAAGTAATTCCTTGCGTTCCCTGAATACTCACCTACATCGGATTGCACAATTTGCAAGGTCCTCTAACAACGCTAAAGCAACAATTGTTTATAGCATTTTTTTTTTATCACTTTGCACATGCTTTTATATCTACCCATATAATTGCAAACTCGTAGGTGTGTTAATTGTTCTTAAGTGTGTCTCTGGTGTGCACATCAGTCTGACTTCTTGTTTTCACACCATTGACAGTTTCCCAGCATCACCTCTTTGTGTCACCAGAGGGCCAATAGCTGTAGAAACGTGCGTACGCCAGCCATGGGTCACCACACATTTTCATGGTCATCTCACTTTTGATGCATCTGAACGTTAGTGTGGAGAAAGACGTACACCACGTTTTTGGGTGTACGCAACCTTTGTACATGAGGCCCCTGGTGACAATTGTGCAACACACAACTGCAGACTGCTGCTGCAGACAACTGTACCAGATAACTTCGCATTTGGACTTCAGGTGTCAATTTGTACCAGAAATCGCCAATAGGAGACTGGCCTTAGTTTAATTAACTCCCCTTTCTTTATCTTTGTTATTATCTTAAATAACTTAACCATCACTAAAATTCAGTCAGAATACACCAAAAAGCATTATTTAAAATAAATAAAGCTGCTGGGCTGGAGGTGTGCCCCTGGACCCTCTACTTTATAGGTGAGCAACATTTTTGATTGATGCACTTCATCTTTGACTCAAACAACATCAGGAAGTGTCTCTAGCCATTTTGTTGAAATAGCCATTCTACATATCCCCTGTATTGAAACATTGAACAAGACTTTTATCCTTGGTCCATGACCTTGACTTATTTTCCCTCAAAATCAAATCATTTGGTTCTGCGTAGAGTTGGTAATAATACCTATAGGTAATGAATTTGGTTTTATTCCAGCATTTGTTTGTTCATCAAACAAACAAACAAACAAAATAAAATGGAATTGTGGAATTTTGAGAAATGTTTTCCAGGAAATCCCAACTCTCAGTAAAAAGTTCAATAAGCACAGCTTTTGCACAAAAAGATCTGTTTAACATTACAGTTTGGGTAATTCTGAGTCTTGGCAGAGAAATTGTATGCACTTTCAGTGGTTTCCTCGAAATTTTGCTTCAAGGTGTCAGTTGTTTTGCAGATGCTACAGGGTTATGGTGTAACAGCAGTGGCCTGGATCTACTGGAGTCGATATATCTTACCTTGGTTGATGAAGACGACCACCAACAAGCCCAGCGAGGATACTGGTGCCATCCTGAAGAGACTGATGGAATATGTACATGCTGCCTTATCGCTGGCGTTTTTTTGCTGTGCTGATTTTTGTGGTTCTGTCCTCTTGTGGTGAGTAAAACATCACCTCTCTTTAAATGTAGTCTGCACAGAGTAATTAAACAAGTGTAGTGTTTTGATTGAAATGCTGACATAACCTGTATTTTCTGCTGTTTAAAGTTTTAAGTGAACATCACCAGTAATTCTGCATGTTTTAGCTGAAGCCTGTTCATACAATGTGTTCCTTACAACCACTTTACACAGCATGAAACTCAAGGATGCAGAAATTATTTTCAGGGCTTCCATTTGATTCACTTGATTCCAGTACAATCTTACAATCTGATTGCTGACATGGGGTCGATTATCTGTGCCAGCAAACAATTTGTGTGTTGGTTTTTATAAAGTCATATTTTTAGCATTTGAATGTGACAAAAAGTGCAGACTGAGTGGTTTGGTCAGGATGAATTTCGGAAGTGTTGTGAAGAACATTCAGCTGCATTGTTATCAGGTTGGGAACGTCAATGTGGATTCAGTAACATTAACCATATCAAAATGTTGTTTTATGCAAATTCTGTTTTTATAACTGGCTAAAAATGTGCAAAATTGCTCATCTTTTTTTGCAGCAACTTGCAAAGTTGCTCATCTTTTTTCAAGGTGGTAAGAATGTTGCATATTGTGATATTGAGTCCTTGTAGTCACGTTAGGAGGAATCTTGATGTAACACCCAGACTGTGTGTCACCAAAAGTGATTATGATTATGTCATCCTCTGAGTTCAGGTGAGATGGCTGTTCCGAAATACACTGGTCATGTGGCTGACTGGATCCAAAATGAAGAGGCACCTGGTGCATTTGAGAGGCCGTTACAATCATGAGAATAATGACTGTTGCCAGGTAATGTACTCTTTGCCACAGAGTGAAAGACTTGGTACATTTATGGCAAACACTTTAAACACTTCGTCCTGGTCGCGGCACACTGGACCAGCTCTACACGCTCCATCGGGTGCTCGAGGGTTCATGGGAGTTCGCCCAACCAGTCCACATGTGTTTTGTGGATCTGGAGAAGGCGTTCGACCGTGTCCCTCGGGGCACCCTGTGGAGGGTGCTCCGGGAGTACAGGGTCCAGGGTCCTTTGCTAAGGGCTATCCGGTCCCTGTACAACCGCAGCAGGAGCTTGGGTCGCATTGCCGGTAGTAAGTCAAACCTGTTTCCAGTGCACGTTGGCTGTCGGCGATCACCACACCGACAGATCACACAGCACTTCCTTCAGATCACACCTGATTGCAGTCGACTAGCACTTTAAAAGTTTTAATCATCACATTGTTTCATTATTCAGGTCTGTGATGACCTGATCAGTGGGTGATCAGGTCTGATCAGGTCCACTGATCAGGAAGCAACCAGTGCTTTCAACATTTAAAGAGTCACAGCCCTCCATTCAATCATGGCAGCATTTCCCACAGCCAGTCCACTCATCAGCATTATGTACACAATGAAAATAGTCCACCAAGAAAAAAAATGAAAATAAAAAATAAAATAATGTTACTCTGTTTCTGATGTGCACCACACGGTGCAGAACCAACCTGAACCATTGGGTTGAAACGGGACTGTCGGTATACACTGGATAATCATCAAGGTGTGACAGCTGCATTAATTTATTAGATGTATGACAGCGTGCGCCAGATGAAAATTTTTATAACACAGGCACTGTGCCAAAGAATTCCATTCGCAGTCTCTTAAAATAAAGTGGAGAGCGTTCAAAGAAATCAACCCAGACAGTTTCAATTCTGTTTGGAGGGCATTCCAAGCAGAGGGAGCAGAAAAACTAAAAGCTTTCTTTCCCGTTTCAGTGTGGACACGAGGTACACGAAAGCACAACATGTCATTCAAGCACAAACCATAACACCTTTTACATCTCCGAAGTAAACTGGATAAATAAATTTGAACAACCCAATAATAGCCTTGTATACCAGAGTCATCCAATGTGTAAAGAAGGCATGGCAGCATTAGCATACAATTTAAGCCTGCGTCCCACTGAATAATAAGCCATGAATAATGAGCCATGCATGGGTGTGTCAGCGATTATTCAAAAAAATGGCCCACGTTTTCATCTATCACGTATCCGCTATGAAAGTGTCTCTATGTGCCTCTGTACCCCGCATGTGCCACGTAGCAGCCTCTAGTGAGCCATGACTGACCTGTCATTAGAGCCTCGAATGGCTCACATCAGCCACACTAAGCCACGTAATGCCGTGATAACGCAATGTTGGCGCATGTTTAGGCATGATGGGTTTGGTCCAAACCTCCAGCCCTCCCACATCTGGTCCCTTAACATGTGGGTTTTCAATTCACAGATTCACAGCAGCATTTAAAGATGTCACATTTTTAAATGCAGTCCAAAAATAGATGCTCCAGTACAGTCCCGCGGTTGTGAGCTGTGCGCCAGGCTGCTGTCCCCCTGTAATGCACCAGAACCGCTAGAACCGAACCAAGGGCTCCTGGACAGCCACCTCTGTGCTCCTTGCTGGCTCCATGGTTCATTGGCTTCATTTTTTTCCCTGGCTTTAAACACACACACACACCATGATCCCACTTTAAACTTTAGGTTTGTCCGTTTATTTTCGCAAAATCGCTCTATTGTGTGTGCGCTGCTGCAGAGAGCTGGGTCCAAAGTAACAAAGGCTACACAGAGAGGGACTCAAATCCTACAGTGCCAGGCGTGTCCCCCTGCTTAAGCCAGTACGTGCCCAGGTCCGTATGATGTTTGCCAGAGAGCATATGGATGATCCAGAAGAGGATTGGGAGAATATCATGTGGTCAGATGAAACCAAAATAGAACTTTTTAGTAAAGACTCAACTAGTCATGTTTGGAGGAAGAAGAATGCTGAGTTGCATCCCAAGAACACCATATCTACTGTGAAGCATGGGGGTGGAAACATCATGCTTTGGGGCTGTTTTTCTGCAAAGGGGACAGGGCGACTGATCTGTGTTAAGGGAAGAATGAACGGGGCCATGTGTTTGAGATTTTAAGACAAAACCTCTTTCCATCATTGAGAGCATTGAAGATGCAACGTGGCTGGGTCTTCCAGCTTGACAATAATCCCAAACACACCACTCGGGCAACAAAGGAGTGGCTCAGTAAAAAGCATTTCAAGGTCCTGGAGTGGCCAAGCCAGTCTCCAGACCTCAACCCCATAGAAAATTTGTGGAGGGAGTTGAAAGTCCATGTTGCCCAGTGACAGCCCCAAAACATCACTGCTGTAATCAAATCAAATCAATTTTATTTATATAGCACCAAATCACAACAAACAGTTGCCCCAAGGCACTTTATATTGTAAGGCAAAAGCCATACAATAATTAAAAAAAAACCCCAATGGTCAAAACGACCCCCTGTGAGCAAGCACTTGGCGAGAGTGGGAAGGAAAAACTCCCTTTTAACAGGAAGAAACCTCCAGCAGAACCAGGCTCAGGGAGGGGCAGTCTTCTGCTGGGACTGGTTGGGGCTGAGTGGAGAGAATCAGGAAAAAGACATGCTGTGGAAGAGAGCAGAGATCAATCACTAATGATTAAATGCAGAGTGGTGCATACAGAGCAAAAAGAGAAAGTAACACTCAGTGCATCATGGGAACCCCCCAGCAGTCTAGGTCCATAACTAAGGGATGGTTCAGGGTCACCTGATCCAGCCCCAACTATAAGCTTTAGCAAAAAGGAAAGTTTTAAGCCTAATCTTAAAAGTAGAGAGGGTGTCTGTCTCCCTGATCCGAATTGGGAGCTGGTTCCACAGGAGAGGAGCCTGAAAGCTGAAGGCTCTGCCTCCCATTCTACTCTTAAAAACCATAGGAACTACAAGTAAGCCTGCAGTCTGAGAGCGAAGCGCTCTATTGGGGTGATATGGTACTATGAGGTCCCTCAGATAAGATGGGACCTGATTATTCAAAACCTTATAAGTAAGAAGAAGAATTTTAAAATTTAAATAATTAACAGGAAGCCAATGAAGAGAGGCCAATATGGGTGAGATATGCTCTCTCCTTCTAGTCCCCGTTAGTACTCTAGCTGCAGCATTTTGAGTTAACTGAAGGCTTTTCAGGGAACTTTTAGGACAACCTGATAATAATGAATTACAATAGTCCAGCCTAGAGGAAATAAATGCATGAATTAGTTTTTCAGCATCACTCTGAGACAAGACCTTTCTAATTTTAGAGATATTGCGCAAATGCAAAAAAGCAGTCCTACATATTTGCTTAATATACGCACTGTAGGACATATCCTGATCAAAAATGACTCCGAGATTTCTCACAGTAGTACTAGAGGTCAGGGTAATGCCATCCAGAGTAAGGATTTGGTTAGACACCATGTTTCTAAGATTTGTGGGGCCAAGTACAATAACTTCAGTTTTATCTGAATTTAAAAGCAGGAAATTAGAGGTCATCCATGTCTTTATGTCTGTAAGACATTCCTGCAGTTTAACTAATTGGTGTGTGTCCTCTGGCTTCATGGATAGATAAAGCTGGGTATCATCTGCGTAACAATGAAAATTTAAGCAATGCTTTCTAATAATACTGCCTAAGGGAAGCATGTATAAAGTGAATAAATTTGGTCCTAGCACAGAACCTTGTGAAACTCCATAATTAACCTTAGTCTGTGAAGAAGACTCCCCATTTACAAGAACAAATTGTAATCTATTAGATAAATATGATTAAAACCACCGCAGCGCAGTGCCTTTAATACCTATGGCATGCTCTACTCTCTGTAATAAAATTTTATGGTCAACAGTATCAAAAGCAGCACTGAGGTCTAACAGGACAAGCACAGAGATGAGTCCACTGTCTGAGGCCATAAGAAGATCATTTGTAACCTTCACTAATGCTGTTTCTGTACTATGATGAATTCTAAAACCTGACTGAAACTCTTCAAATAGACCATTCCTCTGCAGATGATCAGTTAGCTGTTTTACAACTACCCTTTCAAGAATTTTTGAGAGAAAAGGAAGGTTGGAGATTGGCCTATAATTAGCTAAGATAGCTGGGTCAAGTGATGGCTTTTAAAGCAATGGTTTAATTACTGCCACCTTAAAAGCCTGTGGTACATAGCCAACTAATCGAAGCATTAATTAATGGTAGGGCTTCCTTGAGCAGCCTGGTAGGAATGGGGTCTAATAGACATGTTGATGGTTTGGAGGAAGTAACTAATGAAAATAACTCAGACAGAACAATCGGAAAGAAAGAGTCTAACCAAATACCAGCATTACTGAAAGCAGCCAAAGATAACGATATGTCTTTGGGATGGTTATGAGTAATTTTTTCTCTAATAGTTAAAATTTTATTAGCAAAGAAAGTCATGAAGTCATTACTAGTTAAAGTTAAAGGAATACTTGGCTCAGTAGAGCTCTGACTCTTTGTCAGCCTGGTTACAGTGCTGAAAAGAAACCTGGGGTTGTTCTTATTTTCTTCAATTAGTGATGAGTAGTAAGATGTCCTAGCTTTACGGAGGGCTTTTTTTTTATAGCGCAACAGACTCTTTTTCCAGGCTAAGTGAAGATCTTCTAAATTAGTGATATGCCATTTCCTGTCCAACTTACGGGTTGTCTGCTTTAAGCTGCGAGTTTGTGAGTTATACCACGGAGTCCGGCACTTCTGATTTAAGGCTCTCTTTTTCAGAGGAGCTACAGCATTCAAAGTAGTGCTCAATGAGGATGTAAAACTATTGACGAGATAATCTATCTCACTCACAGAGTTTAGGTAGCTACTCTGCACTGTGTTGGTATATGGCATTGGAGAACATAACAAAGAAGGAATCATATCCTTAAACCTAGTTACAGCGCAGTCTTTGGATGTGGGAGGAAACCGGAGCACCCGGAGGAAACCCATGCAAACACGGGGAGAACATGCAAACTCCACACAGAAAGGCCGCGGGAATTGAACCCACGACCTTCTCGCTGTGAGACAACAGTGCTAACCACCAAACCACCGTGCTGCCCCATATATATATATATATATATATATACACAACAAAAATATAAATGCAACACTTTTGGTTTTGCTCCCATTTTGTATGAGATGAACTCAAAAATCTAAAACTTTTTCCACATACACAATCTCACCATTTCCCTCAAATATTGTTCACAAACCAGTCTAAATCTGTGATAGTGAGCACTTCTCCTTTGCTGAGATAATCCATCCCACCTCACAGGTGTGCCATATCAAGATGCTGATTAGACACCATGATTAGTGTACAGGTGTGCCTTAGACTGTCCACAATAAAAGGCCACTCTGAAAGGTGCAGTTTTGTTTTATTGGGGGGGATACCAGTCAGTATCTGGTGTGACCACCATTTGCCTCATGCAGTGCAACACATCTCCTTCGCATAGAGTTGATCAGGTTGTCAATTGTGGCCTGTGGAATGTTGGTCCACTCCTCTTCAATGGCTGTGTGAAGTTGCTGGATATTGGCAGGAACTGGTACACGCTGTCGTATACACCGGTCCAGAGCATTCGAAACATGCTCAGTGGGTGACATGTCCGGTGAGTATGCCGGCCATGCAAGAACTGGGAAATTTTCAGCTTCCAGGAATTGTGTACAGATCCTTGCAACATGGGGCCGTGCATTATCCTGCTGCAACATGAGGTGATATTCTTGGATGTATGGCACAACAATGGGCCTCAGGATCTCGTCACGGTATCTCTGTGCATTCAAAATGCCATCAATAAAATGCACCTGTGTTCTTCGTCCATAACAGATGCCTGCCCATACCATAACCCCACCGCCACCATGGGCCACTCGATCCACAACATTGACATCAGAAAACCGCTCACCCACACGACGCCACACACGCTGTCTGCCATCTGCCCTGAACAGTGTGAACCGGGATTCATCCGTGAAGAGAACACCTCTCCAACGTACCAAACGCCAGCGAATGTGAGCATTTGCCCACTCAAGTCGGTTACGACGACAAACTGGAGTCAGGTCGAGACCCCGATGAGGACGACGAGCATGCAGATGAGCTTCCCTGAGACAGTTTGTGCAGAAATTCTTTGGTTATGCAAACCGATTGTTTCAGCAGCTGTCCGAGTGGCTGGTCTCAGACGATCTTGGAGGTGAACATGCTGGATGTGGAGGTCCTGGGCTGGTGCGGTTACACGTGGTCTGCGGTTGTGAGGCTGGTTGGATGTACTGCCAAATTCTCTGAAATGCCTTTGGACACGGCTTATGGTAGAGAAATGAACATTCAATACACGAGCAACAGCTCTGGTTGACATTCCTGCTGTCAGCATGCCAATTGCACGCTCCCTCAAATCTTGCGACATCTGTGGCATTGTACTGTGTGATAAAACTGCACCTTTCAGAGTGGCCTTTTATTGTGGACAGTCTAAGGCACACCTGTGCACTAATCATGGTGTCTAATCAGCATCTTGATATGGCACACCTGTGAGGTGGGATGGATTATCTCAGCAAAGGAGAAGTGCTCACTATCACAGATTTAGACTGGTTTGTGAACAATATTTGAGGGAAATGGTGATATTGTGTATGTGGAAAAAGTTTTAGATCTTTGAGTTCATCTCATACAAAATGGGAGCAAAACCAAAAGTGTTGCGTTTATATTTTTGTTGAGTGTATATCTTACAAATCACGATACAACTTTTAACTTTGTGTTATGTCTTCCTTCTGTGTGGCTCTGCTCTGCTTTTAGTGGCTTCACTGGAGTTAATTCTTCTGTGGCTTTAAACACACATCCACTTTCACGCAGTCATCCAAATTTTAACTTTGTGTTTGTCCAATATTGATTGAAAAATCACTCTTTCATGAGCTGGCATTCTGCCTAAATGCTCCTTTGAAGCATGATGAGTCAGTGCACAGTGCGTACACACAGCGGAGCTCATGTGATCCATTAACAAGATATTAAATCAACTATTGACATACTTTTACAGCTAGGAACTGTTTTATCAAGCTATAAAAACATTAGAAATAGTTACCTTAAGCTGTTCAAAATACATTCCACATGGAGCAGGAAAGAGACGAAAAAAGCATCCAGATGAAACAGTCCTCTGTGATTCCAGAAGTGAATAGAGGTGTTTTCAGCATCCAGTTTTTGGCAGAAAATGATTAATCCGCTACAAAATAATTATTTTATATACAGCGTCCAGCGCACAGAGCAGGTGGAATTGTGTGTGCAAGAGGGCAGCCGCTCCAAAAATAGCCTCTCAGGTCCTGCGTAGTTGCCAGGCACACAGATAATGGGCTTTTAGCAGACTTGTAAGCACCACGCAAATGCCTCTAAGTCATCGCAGTAACTCGTACACAAACTGCGCCACACTGTTGTTGCTAAATTTTGAACTTCTTGAAATTAGCGCCATGCTCACAGAGGAGCCTCGTTAACTGAAGATAATGCCTCTCAGAGCCACGAAACTCCCACGATAGTTGAAGAAACTGTTGTGAAAGTGTAGGAACACGGACCCACAACAGGGGGCGCAAATGAACGGACAATGGAGTAAGTCAAAATAACAACGCTTTACTGTTGTGAATGTGCACAACGAATACAACCAATCACGGAAATGAACAACAGTCAATTCACAAAAGTGTCGTGTGGGCAGGCTCGAAGATAGGAGACGCCTCTCCAAGGTAAGACCGGAACCACACGGCTTCCTCCGCCACAGGACCCCGGGAATACTGGAGCCGCCAAGTCCCGAACTCCCAGGTGGCCACTGCCTCCGCGTGTCGGACCTGGTACTGCTGGCGAGGAACAAAGGACAGTTAGATGGGGGCGCGTTTGCACCCAGGACTCCGAACAGCAGGGAAGTTACCTCCACCTCTCGTTGGAACAGTAATCCACAAACTAGCACAATCCAAAAAGATACACTCCGTTAGCTTCGATACGTTACCTCTCCGGTAGAAACGATATCTCGGCAATGAGGTGGAGGTGCCGTCCTGCTGATATACCCCACTGATGATTGCCGTCAGCTGTCTCAGGTGATGGGTGACAGCTGTCACCGTAGCTGCTCCCGTGAGGCGGCGGCGCCCTCTGGTGCTTGGAGCCCGCACTCCAGGCAGGGCGCCCTCTGGTGGTGGTGGGCCAGCAGTACCTCCTCTTCAGCGGCCCACACAACAGAAACCCTCTTGTAGCAAAGAAAACATGCTGCGTGGCTCATTATTCGGTGGGACCCAGGCTTTACAGTGTTGGGTGTGGCAGCTACAACCAGTGATGAATCTCGGAGTACAATGGTATGCTGGAGTCAAGGTCTATAGACAACTGGTTGACGTGCACATATACACGACATCACCTTAGTCCAGTATAGGTGAGAAGGTAGCAGTTATTAGGAGCTTCCGAGCTCCTATGGAAAAACATGACTTATTTCTATAAAAAAGCCTAGCTTCACCCTTAATTTGGATATTGCGTTATTAATCTTGTTACATGTACTATGTTGTCTGTTTCAGTGCTGTGCTTGAGTTTATATGTGACCTCATCTACAACATCACCATGAGCCTCGTACACACCTCAGTCCAGGGAATTGTATTCCAGTCAGTGCTAAAACAGGAGATTGCTTTTTTTTAATGCCATACCAACAGGTAAGTCATACATACTGTACATTGAAGTGGCTAGACACAAGCTCTGCTTTAAATGCTGAACTACCCTAAGGTTCAAAAAAGAGTCTTTGATGAATAAATGATAAACACGTTTGTTTATACTGCTTATTGTTTTATCAAGGCATGTATTTTCTACTCTTTGACTGTTCTGATTTCTTTAAACAAATATACGTACTTGGTACGAGATTAAACTGCACCCGGGTTTGTCGGTGGTGATCCAACCTGCAAAAAGCTGATTGATGGTGTAATTAGCACTTCAACCACTGTAAAATGCCTCACAATTTTCCACACTAGGAAAAAAGATAACATTAGTTTTGTATATAACTGTGACCATCACTACGGTCAAAACAGAATTCTTGAGAACTAATGTCAGTAGTCACGCCCATGACCCCAGGAAGTGGAAACTCATGCCCTATAAAAGCAGGGTCAACTTCATGTTCATCTTCTTGCCTTGAACTTCAAAGAGCATTCTGAGAAGCAAAGGATAGTGATGATTTTCCTTTAGTCTTATAGATTTGCTGTTTTTATGAGGATTGGCTGAAAAGTTCTTAATGGTATCAAATGAACAAAATACTGCCTTGTTTGAGAAACCTGAAATTCAGCCACACCTAGTCTGCATGACCAGGACTGTAGTTGGTGCCCCATAACACCCACCAGCATCAAGTGCAGGTTGACGAGACTTGGCCGAAGTGGTAGGGATTTCAGAAGGGTGAATACATCACATTGTCCATGATTTATTCAGCTATAGAAAAATATGCACACGATAGATCTCAACTTGAAGCAGAACCGAAAGAGGGTTTATCAGGTATTTCTGACTCAACATGCACAGGAAAGCAATGTTTTCCTCCAGTGGATTATCACTGGTGAGTAGGGCTGGGGATCGAGAACCGGTTCTTTTCGGGTATTGTTAAGAAATGATTCGATCCACCGATATCAATAGTCTTTTTGCTTAACAATTCCCTTATATCCTTCAGAGCAGCCGTTGTTTTTGAGGGTGTTTGTCAGGAAAATGATCATTCCTCTACGTTGATTGCAGACCCTACAGTGGGTCTGTAATCAACCGTTTCTGCAGCGCGACTCCACTTTGAAGCGTGAACCAACAAAGCAATTCTCCGATCCTCTGGCTCATTGGTTCTTTGATTCGCTGCTCTTTGGAAGCGGCAAGTTCACTTCTTAACCCCTCTCAAAGCCATTAAAATATGCCAATCATGAGTCACTTTTGTGTGGATTAAAGTCATTAACTGGGACTCGTCTTTTTGCAGTCAAAAAATGAGAATCATCCTCTGTTCCATTGGCACAGCTCCAAATGCTGTGCCACTCTCTGCCGAAACAGAGTCCGGTCGGAATTAATAACTTCAAAACGAATTGCCGCTTTAAATAAAATGACACCTCTTTCCAAACTCTGTAATACAGACATTAAACTACAATCGACTAAAACGTTTTTTTTCTTCCCAAAATGAGACGTCCTGCATTCTTTATGAATTACATCCTGATGTGTAGCGCAGTCAGCTGCAAGAGTTCAGCTCAGATGTATGGAAAGACATTCATGCCAATAATGTCTAAAAGGAAATGCTTTTGACAAAAACTACAGATTTTGTTTATTTCTATTTATGTCCAGAGATCAAGATTCCACCATGTACAGTTTATTATGTCCAGAGTTTAAGGATCCAGTGACCAATTTCACATTTTTTTACGTTAAGACTCAATAAAATGTTGTTGACATAGAAAACCTGTAAAGACTACTTTTAGTACACAGAAAGTAGTACAAAGAAACTCTTCCCTTTTGCGAGAAAAGTCGTGATGACCTTGTCCTGACAGAATTAATGAAAGATGGCAGTACTGTCAATTACAACCAATATGTGGACACATTACAAAAGTGGAAGAGATGCAGTTCTTCAGCATGTTTCTCCTCACACGAGTCGACAAACATACCTTACCACACCTGCCGTACAGATGTTGCGCCCTCCATCTTTTTCCTTTTTCCCCAACCTGAAAAAAGACTGCAAAGTCCTGACGTGAAGAATTGGTCCTCCTGTGTTGAGCCATTCATTTGGTGAGTGGCTGTTTGGTTTCTCCAATGTTGAGGTCATTGCACTGAACTGCAGACACCGTATTGCTTTTGGCAGTGTTCAGTCTTTGAAGTGAACCATATTTTGTCTACTGGTGTTGCTGGATTTGAAAAGCACAGGAATGTTGTTTGATCAAAATCCTCCTTTGTTAATCAGACATTCCAGCCACATATGGAATTACAATGTTATTCCTTTTGTTCTTCATTTCATCATTACCCACAGTGTTGGTATTCCTTCTGGGTCTTGTAGCTACGAGGTCTGTCAATAAAGTAACGGTCCTTTTTATTTTTTTCAAAAACTATATGGATTTCATTCATATGTTTTTATGTCAGACATGCTTGAACCCTCGTGCGCATGCGTGAGTTTTTCCACGCCTGTCGGTGACGTCATTCGCCTGTGAGCACGCCTTGGGAAGGAGTGGTCCCGCCCCCTCATCGGATTTTCATTGTCTGGAAATGGCGGAATGAAAAGAACTTTTTTCCATCAGAATTTTTTCAGAAGCTGTTAGAGACTGGCACCTGGAAACCATTCGAAAAATTTATCTGGCTTTCGGTGAAAATTTTATGGGCTTCACAGAGAATAAGGACTATTACTACAGCTTTAAGGACCCCTTTAATGACCCCTTTAAGGACGCTCGGCGCGCCGCGCTCCGAGCTGCGACGATGTGGCACAAGCCACCGGACCATTTCTAAACGGATGGCTCTGTGGATGCGAGACCGTTGTGTGCTCTTTCTCTGGTTATCACAAGAGCTGTACATCAGCCATTTTCCGGCAGATTTCACTTTTAACAAGAGATTTTGTCATGGAAAGCCGCGCGGAGGCTTCGCACGTAAAGACCAATTCGTTTTGGAAGCGAGACAAAGGAACACCTCCGTTTCGGTGTGTCAGAGGACAAGTTTGGACATGCCTATCTCGGCTTTCAGTGCTTACCAGTCCAGTAAGTATCAGAGAAATTGTGGAGAGCTGGACATGTCCAAACTTGTCCTCTGACATGCCGAAACGGAGGTGTTCCTTTGTCTCGCTTCCAAAGCGAATCGGTCTTTACGCGCAAAGCCTCCGCGCGGCTTTCCATGACAAAATCTCTTGTTAAAAGTGAAATCTGCCGGAAAATGGCTGATGTCCAGCTCTTGTGATAACCAGAGAAAGATCACACGACAGTCTCGTATCCACAGAGCCATCCGTTTAGAAATGGTCCGGTGGCTTGTGCCGCATCGTCGCAGCTCGGAGCGCGGCACGCCGAGTGTCCTTAAAGGGGTCCTTAAAGCTGTAGTAATAGTCCTTATTCTCTGTGAAGCCCGTAAAATTTTCACAGAAAGCCAGATAAATTTTTCAAATGGTTTGCAGGTGCCAGTCTCTAACAGCTTCTGAAAAAATTCTGATGGAAACAAAGTCCTTTTCATTCCGTCATTTCCAGACAATGAAAATCCGACGAGGGAGTGGGACCACTCCTTCCCAAGGCGTGCTCACAGGCGAATGACGTAACCGACAGGCGTGGAAAAACTCACACATGCGCATGAGGGTTCAAGCATGTCTGACGTAAAAACATATGAATGAAATCCATATAGTTTTTGAAAAAAATAAAAACGACCGTTACTTTATTGACAGACCTCATATTTTCACAAAGGTCCACTTGGGATATACAGAAACTTTAAGTGCCTCCTTCAGGTGGCACTTAAAGTAGTAGTGGTTCAGGTGGTGGTTTGGCCAAAGCAGATAGCCACCCCACTGAGTATGTTCTGCTTCAGGTTTCTTCCATTTATCAAAAAACACCTGAGGGAGATTGTCCTTAGCATTGTTGCCATTTTGTTTGTTCAGGGGCTGGGTATCTGAAGCACTTTGGGGTGACTTGTGTTGTGATTTGGCACTGTATTAATAAATTAATTTGAACATTGATTTTATCTTTCCTCAAATCTGAAACTGTAGCCAACTGTGAAATCTGTACATCTCACTGAACAGTAAACTGTGTGTGAATGTCGGCCATACATGGTTGCTTTGTGTAAAATGTGGCTGCTGTCTTACAAAAATGCTGGATAGGCAATTGCATACATTATGTTGTTTGACTTAAGCCCTAAATCAGTGGTCTCAAAAACATTCCAGAAAGGGCCGAGAGGATGTGGGCTTTCTTTGCAACCATCCACTCCACCAGGTGATTTCACTGATTAACATCACTTTGAGCAGGTGGAATCAGTTAATCAGCGACATCACCTGATGGAGTGGGTGGTTGCAAAGAAAGCCCGCACCCTCTTTGCCCTTTCTGGAATGAGTTTAAGACCTCTGCCCCTAAAGGCTGACACACTGCTCTGTTTTTAGGTAAACCGGTGTCACGCATTACCACGGATACCAATAGCATGAGTGAGGTGCTTAGTGAGCAACTGTCTTGTGATGTGGTACACAGCACGTTTTGGCTTCATCTTATTCTTTATGGTGAACCAGTCATGGAAAATGTCCCTGCTCACTTGCATGGGACTGCCCATCATCTCGGTCATACCAGCGCTCACTGGACATTTCCTTCAGGTAAAGAGGAGAGAGATTGATTTGTTTCTAAAAACATTGAACTGTTACATAATTTTTTCAGTCCACTTAAAATGTGCATCTGTGTTTCAGGCTGTTGCTGTAAAGGTTCAAGAGTTGCTGGCAAAGGCCAACCAGGTGGCCACAGAGACCTTCTCCTGCATGAAGACAGTGAGGAGCTTTGCCAATGAGGATGGTGAGACAGAGAAGTACCGATGGAAACTGGATGACACCTATTCCCTAAACAAAATCGAAGCTGCATGTTATGCAGCTACTAACTGTGCCAGTAGTGTAAGTTAGAAAATGACCTGCATTTGCATTTTCAGTACTTCAGCAGGAATTAATCTGCAAAATAATGCTGTATCTGTAGATACAGGGTAACCCAATAAAAAAAACATGAAAATTGTAATAAATCCTGCAAAGGTCCAGCAATTTTTTTGAAATTTTAATTCGACAAGAAATTTCAGGAAGACTATTGTTCCAATTGTTGTCCTCAACATGTCTTGGTCAACCAAAGAAACGATAATTTGCCTGGAGGCCTGTTTCGCCAAATAAATCATATTATTTGGAGCATAATGTTGAAAGAACATGACTTTTATGCAAAACGACCAAGATAGCTTTGAGGAATGATCATACATAGACTGAAGCTGAACCTTAGGATTTATAACAGTTTTTGTGGGTTCTGGGTTTTTTTTTTCTTTCTTTCTTTCGTTTTTTGGTCACCTTGTACTATTTGAAATTTTTTGATAGTTTTTTTTTTTCAATTTCAGTTTAATTTATTTTATTTAAATAGCGCCAAATCACAACAACGCTGGCTCAAGGCGCTTCACACAGGTAAGGTCTAACCGAACCAACCCCCTGAGTAAGCACACAGGTGACACTGGTCAGGAAAAACTTTAGCTAACATTTTTGTGGAGGAAACCTCAAGCAGACCAGACTCACAGGGGTGACAGTTACAGGGTTTTTTATTATTATTTTTATTATTTTAGACAGTTACTCATATATGAGGTCTGTTAGAAAACGATCTGACCTTTTTATTTTTTGCAAAAACCATATGGATTTGAATCACGTGATTGCATCAGCCAAGCTTGCACCTTTGTGGGCATGCGTGAGTTTTTTCACACCTGTCGGTTGCGTCATTCGTCTGTGAGCATGCTTTGTGGGAGGAATGGTCCAGCCCCCTCGGCCGATTTTCATTGTCAGGAAAATGGCCGAGCGACTGCCGCTTTGCTGCATCAAACTTTTTTCAGAAACTGTGAGAAACAGCTAGGTGGAAACCATTTGGAAAATTCAGATGGCTTTCGGTGAAGATCTTATGGGCGTCACACAGATTAAGGAGCATTACAACCGGATTAAAGACGGCCCACAGCGGCTGAGGGCGCACCGCGCTTCGAGCGGCCATCGACAGGCTAAAACGACTAGATCATTTCCAAAGTGAAGGCTGTGTTGATCCGGGACGTCGTCTGACTACTAGAGAATGGCAAGAGAGGTGGACATAGCACTATTTCGGCACATTACACTGTTACAGGAGATTTTGTAATGAAAGATGTGTG
Source organism: Thalassophryne amazonica (assembly GCF_902500255.1). NCBI lineage: Eukaryota > Metazoa > Chordata > Actinopteri > Batrachoidiformes > Batrachoididae > Thalassophryne > Thalassophryne amazonica. The sequence continues at coordinate 85,754,850 of NC_047113.1, read as the reverse complement.
GCGGAATTCGTGCGTCAGGATGGAGCCGCGTAATGGCGCAGAACAAAAAGCACCTCCGTGTTGGAAGTCTCAAGGGACATGCCCAGCTCTTCCACCATTCGGAAAATTCAGACGGCTTTGGGTGGCTTTTCAGTCGAGTGAGTATCCGAGAAATTGTTGAAGATCTGGGCATGTCACATGTCCTGTGAGACCAACACGGAGGTGTTTTCGCTCCGCGCCATTAGCGGCTCCATGGCGAATTCCTCCGCTCCTGTTTTCATGACAAAATCTCCTTTAACAGTGGAATGTGCTGGAAAAGTGCTATGTCCACCTTTTCTGCCATTTCTCTGGTAGTCAGATGACGTCCCGGATCAACACAGCATTCAGTTTGGAAATGATCTGGTCATTTCAGCCTGTCGATCGCCGCTCGGAGCGCAGCGTGCCCTCTGCCATTGTGCGCCGTCTTTAAACCGGCTGTAACACTCCTTAATCTGTGTGATACCCATAAAATCGTCCCTGAAAGCTATCTGAATTTTCCGAATGGTGTCCACCTGGCTGTCTCTCACAGTTTCTGGAAAAATTTGATGCATTGCTGCTCCAGCCGTTCAGACATTTTCCTCACAATGAAAATCCGACGAGGAGGGAGGACCAGTGCTCACTCAAAGCCTGCTCACAGGCGAATGACGCAACCGACAGGCGTGAAAAAACTCACGCATGCACACGAAGGTTCAAGCTTGGCTGATGCAATCACACGTGATTCAAATCCATATGGTTCTTGCAAAAAATAAAAAGGTTGGATAGTTTTCTAACAGACCTCGTAAATTCAAACTGTTGTGAATTACAGTTTAAATGATTTTGTGTCTTTCTAGATGACCACTTTGTCTCTAAAGGTGTGCATTCTGTACTATGATGGAATGCTGGTGACCAGAGGGACTGTTAGCAGGGGAGACCTGGTGTCCTTCATCCTCTATGAGCTACAGTTTGCCTCTGCTGTTTAGGTGAGGAAAAGGAAAAGATGTAGGAACGGAACTAACCAAATTATCAGCACCAAATTATCAGTGACCGGTGGTCACTAACCACTGGTCGCCGATGTCTCACTGGACCAAGAACCATCATTTCAGTCTCATCAGAGTTTAAAAGTAGAACGTTTCTAGACATCCAACTTCTCACTGATGCAAGGCAATCTTCTAAGGATTTTATGTGAAGGAGATGACCAGCAGTTATCGACATGTATAACTGAGTATCATTAGCATGGCAGTGAAAGGTAATCCCAAAATGCCGCAATATGTGCCCAAGGGGTGCTATATAAAGGAAGAAAAGCAGGGGGCCTAAGACAGACCCCTGTGGAACCCCATATTTTATGTCACTGAGGTTAGAGGTAGTGTTACTGTACAAAACACAGTGTGACATCAACCATGCAAGGGCACTCCCAGTAATCCCAAAATGATTTTCCAGCCTATCAAGTAGAATATGATGATCCATGGTATCAAATGCAGCACCAGAACCGTAGTGATGTCTGAATCCATTGCAAGCAGAAGATCATTCACCACTTTAGTGGGAGCCTTCTCTGTGGAATGATATTTTCTAAAAGCAGACTGCAGTGGCTCAAAGAAATTATTCTCAGTAAGATAGTCCACAAATCCACTTTTTCCAAAATTTAGGGTGGTGGGCAAGTGGTTAATGAGCTTGGTTTCAGTTCAGAAGGTTCAAATCCCACCCCTGCCACATTTCTCCATGTAATGTGGAGTTGCGTCAGGAAGGGCATCCGGCGTAAAACCTGTGCCAATTCAACATGCAGATCCATCTTGGATTTGCTGTGGCGACCCCAAGTGCAAACAAGGGAGCAGCCGAAGGGACTTACATTTTTAGAGCAAAATGATAGATTTGATATCGGCCAATAGTTTTTAAAATGCTCGGGTCAAGATTAGGTTTCTTAAGTAATGGTTTAATCACTGCAGATTTGAAACATTTAGGAACAGATCCAGAAGTTAAAGAAAGATTAATAATTTAGTCAGCCTAAGAGTGAGCTACAGGTCCTTAAACAGTTTTGTTGCTATAAGATCAAATAAACAGATTGTGCTTTTTGTTGACGTTACGAGTTTCGTCAGAATGCCTTGAGAGATACTCTCAAATTCTGTAAATCTAGGTAAAATCTCAGTAGTGGCGCCCACCTCGATCGCAGGGCGTAGTGGCTGGATTAAGGCATGCTGGGACATGTTTAACCTGATGTCTTCTATTTTCTTCTCAAAGTAATCCAGAAAATCTTGTGCTGTAAAAGGAGAGCAAACTACAGGTGGTTGTCCATGAATAAGTGTTGCCACCATGTCGAACAAGAACTTTGACTTGTGCTTGTTTTGTTGATCAAATCAGAGTAATAGATCCACTTTGTAACCAGTAATGCATGCTTATCATCTTAAGATAGCATCATGTCACGCAAGGTGGAATACTGAACTACACTATTTCTGTTCTAGACCTCAAGCCTTATGCTTGAGGTCATGCAGGTAATCGTTGAACCAAGGTGACTGTTTTGGGGGAGTGTGGTTTTAACAAAGGTGGCACAATCATGTCGAGTGTAGCTTTGAGCACTGAGTTTAAACTATCCACAAGACTGTCTACTGATTGGGTATTTGCCAAATGTGAAGCTAAGACATCAGGCAGTCTTAGTTGAGGAAGAGTTGATGCATCACCATAGTGATATATAAGGTTGTTGTTCCACTAAACACAGCAGCGAAACTGTAAACTTAATAAGTGAGTGATCAGAGACCGCTGATGTAAGAGACATGAAGTGAATATTCGTGACAGCAAAACCACATGCGAGAACCAAATCCAGGGTATTTCCACTAATGTGCGTTGAATCCTGAATGCATTGCCGAAATCCTAATGCATCCACAATTTCCATAAATAGGTTTAAGCCAGGTTTCACATAACCCAATCATATCTAAGTGATGATCAATAATTAGATCATTAATCAACAATGATTTTGAGGATAGTGGTCTTATGTTAATGAGACCCAGACTAAGGACCTCTGTTGTGTGGGCCGCCAGAAGAGGAGGTACTGCTGGCCCACCACCAGAGGGCACCCTGCCTGAAGTGCGGGCTTCAGGCACGAGAGGGCGCTGCCGCCACGGACACAGCCGGGAGTGACAGCTGTCACTCATTAATTCCTGACAGCTGTCACTCATTCTTCATCATCGCACGCCATAAAACCCAGACGTCATCTCCACCTCATCGCCGAGATATTGTACTTCTTTGGAGGTAATAGACTCAGCCGTTTGTGTTTTACAATATAATCTGTATATTGTGAGTGTTTGCAGGAGTACCGGTCCCTCTGTCTGTGGAAGCTGAGTGAGTGCTGGACGGCACTCTTTTCCCCTGAGGAATCACTGCGGTACTCTGCAGAATATTGTGTTAGAGGTGGAGGTGGCATTCCCACCGTTTTTGTTACGGGGTGTACACACACCCACACTTGACTGTCTTTGTTCTTCGCCAGCAGTACCAGATCCAACAGTCGGGGACGGTGATCACCTGGGAATTTGGGACTTGGCGGCTCCAGTATTCACCAGGTTCGGTGGCGGCGGAAATCGTGTGGTTCCGGCTCTTCTCAGGACAGACGTCTTCTATCCTCGAGCCTGCCCACACGTCACCTTTGTGGATTGACTGTAATCATATTCTGAGATTGTCTGTATATTCGTTGTGCACCTTCACAACATTAAATTGTTACTTTTTGGCTCATCTATTGACCGTTAATTTGCGCCCCCTGTTGTGGGTCCGTGTCACTACACTTTCACAACAACCTCAGTGGGGTTGACAGTTGAACTGTTTGGGTTTAGGGGTGGTTCCAGAGTAACATATACAGTGGGGAAAATAAGTATTTGACCCCTTGTCAGTTTTGCAGGTTTTCCCACCTACAAAGAATGGAGAGGTCTGTATAATTTTTATCATAGGTACACTTCATCTGTGAGAGACAGAATCTAAAAAAAAAAAATCCAGAAAATCACATTGTATGATTTTTAAATAATTAATTTGCATTTTATTGCATAAAATAAGTATTTGACCCCCTAGAAAAACAGAGCTTAACATATGGTACAGAAACATTTGTCTGTAGTTCTTGACCAAGTTTTCACACACTGCAACAGGGATTTTGGTCCACTCCTCCATACAGATCTTCTCCAAATCTTTCAGGTTTGGAGTTTCAGCTCCCTCCAAAGATTTTCTATTGAGTTCAGGTCTGGAGACTGGCCAGGCCACTCCAGGACTCTCATTGAGCAGGTCCTCCTGTGTAGTTCTGAGCTTTCTCAGAATCATCCTTACCCCACAAAGTGAGATCTTGCATGGAATCCCAGACCGAGGGAGATTGACAGTCATCTTGTGTTTCCTCCACTTTCTAATAAATAATCATAACAGCTGTTGTCTAATACCAAGCTGCTTGCCTGTTGTCCTGTAGTCCATCCCAGCCTTGTGCAGGTCTACAGTTTTGTCCCTGGTGTCCTTAGACAGCTCTTTGGTCTTGGCTATGGTGGACAGGTTGGAGTGTGATTGATTGAGTGTGTGAACAGGTGTCTTTTATACAGGTAACAAGTTCAAACAGGTGCAATTAATACAGGTAAAGAGTGCAGAATAAGAGGGCTTCTTAAAGAAAAATTAACACCCAACAACTTGTCTTCAGAACACAGCTTTTTTAATGTATCCACTCAGAGCGCTTTTAAGTTGAAAATCTTTCAACTTTTCAGAAAGGCAGCTTGACATCACTTAAGTGCTTTAAAATAAACAGGAGGGGAGGATTCTTTCTGCTGATTTGTCATTCTAAATCTACCACAATAGAGATAAAAAAAAACAAAACTTTGTGACAGTAGATTGGACAGACGCTTAGTTCTAGCTGTGGGCGAGTATGTTTTATCACCCTACATTTTAAGCTCGCTACCTGTTTATTGTTGTCATATAAACATACACCCCTCCCCCACACGGAATCTGAAACTGAAATTGCTGGTAAGAAACCATCTGTGACTGTTATATGGGCACCGGCAAGTAAAGGTCAAACAAGGTCAACGTCCATTGGATTATATGACATGTGAATGTGATATGTTACCCTGTGACGTGATAACTAAGCATGATACATGGTCCAAACTATTCCTTTGTAAAACCCTGTTAACTCAACCAATAATTTGCATCATTTTTACCAGAATTGGAGCAACTTCAACTTTTGGCAACTATACAAACCGAAATTGACTTTCATCACCATTTTTGCTGTTTCTGCCCCATGACATTCAGTCACAGATAGTCCAAACTATACCTTTTTGGAATCTTTATCTTATGGACCTCATAGTACCATATCACCCCAATAGAGCGCTTTGCTCTCAGACTGCAGGCTTACTTGTAGTTCCTAGGGTTTTTAAGAGTAGAATGGGAGGCAGAGCCTTCAGCTTTCAGGCTCCTCTCCTGTGGAACCAGCTCCCAATTCAGATCAGGGAGACAGACACCCTCTCTACTTTTAAGATTAGTCTTAAAACTTTCCTTTTTGCTAAAGCTTATAGTTAGGGCTGGATCAGATGACCCTGAACCATCCCTTAGTTATGCTGCTATAGACTTAGACTGCTGGGGGGTTCCCATGATGCACTGAGTGTTTCTTTCTCTTTTTGCTCTGTATGCACCACTCTGCATTTAATCATTAGTGATTGATCTCTGCTCCCCTCCACAGCATGTCTTTTTCCTGGTTCTCTCCCTCAGCCCCAACCAGTCCCAGCAGAAGACTGCCCCTCCCTGAGCCTGGTTCTGCTGGAGGTTTCTTCCTGTTAAAAGGGAGTTTTTCCTTCCCACTGTCGCCAAGTGCTTGCTCACAGGGGGTTGTTTTGACCGTTGGGGTTTTTTTCGTAATTATTGTATGGCTTTTGCCTTGCAATATAAAGCACCTTGGGGCAACTGTTTGTTGTGATTTGGCGCTATATAAATAAAATTGATTTGATTTGATTTATGATCAGACAAATAATGTGGTGTAGTTTTCAATTTGATTGAAGCATTTTAAAATTTTGACCCCTGTGTAATTCTTCAGTTGTCCCCTTCCTAGCTGCCTATTGAAAATTTAAGTGGCCAGTCAGTTTTTTTCAAAAAAAAAAAGAAAAAAAAAAGGAATCTCTAAGGAGTATTTGTGGTGAATTTGGTGCTTGTATCACCATTTACAGGATTCTGCTCTAAATATTCTCTTATTTGCTGCACTATTCAGTCATCAGGGATCTAGTAGTTGTGGCAAAAACGGTTCAGTGTTCCTTGACACTGCACAGAGTAGGGGGCTATGAGTTTCTGGATCTTGGGTTCAGTGTCCAGACCCACTCAAGGGTCAGTGTATTCTAATACTGGTGACATTGCCAAAGAGATTGACAGTGTTCTTGTGGGAAAACACTGGAGACTTCTGCAGGACCTCTGTATAAGTGTGTATTTTGACCACAAGCTTGGTGTGGTTTCCTTACAGATTCAGTTGAGGTCTTGTAGACTTCTGTTTGCTCATTGCTCAAGATTACATGTAGCCAGACTTCAGTGCCAGACTGATTGTAGAGAATTTGTGCAGAGTCTGGATGCAGCTTTTTATTTTCGTATCAGGAATAACTTCATAGCAGCTGTGTTTTTAGGGTGTTGTAAGTTTTTTTTTTTTTTTTTGGAGTGAGTGATGAGAGCAGGAAAAAAAATTCATGTTATTTAAATTTGCATTAAAAAAGTATAGGACATTTCTAAGACTAAACGTTTAAACACAGTCTTTAGCTCATCAGTGCTTGAAGTTAATTGATGGACTGTGATTGCAGTATAGCACCACCTGCTGTACAGTCATTCCACCTAAATATACTTCTTTAGAATCAAGTGTTAAAACATTTATTTTCTAATTCCATTTATCTATTTTCTAAACCTGCTTATTCCAGTTAAGGGTCACACTCTTTAGTTATCCCAATGTAACAGGAAAAATTAACACAATGTAACACATGCATGTTTACAGTCTGAAGATAATTTAATAAATTGATAATTTGTACTAATAGCAGAGACAGTAAATAAGTCATATCAGTACTTTGTTTTAAAAAGAAAAAGTTCATACAAATTGTTCTGACTTTATGTTTGTGAAATATTATACAAGTGTTAAAACCATGAAATACCAGCCAGATGTTTGAACACAGCAGATTGTGACAACATTTTGATCTGAAACATAGCACCTAAATTAATCATGGGTTTCTTTGTTAAAGTACAGAACTTGTTTAAGGTGCTTATTGTTGACAGCAGTATGCTGCACATGATGATATCTGTGTGGTCCAGGTTACTGGAGGAGGAGGCTACGAAGAGGGCAGAGCTTGAACAGATCCACCTGCGGCAGCAGCGGGCTATTTCAGAGACCGAGGCTGAGAAGCAGGAGCTGGAGAAGGAGCGTGTGGCCAAAGAGAACGCCCTACATGCTGCCATGGTACAGCTGGAGCAGCTGGAGCGTGAGAGGCAGGAGGCGCTAGAGCAGTATTAGGTCAATTTGGACAGTCTCACAGAACCAATAGTTCCTGGTAGCTACTGGAGTTATGTAGCGTGGGTGAAAGCACCCCCCCCAAACCCCCACCCCCCACAAATCTAATGTAATAAAATGTATATATTTACAATGTTTGCTATGTAAACCTCTGTAATGAACCAAGCTGATCACTGCGTTGATTATACATTTTGTTAAAGTATTTACTATAAATGTCTACACCAGCCACACATGATCAATATTAAAGGTGAACTCAGGTATTTTTCAACCTGTGCTCTATTCTTAGATGTTTTTGGGTTCATGTATTTACTTTGGCCAAAAAGTGATTTTAATCAGTGCAGTATTGATTTTAATCACAAGAGAAGACTGACATGATGACGGATGTTTTACCAGAGCCTGATGCGGGCTAGGTGGCTCTGGTAAAACACCCGTCATCATTTTATACAACAACACATCATAATTTTAAAAAATAATTGACCTGGCAGACAATATCACCACATACATACCCATCCATCAGACGCCTCCCTTACGGTAATGTGAAATGATTTATTCTGAAATGTCAGTCTTCTCTCATCCGGGAGCATATAGTTTCAGTTTACCACATCAATGAATGGAACCACACTGCCATCTAGTGGATATCCAGTGTGCGTGAGTGTGTATTTGCGAATCAGTAGGCATTTGTTTGTGGATCTGTGGATTTCGCGAAAAGAATGTTTCAAAATTACGTCACAGAGGAAAGCAATGAATGCGTGTAATTGGTGATCCACAAATACTGAAACTCAATTCACAAATACAATTCAGTTTTACAAATGTAATTTTTTTTTTTACAAATTAAGTTTTATATTTGCAACATTATTTGCAAAGAACAATTTACAAGTTACAAATATGAAATTTGCATTTGTGGATATCTGAACACATTTGCAAATCAATGATTATTTGTAGATTACCCTGTGTGCATTTACAAATATTAATGAGACAATTTTAACCCCATAACGGACAAAACAAAAGAAAATCCACATGGTTACACTCACTCAGTGAACAAAGAAACACACTCAACCCCCCATGCATGTGGACAAGACAAAGGAAAATACAATATGGCCACACTCACTTGGCAAACAAAGAAACACACTCGCCGGCTTCACCCATTCGACAGACAAACATTTAGCATGTTATCAGGACAGTTGGCAGTTTTGGTAGAATCACCGTCTCCTAGGAAGCAAATTTTCCTCATGTTTAAAACGGGGTGTGTGTGTGTGTGTATGTGTGTGTGTGTGTGTGTGTGCACGTCATCCCCTCTTTCTGGGACTCAAACCCATTATATACAAACTTTACAACAATAAAAATTCAGGACACCGGTTGGCCTTTTAGCAGAACCCCCCAGGGACTTAAACCTATTAATTACAATTTAGAAAAAGCAGGAATCTCCCTTTTTTGTAAAGGAAATTCCTCTTTTTCCAGGACTTTAATCTGACTTTCTTTAGTGAAAGTGGGAATTCCCCTTTTGTGAATAGGAAATCCAGCCTTCGCCGGGCCTTTAACCCTTTTTTCGCAGACACCGACCAAGGACTTGAAACCCACAGCGCGCCGGCTGGTTTTCGATAACTCCTTCTCAGTGCAAAAACTCCGGCCACTGATATTAATTCAACATCTCTCCATCAATTTATCATACCAGAATCATGACCACAGATCTGTTCAACACTGAACAATGTACGAGCCTTAGCTCGGCAGAACTTTAGAAAAGGTTTCTGCTTACCTTGAAATGTGGCCACGAAGTTCAGTGTTGAAGGATCAGCCGTCCCAAATCGGTAAGTAGGCCTCAAGGCCTCAGAATTCAACAAGTCTCACTGTTAACCGGACGGAAACACCATTTCTGTTAGGTTCTTTTATCACAGTGAGACCTCCAAAAAGAATTGGACAGGAAACGGATTTCAAAGTTTAGATGTTGTATTGAAAATAGTTGTTGCACCGGTACAGCGTTATCTCAGTGCTGGGATCTTTGCTGGTCGCATGCAAACACCAGGAACAAAGAACCCAGACTTTCTTTGTTCTCTAACTTTTATGTCGCGTTCACACCGGCAGACACGCGATGCCACCATCGCGCAGCAGTGGATACGCCACCATCGCCTGGTGTGTCGCTCTGCTTTCGCTGCGAAAATTCACCCCAATGCATCATCAAATAGGAGGAGCTTCCATTCCGCTCGCCGTCAAGTCAACATACTGAACCTTGATCACACGGAGTGAGTTGCTGTGCTCTATTTGTGGAAAAGCTGACAAATGTCACCAGCTGCGCCGTCCCTGGGTTCACAGCATCCTCATGAGATGTTCCCAATTCAGGGAGTTTCATTATTTGTTGCAGGAGCTGCGTCTGGATGACGGCCGCTTTCAGCGGTCCTTCTGCCTCTCCAGGACCCAGTTTGAGGACCTCCTGTCCCATTCGGATGCGCACATGTGAACAATTAAAAAAAAATCTGGCTGCCACTGCTACGGTGCTGCTGCTTGCTCTCCCCTCCAACTCTGTCATAATTTTGTTATAAACCAGTAACCATCTGTTTTACTATACATCTGTGTAGTTAATAAAATTATCTTCATGGACGATTCGTTCATGCGCACGTGAAAAAAAAAACAAACAAACTGGCTGCTGCCGCTGCTGTGGTGCTGCTGCTCACCCGCCCCTCCAACTCTGTCATAATTGTGTTATAAACCAGTCACCATTTGTTTTATTATACATCTGTGTAGTTAATAAATAAAATAATCTTTATGGACAATTCTTTCGCGTGCACACATGAAAAAAAAAAAACAGCTGCTTGCAGTGCTGCTGCTCGCTCTCGCCTCAAACTCGGTCATAATTGTGAAATAAATGACAAAAGGGACATACGTCCTGCTCACAGGCTGGCTGCCAGTGACATCAAGTATAAATTCCAGACATCTCCACGTCACTACATATCCAGTCCCTGATTGGTCGTCACGACAAGACAAAAAAGTTCAGATTTTTCAACTTGGGGAGGAGGGGCAACGTGACACGATATTGCGCCACAAACATGAATCGCTCAAAATTGCTTCATTCGCGTCGCTTCATTCGTGTCCATCACGTCGCACTGCGTGGCAAGAACGTTTGTGGTGCCACAATGCGTCCTTCCATAGGGATTACATGGCAACCTGTCGCTGCCGTCACTTGCGTGTCCTCCGGTGTGAACGCGGCATTATAACCAGCCTAAGCCACCCCCATATGGGCGGTCCTCAACCTGGCTTGAGTCAGTGTCTATGTGAGCTGGCAGCAGGGTGGTGAAAGTGGGCGGTGTCTTCACGGTGTGTTCATGGTTGTTATGTAAAAATCTTATCTTGTGTGTTTATGTATGTAGTGTAGTTTCACGCAACAAACACAGAGTGTTCCATCATGCTGATTCTTTTTTCAAATAGACTTGAATACTTTGGTTTTATCAATTAAACACATATAAAGAGAACAGATGGTTTTATCAATTAGACAGATGTAAAAGGATCTGATAGTTTTGCCAAATACAAGGACATTTTGTGCGTCAGCCATTTTGAAAGGCAGTTAGGTTAAGATTAGATAGTTACAAGGACATTTTGGATGTGTGTCAGCCATTTTGTGTTATGCATCATGGAACACTCTTACAACTGTAAAGCTGCACTATTGGGAAGATTTGAGAAATATTTGCACTTGTTAAAAGAGCGATGCTGTGACGTCACCGTTGTCCTGAGTTTGCCCCAAGCACATGTTACACTATAAAAGAATTGAGAAATTGAATGTATTTTATATATTTTTTAGTTTATTTTACAATATATTACACAGATAAGTTGAATGTATTTTATATATTTTGAGTGTAATATTTTTGAAGACTGTAAAGAAGAGACTTACCATGGTTAATGGTTTATTACATTATGTTGTGAAATATGAATGTTTGTTGTTATTATATACTGTATGCTTATGGTATATGTTTTACATTCCATGATTATTAGCGACACCGGGAAAAAATATTTGAAGATGATTATTTGAAATGATATTTGTTAATGTTAGTGTGTAAAAGTTAAGCACTTACATTAGCTATATGGCCATTGTGATTTTGAAATATGAACTTTGTAGTAACAGTCCTGTTTTCCACATTGCTGGGGGTTTTTTTTTCCTCTCTATTCCATCTATTGGATTTTGGATCTGGAATTCTCCCTGATGAGGGAGGTGGCGAGCCTACCCTGTTGAAATGAACCGAACCGGAGTTGGCCTTTTGAGAGAGCAGGCCGCTCTCCCAGCAACACGGACAGTTGGAGTGTGGTAGGACGGAACCTCACAAAGGACTTTTGACTTGACTAACTGAAACACTGACTAAGCCGGCAGGACCGACAATTGTTTTGAGCTCACACAGGGACACTGGGGTTCTATATTTAGTTTATTTCCCCAGTGAATGTGAACTTGGTCTTTACAGTTACTTGGTTCAAATGATTGTGTTCAATGTAATTCACCTAAACTTTATCTGTGGCTCCAGTAACTGTTTCTTGCCTCTTGCTCTTGTCTCCTTCCCGAATCTAGTCTCTGGTCCATCCTAATCAATTATACGGTAATTACATCATTACCGCAGAACCCTGGTTACAGCGTTAAACTTACATAAAGCTGGACTTTCGGGTTAGTCATCAAACTCCACAGTGTTCATGTGCTTGTAGAAATTCTGTTTTAAGTCAAATTTAACCTGAAAGAGTTCAGTTTATACTTCTGTGACATATGTAACAACTTTATGTTTGCACTCGCTCAGTGTGACACACCCACACAGTTGGTGCTGGGGAAAAAGGACACACCCCCAAACCCAGAGAGGGGGTGTGGCAAACAGCAGATTGTTTCCATTTAAAGCAACAGGCGCAAGATTGTTTTTTGTTGTTGTAGTTGTTTATTCCTACCAGAATGCATTGAACTTGCAACAGACTGGCGTCCAGTCCAGGGTGTACCCTGCCTCATGCCCTGTGACTGCTGGGATAGGCTCCAGCCCCCCGTGACCCTTATTTGGAGTAAGCGGTTGAAGATGAGTGAGTGAGTGAGAATGCATCATCTCAGGATCTATGAGGGTATTTTGGTAGTCTGTGACCCCTTCAATTCACTGTTCTTGGAATAGGTTAATCATTCCACTTCAGCCCTTGATGGATTTAATCATTAGATTTCTTTTCTTTTTTCTTTTTAAATCACAATCAATCTCTGGAGAAAATGTAAAGCCTGCATCAACCATATCAGACACTAGAGGGCGGCAGAGACTGAGGTTTAAGTTGTGCCTTTTGAACACTTTGAGCATCACTGTGCAAATTAGTGCGTTTTTATTTAGTTAGAAAATTTGAGAAATAATCAGTCAAGCTATGTTCTTTAATTTCAAAGTAAAAACAAAATTATCTAAATTAAAAAAATACTGTGCCATGCTTCTCCATTTGTTAATGATTTAACTGAACTTCAAGATGTAATCACTGACTTTTAAATGTTCTTAAACGTAGTCCTTACTTGCCTAAATGGTTTTTCTTGCAGAAATGAGATTGTTGCTGCAGTCGTGATGCTTTCAGGGTCCTCAGGTCAAAGTCGGAAACACAGACTTTAATCAGGCGGAGCTGAGCTGATTACAGTCGGTTTCACGGCTCATTGCGTCCACAGATTAGTTTTGCTGAGAAACAGCACCTGTTCTGATGAGGTTGTGACAGGCCACCATGTTACTCCTCCATGTTGATACAGTAGTCCATAAGGGACATACTATGTGGGCTGTTTGCATTTTGCAGCGCAACCAGGAGACTGCAGAAAAAAAAAAATAATAATAAGAGTAATCACTGCTCTACTGGTTGTTAGTGCAAGCTAATAAGCTTGAGAACCCTCATTTTTTGTGAAATGGAGGTTCAACCATATTCTTTTTCACTAGAGATTAATCCCTGTCACCAAAGAAGCAACAACACGGTAGAAAACAAAATCAAGACTGGCAACTTCATAATGCAATCTGCAACCTCACCCCTAGGAGGCACTGCATTCTGCACACTGTAGCTTTAAATCATGAACTTCTGGAGGAAATCTGATAAAATGCAGATCTGGAACATTATTAAATTAAAAACCTACACAGCGCTTCATGTTTAATGATTCCTAGCATGAATGCATGCATGCACACAGACATGCATGCATGTGATGCTTTTCCAGCAAATGTGGGAATGTGTCTATATTTGGGCATTTTATGAAAGTCTCATTTCTCTGTCCACAGCTTATGTTCAGGTTTCATCCCCTAAAAGCCGCTGTTTGTCTGTCTCACTGTGGATGGAGCACTTGTCTTCCACAGGGAAATCATTTGATGTTGTCCAAACCTCGCTGTTCTGCAGAGAGAGACTAATATAATTCATCCAGGGTTCAGGAGAGGAAACCAACAGGCATTTCATGTTTGCTGTCAAAAATATTTCCATTACCATCTCCGCCACATCTGACTCTTTGTATCCACACAGATGGAGCAGAGCCTGGAAATGTCCATCAAAGTAAAGACTCTGGTTTAGTGTCCAAATGGTGAATGAGAACATCAAGCTAATTAGTGGTTTCCACATAATGAAAAGTTTGCTATCATTATTGGATCCTCGCTGCATGCTATTTAATAATTTTAACCGCATACATTCAAAGTTTTCACATTAAGAGACTCCCCTAGGCTCTGGAAAACCTAAGCATGTACTCTGTAAAGTACAGTGAATGAATGATTGATATGAGTCTATCCTCTCCAGTTTGTTAACACAATAACTCAAAAACAATAAGCACCATCATCTTGTAACTCACCAAATTAAATGGGATGAGGATAAATAGATTACAGGTTGATTAACGCTGCTGTATCAGAATAATCCAAAAAGCAACTGTGTTTTGCACTTGCTCTTGGTGAATTTTTTCTTGTAACTTTATTAACGGTAAATGTCCACCAGGTGGAGATATTACTCCATTCCAAGAACCACGAGTATAAGCTGCTGTGGGACACAAAACAATAGATACATGTCTGCCACCTGCTGGACATATCTGGGCTTTTTGCTGGGAATAGTCTTATCATTGCATGCATTTGTTCATCATACTACCATCTCAGGGAGCAAAACTTCTGATATGGCATTTTGGTCATCTACCTATAGAGACTTGACATCATAATCAGCTAACAGGAATAATAAAGGGAGTTGTTTTGACCGTGTTTGGTCTCCAAATTTATGGTCAGACATAGTCAACATTCATTGGATTCTGTGACATATGAGACATATAATATGTTATCCTGTAACATAATAACTAAGCATGACAGAATTTCTTTTTAGAATTCTATGAGCTCAAGCAATAGTTTTTTTTTTTTTTTTTACCAGAATTGGAGCAACTTTAATTTTTGACCTTTGTCACCATCTTTGCTGTTTTTATCTAATAACTCCATAATTTTCAGTCATAGATAGTTCAAACTATACCTTTTTGGTATCTGATTGATTAGTCAAATAACATGTTTAAGTTTAAATATGACTGGAGCATTTTTCAATTTTGACCCCTGTCTACGGCTGCCACCCTGGGATGGCCACCATACAAAAATATTATGTGGGGATATAGGCCTAGAGAATTATGGGTTGTACCAACTTAGGTGGTAGTGACACAACCACTTTCAGGGGTCTGGTCAAAGGCCCAATGATGGAAATTAAGAACAGGTGATGTTGAATTTACATGCATTTTGTAATTCACTTGTTTTCATCACTTTCTGTCATTTCCAAAGCCACAACTGAATTTACATTAATACACAATTTGAGGACAGAACCAATTTAATAAAGGAGACTTTGGGTATTTGTGATCAACCTTTTGGAAACCCGGACACTGCTAATTTTTATTTTTTATTTTTTGGATTCTACCTTCAACTAGAAGCACTCAGAGAGTGCAAACCTCCACCAAGGCCATGGGGTCACTGACGCCATAACATCTACACACCGTGGAATCATTGAACCTAAAAAAGTCTAACAATGATGTTTGCTCAGTAGTAAAAAAAGTTTCATCTGCTGTGACTGGATAGCATGTATCCTTAGCGCTTGGCATCACAGTTTATTGCAACTTGCACCTTTCCCAGAAGCTACTGTCATCTGAGCACTGATATTGATATTGCATGTGCTTATAGACAAAAACAAATGAGACAAAATTCAATTTATTATTCAACTAAACTGCAAATATATGAATTTTTTAACATTTATGAAACACTTCTCTAAACAAGGCCATAGGGTCACTGACCCTAAAGAGATTCCCTCCTTGGCACAGTGATCTATTTCTTTTTGTCTCTTTCTGTAAAATTGTATATAATAATCATTAGATTATTAATATATAAACGAAACAAAATTTAAGAAATATTACAATTTGAAAACAAATGCACCCGAACGTGATGACAGCTGCAACTGCTTAATGCTAACTTTTAACACTGAAAATGCCATACACATGCTAATGCATTAGCATCGGGATCCAGATCGTGATCTGGATCACCACTAAAATTTAATCACTTGTTCCTCTTGTCATTTCCAACCACTCCACAAAATTTCATCAAAATCCATTCAAAACTTTTTGAGTTATCCTGCTGACAAACAGACAGACAAACAAACAAACAAATGCGACCGAAAAGCATAACCTCCTTGGCGGAGGTAAAATCAGTGACCTGTAAAAAAGGTGTAAAGGTTATCCTGCTACAATACTCCCGTACTGTCTCCAGAAAAAAAAAAAAAAAAAAATCATCCTATTAATAACTAACAAAAGTGTCATTTTTGATATATATATATATTTTAATTGAAAATATCACTTTTCTTTAAAGAGGAGGTTATTTTGATAGATTACTGTTAAAAAGAGGCCAACTGGATTTTTTCTTTAAAAACTCCAAAATCCTCAATGTTTAAATGTTAAGTTGGATATAAAGCCTTTTCTCTCATCTTATATAGTTTATATAGTTCTTCCCTCTGCAACCACTAAAATTAACAATCCAAATGAATAAAGAAATAAACTTTAAATTTGAGATCTAATAATTTTATTGTATTGATTGAGTCTGTAGTTTTTCCACATTTTTATATTTTATGGTTTAATATTTGACATTGTTGATTTTCTTTAATGGTGTTTGCTGGTTGGCATTTTTAAAGATTTGTATTTGTAGGCATTTTTGGATTTTTTTTTCCAGGATATGTACCACTGTGGAATTAATTACTAATCAGATACATTCCACAGCTGTGTGATGACTCCTGTGGCTTGAAGACACGCCCCCACTGGATTGAAAAAAAAAAAAAAACCCGAGTTTTTCTTTATATGTTTGCTTTAACAGCCATTTTTTGACACTGAGGAAAACCTCTTTAGTCAACATGTTGGTGGTGAAGACACATTAAATGCATTTTTTTGTTGTTGTTTGTTTGTTGCATCAGAGCTGTGAGTTTCTGTGATTACTTTGGTCTTGGTATACCATCAAAACACTCATATTTCCAAATTTATCTCTTCGACCATGAAAGTGGAGGAAATGCTTCAGTTATGATCAATTATATATATTTTTATTTTATTTATTCATTTATTTTACTGAATTAACCGACTATTTTATTCAAAGAATTTAATTTTCAACTCAATTTGGACCAAATGTGGAGCAAAGTTTGTGGGGATTACAGATTTTCCCTGGCAAGATCAGCCAGAGGTCAATGATTTGGGTGATGGTCAAGGAGGTTGGTGTCAAATCTCAGATTATCATCTCCCTCACAGTCCTCATGCCCACTGATACTATTACCGAGACCCACCATTCATTAATTCATCGTGTATATCTGTTTGTTGCAATGAAGGACCACAAGGGGGTGGAGCCTATTCCAGCGGTAATTGGTCAAGATGTCAAGATGTAGGGTACACCCTGCACTGGATGCCAGTCTATCACAGGGCCATATTACCTAAAAAAAAAAAAAAAAAAAAAAAAAAAATACTACTACTACTACTAATAATAAAAGCAATCAAAGATTTCTGACATCCGCCAATCCGGATCTGGATCAACTCCAAAACTCAGTGGAGTCTTCCATGCCCTAATATCTATCTGTGGTTCAAATTTGATGAGAATCCATGAAGTATTTTTGAAGTAATCCTTCAAAGCCTATGTAAAGAGAAATCTTGATCCAGAATCTGGATCTCCAAAATTTAATCTGGTGAAAATTTGGTGAGAATCCATGAAGCAGTTTTCATATATCCCTTCAAAGCCTATATAAAGTGAATCTTGATCCAGAATCCGGATCACCTCCAGAATTTAATGTTGTCTTCCATGGCCTAATATGTATTTCATCAAAATCTGTTCAGTAGTTTTGACGTAATCCTACTAACAGACAGAGACAGACAGATAAATAAACACTGATGATTTTATTACATCCTTGGCGGATGTAATAACAATAAATTTGCCTGTATAAGATCTTTAAAGTTGCAGTTATAAAGTGTTTTTATATGTAATGTGAAAAAAGAAAAAACTGCACACCGAGTAAAAAGTAAAAAGCAACAAAATCTATATTATGATCTCCAAGTGGCCTCTGTGTGTGTGCGCGCGTATGAATTTGATCATGGAGAAACCAGGGAGAGCTGACATTTTCCATTTGGTATTCTTATGTATTTTGGGTCAAGGATGAACACTGAGAAAACAAAAGTTGACAGGACAAATATTTTGAAGAAATTAGCAATAGTAGCGGACAGCAGTAAACAATGGACATTGTGTTATGTGTCGGACGCGGTCGGAGCACCGACCCAGCGTTTGACAGGACCCAGCATAAAATAAGCAGAGCACGGTTCAAAAGATAACAGAATTTAATAATCAGTTTAGTGATAAACAACCAAAAATGTCCGCGGTCTGGTGAGGTGAAAACATGGCGCGCTCTCAGCAGCGCAAACGGTCCGGAGCCACAGCAGTTCGGACCCAGGGACCCCGCCGACACCCCCCAGGTGGCCGCGACAAACAGAGTCTGTGAAGAAAGGAAACATGAGGTGAGTCCAACTCCACACAGAGAGACACAGCTCAAAAGGTGCACACAATCAGCAAACACTTCCTGGCTTAAATATATATATCAGCTTCTCACCCTGCAGGCACAGAACAACTCAGTTCAAATATCCACTGCAGCAGAAGCTGATTAGACAATTAGCATAACGTGACAGCTCACTAACACAAGGTGTGAGGGACACCAAATCCACTGTCATTACTTCATAAAAGTCACCAAAACCAAATTACCTCAGGAAGTGTGCTGAAGAGCATGAGACCTCACCCAATCCTCCTTCACAGACTGTGGCGTCAAACCTGGAGCGGTCTCTGCGTCCTTAATGGTTAGATTGTTCTCCCGACGCCGATCTCACACGTCTGCTCACAAGGTCGAGCCTCTGGCAATCACACACTGTGCATTCAAGGTTTAAGTGCAGCAATCTCTGATTAAGACAAAATACACCACAGCTGTGAGTCCTGATGACCTGCACGTGAAAACAAGCCTCAGGTGTGCAGGGTGAGGTCCTAATACTCAGCCACTCAGTCCTGAATGCATACCACCTGGTGGGAGAAACAGAAAAACAAAAACCAAGCCAGCCAAACACCCCAGCACACAACACATTGTGCTGCAATGCACCATGGGAGTTTGGGGTTTTAAATGTTGTTATTGCGGTTCATGTTAATTTAACAGTGTTGTTCGTGTTATTGATTCATTGTGTTTTTGTAGTTCAATTGGTTTAGTCAGTTTAGTGTCATGTTGCTGTTACCATGAATGAGAAGGATAGTGTGTTTGATATCTTCAGCCACTGTCTCTGTTTGTGGGTATGTAAAAATATAAGCACTTGCAGAAAATAAAACAAGAAGCTGTGCATGCGTATAACTTTGATCACGGACAGACTGTGGGGAGCTGACATTTGACGTTTGGTATGCTGATGAATTTTGGGTCAAGGATGAATGCCGCAAAACACAATTTTGAGAGGACTAATATTTTTGGAGAAGCTACAGATATTAGCTAATAACACTGAACAATGAATGTTGATAATTACATTCTGGACTCACACACCATTCCAGCAGGAGACAGCAACTGATCTATATATTAAAAGTGTGAGTGGGTGATTTTATTTAGTAAGTTCAATATAAGTACATCATATAATTGTAAAAATGTTAAGAATTCATGGATGACACAAGAAAATGAAAACAGTTATTTTCATTGTGGTTCATTTAAAAATCAAATGACAAAATAGAAGTAATAATAAAATAAAATATAATAATAATAATTGGTGTGTATATGATAACAAGAAGATAAACAATTTATAAATGCATTAAGGCAGTAAATTAACATAAAAAATATGTAATTAACTGGCAATAAAAAGGTTGAGTTCTTCTTCGAAAACTGTTGAGGTCTAAGGTTCTAAAAACATTCTGGACTCACACACCATTCCAACTCATTACAAAAACTTTGCATAATTTATTACCACCCTTGAAAATTGTCGGCTACCTATTTTATAAACATGACCTAATCTAGAGCCCATGGATCCCCTACGGACAACACGCTAGTTAAATATAACTTCAAGCAGGTTATAATTTCAGGAACCACACAATCCAATAACATAAAAAGCTAGAATTAAATTAAATTGTGAAGAATGAATGATAATGAATAAATAATAATAATTTGGCAATAATAATAATAATAATAATAATAATGAAGAAAAAGGGAGCTGTTCTTTCAGTGGCTGGTGACATGTTGAGATGTGCTTCCTGACAATTATCTCCTCCTGTGTTTCTTCTTAAATTCTTCTTAAAAATTATTATTCCGTCTGCTCTGAGTGACACTGGGACACCTTCACCATCCAATCTGGTTCTCTGCACTATGAAACCTACAGTGGTGCTTCCTCCATCATCATGAAGAATCCTTGTTCATCTTTAAAAAAAAAAAAACAATCAGCTGTGATGCATTCAATGACTGTGTTAAGTCGTCAGTTCTGCAGACTCCCAAAAGCTCAAAACTTTCCACATTGTCAGCCTGAATATGAGGTGGAACAGGACCACCACAGAACCCCTCGTTTGTCTAGTGTTTTCAAGTCAACTAGAACACACTGACCTGTTGGTTCCACGTTTTGCAGAACAGGCAATGTGCAAAAACAAACAATGCAAAAACATTTTTTATTCCTACAGATGCTAAGCTACAATCACACAAAACAGAAGTTTGTCTTATAGGGTGCTGTTGTTTATCTTGTTGTCACAGTGGGTTAGTGTGGTTGTCCTTCATGCCTTAGGTTTGGAAGATGACAAATTGTCGATCCTCAAGTCCATAAAAATCCAGAATTACTTGAAAATCTGCCACTGAGGTCTGAAGGAGGTTCTGCACCTGGATGACCTCAGTGAGGTCATGTGATGTCTCACAGGTGATAGGTTCTGTTAAATTTTTGTTTGTATTGTTGTGTGGGCCGCCAGAAGAGGAGGTACTGCTGGCCCACCACCAGAGAGCGCCGTGCCTGAAGCGCGGACTTCAGGCACGAGAGGGCGCTGCCGCCACGGACACAGCCGGGAGTGACAGCTGTCACTCATTATTTCCTGACAGCTGTCACTCATCCATGCTTCATCATCTCACTCCATAAAACCCAGACGTCATCTCCACCTCATCGCCGAGATATCGTACTTCTATGGAGGTAACCTTCTCAGCCTGCAGATTCAGATAAGTGGTTACACAGACGCTGCACGAGTGTGTGTTAGAGGTGGAGGTGGCATTCCCACCGTTGTTGTTACGGGGTGTACACACACCCACACTTGACTGTCTTTGCTCTTCGCCAGCAGTACCAGATCCGACAGTCGGGGACGGTGATCACCTGGGGAATTCGGGACTTGGCGGCTCCAGTATTCACCAGGTTCGGTGGTGGCGGAAATCGTGTGGTTCCGGCTCTTCTCAGGACAGACGTCTTCTATCCTCGAGCCTGCCCACACGTCACCTTTGTGGATTGACTGTTATCAGATTCTGAGATTGTCTGTATATTCGTTGTGCACCTTCACAACATTAAATTGTTACTTTTTGGCTCATCTATTGACCGTTCATTTGCGCCCCCTGTTGTGGGTCCGTGTCACTACACTTTCACAACAGGATATCTCGGCCAGCGTCATGGATCCCGAGGGGCGTCACCCATCTGTTGGACAGCCAATGGAAGAGCAGGGTGCACAGGCGTCTGCAGGAGGCGTGCTCGGTGAGTTGCAGCAAATCCTCACCACCTTTACCGCTCGGCTGGATTTGATGTCCGAGCAAAACGTCATCCTTAATCGCAGGATGGAGGCTCTCACCGCTCAGGTGGAAGCGCGCGATCAGAGCGCTGCTGCGGCTCCTCCTCCTGCCGACCCGGTGCCGGATATTAACATTCCACTGGTCATTCAACGAACCCCCCCACCATCCCCTGAAGCATACATAAGTCCCCCAGAGCTGTACGGGGGTTGTGTGGAGACGTGCGCGGACTTTCTGATGCAGTGTTCGCTCGTCTTTGCACAACGACCCGTGATGTATGCGTCTGACGCCAGCAAGGTGGCTTATGTTATTAACTTGCTTCGGGGTAAGGCATGCGCCAGGGCTACGGCGCTCTGGGAACAGAACTCACGGTTGTTATCAGCATACACTGGGTTTGTGGGGGAGTTCAGAACAGTGTTTGATCACCCTAACAGAGGAGAGACCGCTTCAACAGTGCTGCTGTCAATGTGACAGGGGCGCCGGTGCGCAGCCGAATATGCAGTCGACTTCCGCATCGCGGCTGCAAGGTCCGGCTGGAATAACGTTGCGCTCCGCGCCGCCTTCATAAACGGACTGTCATCAGTCCTGAAGGAGCATCTGGTAGCTAAGGAAGAACCGCGGGATTTAGATGGGCTTATCAATCTCGTTATACGGTTAGACAATCGGTTGGAGGAACGCCGTCTGGAGCGAGGCGAAGGACGTGGCCGGGTACGCGCCGTCCCTCTCCCTTCCGGGTTCGAAAAGGTTCCACCCTCCCCACGCTCCACAACCGCAGCGCTCCGTGGGGCAACAGCTCCCCCTGCTGACGTTGCTAGGGAAACGCACAGGGCCAAAATGAGAACAGATGACAGAATGAGGAGGCTGGTCCGCGGGGAGTGTTTTCTCTGCAGCTCAAAAGAGCACATACAGAAAAACTGCCCCAAACGGCCACAACGACAACAACTGCCCTTAGAGACTGGGCTAAGGGGGGGTAATAACATTCACGTGGGACACACACATATTGCCACACGACTCCCAGTTACAATCCTGAGCGGGGATTTAACCCTTCAAGCCCCAGCACTGGTGGACACGGGGTCAGAAGGGAATCTGCTAGACAGCAGATGGGCAAGGGAGGTAGGGCTCCCTCTGGTGGCGCTTCCTTCGCCATTGCAGGTGCGGGCACTAGATGGCACCCTCCTCCCTTTAATCACACACAAGACACAACCAGTAACTCTGGTGGTGTCTGGAAACCATCGGGAGGAGATCGAGTTTTTTGTAACTCCTTCTACCTCCCACGTGATTTTGGGCTTCCCATGGATGTTGAAACACAATCCCCGGATTGATTGGCCGTCTGGGGTAGTGGCTCAGTGGAGTGAAACCTGCCATCGGGTGTGTTTAGGATCCTCGGTTCCTCCCGGTTTACATGCTAAGGAGGAGGTCAAAGTCCCTCCCAATCTGACGGCAGTGCCGGTTGAGTACCACGATCTTGCTGACGTCTTCAGCAAGGATCTGGCACTCACCCTTCCCCCGCACCGTCCGTACGATTGTGCCATTGATTTGGTTCCAGGTGTTGAGTTCCCGTCCAGCAGGCTGTACAATCTCTCACGACCTGAGCGCGAATCAATGGAGACCTACATCCGGGACTCATTAGCTGCCGGGCTGATCCGGAACTCCACCTCCCCGATGGGTGCAGGTTTCTTTTTTGTGGGCAAGAAAGATGGCGGACTCCGTCCATGCATTGATTATAGGGGGCTGAATGAGATTACGGTTCGCAACTGATACCCGTTGCCGTTGTTAGATTCTGTGTTCACCCCCCTGCATGGAGCCAAAATCTTTACTAAGCTGGATCTTAGGAATGCGTATCACCTGGTTCGGATCCGGAAGGGAGACGAATGGAAGACGGCATTTAACACCCCGTTAGGTCACTTTGAGTACCTGGTCATGCCGTTCGGCCTCACCAACGCCCCCGTGACATTCCAAGCCTTGGTTAACGACGTCTTGCGGGACTTCCTGCACCGATTCGTCTTCGTATATCTGGACAATATTCTCATCTTTTCTCCGGATCCTGAGACCCATGTCCAGCATGTACGTCAGGTCCTGCAGCGGTTGTTAGAGAACCGACTGTTTGTGAAGGGCGAGAAGTGCGAGTTTCACCGCACGTCTTTGTCCTTCCTGGGGTTTATCATCTCCTCTAACTCCGTCGCCCCTGATCCGGCCAAGGTTGCGGCGGTGAGAGATTGGCCCCAACCAACAAGCCGTAGGAAGCTGCAACAGTTCCTCGGCTTCGCTAATTTCTATAGGAGGTTCATTAAGGGCTACAGTCAGGTAATTAGCCCCCTGACAGCCCTGACCTCTCCAAAAGTCCCCTTCACCTGGTCGGATCGGTGCGAAGCCGCGTTCAAGGAGTTGAAACGACGGTTCTCTACTGCGCCAGTTTTGGTGCAGCCCGACCCTAGCCGCCAGTTCGTGGTTGAAGTGGACGCCTCTGACTCAGGGATAGGAGCCGTGCTATCCCAGAGCGGAGAGACCGATAAGGTTCTTCACCCGTGTGCCTACTTTTCTCGCAGGTTGACCCCGGCTGAACGGAACTATGACGTCGGCAATCGAGAACTTGCAGTGAAAGAGGCTCTTGAGGAGTGGAGACACCTGTTGGAGGGAACGTCTGTGCCATTCGCGGTTTTCACTGACCATCGGGACCTGGAGTATATCAGGACCGCCAAGCGGCTGAACCCCAGGCAAGCCCGCTGGTCACTGTTCTTCGGGTGTTTTGACTTCCGGATCACCTATCGCCCCGGGACCAAGAACCAGAGGTCGGATGCCTTGTCCCGGGTACATGAAGAGGAGGTCAAAACTGCACTGTCGGATCCACCGGAGCCCATCCTGCCTGAGTCCACTATCGTGGCCACCCTCACCTGGGACGTGGAGAAGATCGTCCGGGAGGCACTGGCACGAAGCCCGGACCCAGGAACTGGACCAAAAGACAAACTATACGTCCCACCAGAGGCCAGGGCTGCGGTCCTAGACTTCTGTCATGGTTCCAAGCTCGCCTGTCATCCGGGGGTGCGAAGGACCGTGGCAGTTGTCCGGCAGCGCTTCTGCTGGGCATCTATGGAGGCCGACGTCCGGGAGTACATCCAGGCCTGCACCACCTGTGCCAGGGGCAAGGCTGACCACAGGAAGTCCCAAGGTCTGCTCCAACCGCTTCCTGTGCCTCATCGCCCCTGGTCCCACATCGGCCTGGATTTTGTCATGGGTCTCCCACCGTCCCAGGGCAACACCACCATCCTCACGATAGTGGACCGATTCTCCAAGGCGGCCCACTTCGTGGCCCTCCCAAAGCTCCCTACGGCCCAGGAGACAGCGGACCTCCTGGTCCACCACGTCGTCCGTCTGCATGGGATCCCTACTGACGTAGTCTCGGATCGTGGTCCCCAGTTTTCCTCTCACGTCTGGAGGAGTTTCTGCAGGGAACTGGGGGCCACCGTGAGCCTCTCGTCCGGGTACCATCCACAGATGAACGGACAGGCAGAGCGGGCCAACCAGGAGTTGGAACAGACCCTCCGCTGTGTGACATCCGCGCACCCGACGGCCTGGAGCAACCACTTGGCCTGGATCGAGTATGCGCATAACAGCCAGGTGTCTTCTGCTACCGGCCTCTCCCCATTTGAGGTGTGTTTGGGGTACCAGCCCCCATTATTTCCCGTGGTGGAGGGAGAGGTCGGTGTGCCCTCGATCCGGGCCCACCTTCGGAGATGCCGTCGGGTGTGGCATGCCGCCCGTTCTGCCTTGTTGAAGGCCCGGACGAGGGCCAAGACCCATGCAGACCGCCGGCAGTCCCCGGCCCCTGCATACCAGCCCGGGCAGGAGGTGTGGTTGTCGACGAAGGACATCCCGCTTCAGGTACAGTCACCGAAGCTGATGGACAGGTTCATTGGACCCTTCCGTATCCTCAAGGTCCTTAGCCCTGCCGCAGTGAAGCTCCAGCTCCCAGCTTCACTGCGGATCCACCCGGTGTTCCACATCTCCAAAATCAAACCGCACCACACCTCACCCCTCTGTGCTCCCGGTCCGGCGCCGCCTCCTGCCCGGATCATTGACGGGGAGCCGGCTTGGACAATGCGCCGGCTCCTGGACGTCCGTCGAATGGGCCGGGGGTTCCAATATCTGGTGGACTGAGAGGGGTATGGACCCGAAGAACGCTCCTGGGTGAAGAGGAGCTTCATCCTGGATCCGGCCCTCCTGGCCGATTTCTACCGTCGACACCCCAATAAGCCTGGTCGGGCGCCAGGAGGCGCCCGTTGAGGGGGGGGTCCTGTTGTGTGGGCCGCCAGAAGAGGAGGTACTGCTGGCCCACCACCAGAGGGCGCTGTGCCTGAAGTGCGGGCTTCAGGCACGAGAGGGCGCTGCCGCCACGGACACAGCCGGGAGTGACAGCTGTCACTCATTATTTCCTGACAGCTGTCACTCATCCATGCTTCATCATCTCACTCCATAAAACCCAGACGTCATCTCCACCTCATCGCCGAGATATCGTACTTCTATGGAGGTAACCTTCTCAGCCTGCAGATTCAGATAAGTGGTTACACAGACGCTGCACGAGTGTGTGTTAGAGGTGGAGGTGGTATTCCCACCGTTGTTGTTACGGGGTGTACACACACCCACACTTGACTGTCTTTGCTCTTTGCCAGCAGTACCAGATCCGACAGTCGGGGACGGTGATCACCTGGGGAATTCGGGACTTGGCGGCTCCAGTATTCACCAGGTTCGGTGGTGGCGGAAATCGTGTGGTTCCGGCCCTTCTCAGGACAGACGTCTTCTATCCTCGAGCCTGCCCACACGTCACATTAAATTGTTACTTTTTGGCTCATCTATTGACCGTTCATTTGCGCCCCCTGTTGTGGGTCCGTGTCACTACACTTTCACAACATGTATCTCAAATAAAGTAGTTTATTGGGGCGAAAAAGTCATTTTACACTCAGTAACCCTGTGACCCAATTAATATGCAAATAAGGTTGCTGTTGCTATGGTGATTCAGCCTGCCCTTCCCCAATGGGACTATTCGTGTGCCATGTTTGCTTATATTGGGGCTCATTTCAGAGGTACAGTGGCACGTAGTTGTACATACAGGTCTGTTAATTAAATCCCCCTTTAGCACTTTATTCATCAGGCAGCAGATAATGAAAGGAAATATTAATTTTCATGTCTCCTGATTGTGTCATAAAGTCATGCTTTGAGCTTTGAGAGGGGTGTACCACCCCCCCCCCCCCACCTGACAAAACAAAACAAAAACAACAGCAACTGTATAATACTGTTTTCTGGGAGAAATCTGCAAGATCACAGATATAAATAATGATAATAATAATAAAAAATTAAAATGGCATTTCCTGTCTACAGCTGTATGTGGACTGAAATGGGCAAACCTGTCATTTCATAAAAAAAAATTATTTTAGCATAATTATTCTTTGACAGCTTTTTCTCCTGTAAAAGTTAATCACAGAATTGCTAAATCGACAGGTACGTGATGTATATTTTGTGATATACTGTATATTTTTGAAACCTCCTATGTTCTCTATCTATCTCTACCATCAAGTGAAAAATCCTTTTAACCAAATAACACTCTTTAAGTGGCACTTATTAATAAAAGAAAATTCAGAGACTTCTATTCTTGCTCTGTGTACTGAGCTACACGGAGGAAATGGAGCTCCTCATGTCAGGATTAGTGCTAAGATCTAATTTTCTTCTCCTCAAGGCTCAATGGCATCCAGCACTGATACCTTTTTAATGAACAAAGACTTTACATATATTTAGATTTCTCTTTTTCAAGTGATAATGTCCAGGGTAAAAGTCAACCTTTAATCACACCTTGTTTCACGTCCAAATGTGGCCAGGTGCATTTTCTACCTGAATGACTCAGAAGGGAAGATAAAGCTGATCATTTTAATTCAGCAAGATAATATACAGAAAGTTATAGTGTATGGTGTTGTAAATTCTGTGCTGGTCCCCATCATGGCAGAGAGTTGACTTGAGATAATCACAAATCCTGCTGATGGAAATGACAGGGGTGGAGCCTGCCCCCATGCAGAGAATGGGGACCAACTGGTGGCAGTGGGGTGGAGGAAGAGACGTCTTGTCAGTGATCTGTAAACAGGGAGGGGTGAGTGAGCTCATTGATGTTTTAAGGAATGTGCACAGTTCCTGTTGATTGAGAGCTTATATTGATCTATAATTTGTCATTTCGTGGTATATGTCACATCATGATGATTCACTAAAATGTAATGAAATGACAACTTTATTCTGAAAGCCATGGTTGTGCATCACTGCTTTCACTGTTTGAGCTCCATACTGGCCACATCTTAGCTGTGGCAGAATCTGCAAGAGGTTAGACCAAGGGCTTCTAATGCTGTACAAAATGCCAGAACACATAGATAAAACACACATTGTTAGTACTTGATATGACTGTGGACTTCAAGTTATTTTGGATTTTTATGGATTATACAGCTAATTACATGTGAGAATCGAATAATTTATTTCTGAGACATGATAAAAGCCATTAAAAAATTAATTACTATGCAAAACCAGATACAGCCAGCCATCGTTTTCAGTCCCTGGACTCTGTCTTACTGACCCAAGACACTTCCTTATCTTTGGTGTTCTGCATGTGTATTTTTGACCTGAAATTAGCTCCAATGCGCTCCATGCTGGCTGATTCCAACCTGCTTTGATAAATGATCTCAAATGCCGTGTCAGGATGAAATTTCCAAAGTAGCGTATGAGCTTTTCCCTCGTTTGTTATCGCTGACAAGTTGCCCCTTTGATACGGAACGATCTTGCAGCTGTTGCTGCATCACGCAGACAGCTGAGAAGAGATGACTGTACAGATTATAGTGCTCAGCTAAATGACAAACGAGCATGGATGCTGTACCAACAATCATCAGTCAGCTGGTTTCTGTGGGGGTATGTGCAGATATTCCTTTTGCAAGGTGCCATCAAATAACTCATTTGTACATGCCACTTTGAAACGACAGCTATTATGTTGTATTTTCTAACATTTTATGTTGGGATTAAGAAGAAGGATTTCCAAAAAGCTACTTTAGAATTTCTGTGCTCACATGACACAGCTTGTAGGGCAAATGTTGTAAATACTGTTGTTGTTTGTCTTTCAGTTGTCCCTGTTGGTCCTGAGTCACCATAGCAGA
Source organism: Thalassophryne amazonica (assembly GCF_902500255.1). Lineage (NCBI taxonomy): Eukaryota > Metazoa > Chordata > Actinopteri > Batrachoidiformes > Batrachoididae > Thalassophryne > Thalassophryne amazonica. Next base: position 85,726,005 of record NC_047113.1, on the reverse strand, counting down.
TCTGGTACAGATCTGCATTGGGATTTGGCAAACGTTTTATGCAAGATGCTCTTCACAATGCAACTCCAATTGCACACAGAGAAAGACAAACAGACGCTGTTCTTGCCAAGCACTAAATATCAAAACTGCAAAACAGACAGATTTATTAAGATCCCAAATGTCAAGTGCTACATTGCGTGAGAATTCAAAACTTTTGAGTGTTAGAGTTGTGAGATGGATAGACAGATTGGGGCGGCCTCTGATGTTTCGTGGAAGCTGTACTGAACCATTGTAGTGAAGATGGAGCTGAGCCTGAAGGTGAGACTTTTGATTTACAAGTTGATTTACGCTCCAATCCTCACCTATGGTCATGAACTTTGGCTAATAATTGAAAGAAAAAGGTTGCGAATAGAAGCCACAGAATTGAGATTCCTGTGTTGGGTGTCTGGGCTCACACTCTTGGACAGGGTGAGAAGCTCAACTATCCGGGAGGGACTGGGAGCAGAGCTGGTGCTTCGTTGCATCAAAATGAGTCAGCTGAAGTTGTTCCGGTATCTGGTGGGGATGCCCCATGGTCGTCTCCCTAGGGAGGTCTTCCAGGCACGCCCAACTAGGAGGAGGCCCCAGGGAAGACCTAGGACACTTGGAGGGATTTATATTTCACAGACGGCTTTGGATCCTCCAGGACTTGGTCAAGGATAGGGAAGTGCGGGATGAGCTGCTTAGTATGCTGCCACTGTGACCCCGTCCAAGATAAGTAGTAGTGTGACATAGACAGCAGTATGTAAATGAGGATGTTGTGATTGTTAATTACCTTAAATGTGATAATAACCTTAAGTGCAAAATAAAAATTCAGCTACTACTACGTGCAGCTTTGGACAAAAGAAGAGAGACATTTTAACTGAAGTGTTCTTTACTGAACATTTGCTGAAGCTAAAATGGCTGTGTCCTGAAAACGGTTTATCACAGGAGGTGTTCAGTGTTTGACACAAGTCTAAATTCAGCAGCGCTCACCTTAAACTGTCAGTTTAAGGAGATGTTCTTCAAATATACATTCCAACAATATGTTGCTTTTCATGCCAGTGTTAATTGTCTCATCATGTTCACATAGTCATCAAGGTTGTGATGTAGAATGAGAATCATTTGTGTTTTATATACTGTGAGGAAAATAAGTATTTGAACACCCTGCGATTGTGCAAGTTCTCCCACTTAGAAATCATGGAGGGGTCTGAAATTTTCATCTTAGGTGCATGTCCACTGTGAGAGACAAAATGTAAAAAAAAAAAAAAAAAAAAAATCCAGAAATCACAATGTATAATTTTTTTAGTAATTTATTTGTATGTTACTGCTGCAATTAAGTATTTGATCCCCTACCAACCAAAAAGAATTCTGGCTCACACAGACCTGTTATTTTTTCTTTAAGAAGCCCTCTTATTCTGCACTCTATACCTGTATTAATTGCACCTGTATAAAAGACACCCGTTCACACACTCAATCAGTCACACTCCAAACTGTCCACCATAGCCAAGACCAAAGAGCTGTCTAAGAACACCAGGGACAAAACTGTAAACCTGCACAAGGCTGGGATGGACTACAGGACAACAGGCAAGCAGCTTGGTAGAAGACAACAACTGTTGTGATTATTTATTAGAAAGTGGAAGAAACACAAGATGACTGTCAATCTCCCTCGGTCTGGGATTCCATGCAAGATCTCACTTTGTGGGGTAAGGATGATTCTGAGAAAGCTCAGAACTACACAGGAGGATCTGGTCAATGACCTGAAGAGAGCTGGGACCACAGTCACAAAGATTACATTAGTAACACATGATGCTGTCATGGTTTAAAATCCTGCAGGGCAGCAAGGTCCCCCTGCTCAAGCCAGCACATGTCCAGGCCCGTTTGAATTTCACCAGTGACCATCTGGATGATCCAGAGGAGGCATGGGAGAAGGTCATGTGGTCAGATGAGACCAGAATAGAGTTTTTTGGAATCAACTCCACTTGCCATGTTTAGAGGATGAGAACAACCCCAAGAAAACCATCCCAACTGTGAAGCATGGGGGTGGAAACATCATACTCCGGGGGTGTTCTTCTGCAAAGGGGACAGGACGACTGCACCGTATTGAAGGGAGGATGGATGGGGTCATGTATTGTGAGATTTTGGCAAACAACCTCCTTCCCTCAGTAAGAGCATTGAAGATGGGTCATGGCTGGGTCTTCCATCATGACAATGACCCCAAACACACATCCAGGGAAGGGGAGCCCCTAAGGAGGGGCTCTGTAAGAAGCATTTCAAGGTCCTGGAGTGGCCTGGCCAGTCTCCAGACCTGAACTCAATAGAAAATCTTTGGAGGGAGCTGAAACTCCAAACCTGAAAGGAATTTAAACCATGACAGCATCATGTGTTACTAATGTAATCTTTGTGACTGTGGTCCCAGCTCTCTTCAGGTCACTGACCAGGTCCTCCTGTGTAGTTCTGAGCTTTCTCAGAATCATTCTTACCCCACAAAGTGAGATCTTGTATGGAATCCCAGGCTGAAGGAGATTGACAGTCATCTTGTGTTTCTTCCACTTTCTAATAAATAATCATAACAGTTGTTGTCTTCTACCAAGCTGCTTGCCTGTTGTCCTGTAGTCCATCCCAGCCTTGTTCAGGTCTACAGTTTTGTCCCTGGTGTCTTTAGACAGCTCTTTGGTCTTGGTTATGGTGGACAGGTTGGAGTGTGACTGATTGAGTGTGTGAACAGGTGTCTTTTATACAGGAAACAAGTTCAAACAGGTGCAATTAATACAGGTAAAGAGTGCAGAATAAGAGGGCTTCTTAAAGAAAAATTAACAGGTCTGTATGAGCCAGAATTCTTGCTGGTTGGTAGGGGGTTAAATACTTATTTGCAGCAGTAACATACAAATAAATTATTTTAAAAAATCATACATTGTGATTTCTGTTTTTTTTTTTTTTTTAGATTATGTCTCTCACAGTGGACATGTACCTAAGATGAAAATATCAGACCCCTCCATGATTTCTAAGTGGGAGAACTTGCAAAATCGCAGGGTGTTCAAATACCTATTTTCCTCACTGTAGGTGGTTGTTCATGGAGATGCCCAAGGTCTTGACCATAGACTGTGGTGGTGACTGCTGTCAGCTCTGGTGTGTGATAACACATGGGAGCTGTGCAGGACATATGCACACAGAACTTTCTACTTAGTACATTGAAAAACATGATAAATAAAAAGTAAATCCCTTCGGCTGGTCCCTTGTTGTGCACTCGGGGTCGCCACAGCAAATCCATTTGCATGTTGAATTGGCACAGGTTTTACGCCGGATGCCCTTCCTGACGCAACTCCACATTACATGGAGAAATGTGGCAGGGGTGGGATTTGAACCCAGAACCTTCTGCACTGAAACCAAGTGCATTAACCACTTGGCCACCACCCCTGCTAAAAAACATGATAAATATCACATTTAATTTTATTCAGGCAGCTGATGTTTGGTGTTGTTAAAATATGCCATGATACATTAATGTTTAATAGTGGTGTTTTTCCTGTGTTAAAATATATAATTTAGTGAAATGCATACCCAAACAGCTCACAGGGAATGAATGAATCACATTATCATGTCTGCATTGTTTCAAACATGGAAAATTACAGAGGCAATCTCAGCCCCTGACATTGCTTTTAGTCTTGATAGATCCTGTTGTGCATGCAAACCTCAACTATTTATATGCTCAAAAATTTTGTACAGTCAGGTGGAAACACCATAAATTGCATGCCCATGGACAATGTGCACTATTTTGCACATTTGAAAGACACAGTCCCCAGTGTGCACCTTTAATAAAGGAGCATGCACATTTTCATTGCAGAAGCTGTGCTTGTGGCCACATTTACACATGCAAATCTTTATCAAATCAGGCCTGAAATCTTTAAATTTGCATATCTTAAGCACATGGCTGCGTGCCACCTTTTTATATTTTGTTGAGGTTAATCCATTGCAGAGAACCAATAAAACTTGAATCAGGCTGATACTGATTGGATGTAAATGGTGGAAAGACCAAAAGAAAACCATTTTTTAAAAATAATGTCCTCTTCATTTTATGGCAAACAAAAGAAAATATGGATGTGGGCAGAAATATAAGAAACCTAATAAGAGAAGTGGGTGAATGAGGTACAAAAGGAGAGATGAAGGTGATGCAGGACAGAAAACTGCAAACCAGAAGACCTGAACACAAACAAATTAATTCAAAGAGAAAAAGCTTCAGATAAGAAGGAAGCAGGACCAACTTTTATATACTGTACAGAGTATTTTTCCAGAGTTTTCTGAAATGCAACATACCGTAACTTTAACCAGGCAAAGTGCTGCAGGTGGTTGGATTTGTACAACGTTGGTGGCGAGTTGGATGACAGAGGTCAGTGTGGAAATAAGGAGCAGGAAACGAGAATGACAGAAGATGAGGACAAAGTGATCGTTACTGGATCGTGTGCTTCCTTTGTTCTGCAGGAATGAACATTTACTAAATAATCCCATTTAATGAGTTTATTACTGTTGACCTGGGCAGCAGGTCAGAGTGAGGTCTCTGAGGACATTCTAGTTTAATGTGCAGAGCTGCAGTAACATTAACAACGAAGCTCATGTTGTGTTATTTGGAGAGAACTGGAGGTTTGTCTTTGATGGTCACATCCAGGCCCACCACCTCTGCTGTTGCTGATTTTGACTCTGTGGGATGGTACACAGATTGATCTATAACATGTGTAGAATCAGTCACTGAACATACCAGCTGTCACATGGAGGTTATCATGTAAAAGGTGCAATCGAACACATGGACATGAAGGTAGCACGAGCTACAGCAACCTGACCTTCTACCCAAATGCTTGACCTTTGGCAAATTTGACCTTGCCAGGATAATTCTAGAGCCCACCTCCATATGTATGACAAGTGGGGTGGAAATGAGAGTGAAAATCAAAGGACAGCTCTGGGGTTGACCCTTATCAAGTCTTACAGAAATCAGCCAAAGTACCTGGGACACGTAGCCGAACAAAATAGACCAACGTTTTTAAAATTCCAGTATGATATATAACAGAAATGTATTGTGCATTGCTGTATTCAGAGCTTGCTTAAAACATTACTGGTTATATAAGAATAAGAAAAAAAAAAACAGTTGTCAGCAGACTTTCAGCTGATGAGGTTTAATGCAGAACAGGTGTATGTGTGTGTGTGTTCGAACAGGTGCAGCTAAAATCCACCGTTAGATAAAGTCAAACTCTTAACATTCAGATTAAACGCAGCTTTACTGAACAGCAATTCTGTTTTTCAGTTTACTGAAAGTACCTGAGTATGATCAGTTTTTTCTCAGTGGGAAATAAAAAGTAATAAAGTGGAGATATACAGGGTGAACACAAAAACACTCCTTGATTTGAAATAAGTATAATATCAAAAGTCACATGAATAAAATTATTCATGTGATTATTCATTATTGACATTATACATATTTGAAACCAAGGAGTGTTTTTGTGTTCACCCTGTAGAACTGGAGCAGTGAAACCATGCTCAATTTAAAGTGGAAAAAACAAATACAGACTCAGATTCAGAATCAAATAGATCCCCCCCCCCACCATTTGCTTTATTTTGAAGAATGTTTGGAAGAAGAAGAAAATAAAATGTGTTTGAATCACCCAGAGTGAAAGACATTTACCACATTGTGTCAAGTAAAACAATTTTTTCCTCTTAGGGGTCATTCATTATTTTCATCACTGTCAAGTTTGCATAAAATATACTCCCCATCCCTGTACTATGTTTTCTCTTACCTTGAAGATGATGAAAATAATGAATGACCCCTCTGTCATCCATACAGTCAATAAAATTAATGTGCAGCACCTTTATACCAGGATATGCCAACTATTAAATGAAAACTTTGGAACCAAATGTGAATACACTGTTCAGCTCCCTGACTTGGAAAAACTGCCTTCTCCTCTTTAAGATAAAAAAATTTGCATCTCCTCCATTTATTGTTTGTGACCTCAGGTGTATAACAGCATGTCGTCAGCATAACGGCAAACATGATAATTTTAGAAATCAAACATTCACAAGTTGTACTTTCTCTTGGATTAATTATTGCAAACAGCTGTTCAATCACACACACCTGCGCCACACTCGTTAGTACTGAACAAACATAAGTCAGTCCAGGATGTGCCCTCCTGTTTGTCTGGATGTCTGTTTGTGAAGAATGTAACTAAGTGAATTACTGGGAATCAACACAAGGTTTTTTTTTTTTGGAGTGGCTATACACCCAACCGTTGGTTCAATAAAGTAAATATGTGAGCATATACGCCCAACCACAACCGACCAATGAGCGCGCTTGTAAGATCACTTCCGGTTTCAACGCGGGAGGGAAACAAAGGCGGATTTTTTTTTCGCCGGCTGCGGGAGGGTTCACAGCCCGCGGAGGGGCTGTGATCTAAAGTGGTTCTGTTTAGCTCATCACACCCAGGGAACTGTGTCAAACTAACACCATCTTACAGCCAACAAGCAGCATTTTGTTCAAAAACTGTTTTGTCGTTGTTAACAGGCTCCTGTTCAAAATGCTTATGAAGTTTGTCTGTTTTGATCCATTGCGGTGTTTTCGCAGTAATTAAAGACGGCGCCATTAAATGTGTCAAACATACGCCACAATAGAGCCTTAAAAAATGGTGTAAAAAAACGTAGTTTAGATGCACAAAACGTGTCAAATACATGATCACGGTTGGGCGAATAAGATAAGACATTATATTTATCTGCCCAACGGTTGTGCGTGTAATGTTCAATGTATGACTTATCTGCCCAACGGTTGGGCGAATAACCTTTGCTTTTTTTTGTTTGTTTTTGTGGGTTTGATGCATGTAATCTGGAGCTGCTGTCTTTCTAAACAGACTTCAAAGTGCTTTTGATAGACTTCACGCAGCCAGTGAAGACATCTTTGGATGTCCTGCCTTTGTTTTGTTTGTCTCAGTTGTAACCAGTGGACCTTAATGACTCCCCCCCCCCCCCCCCCCCCCACACACACAAAAGACAAAACAAACAAGCAATGTGACTCACTTCTTCTCCTTAATGTCTTATTATTTTCTAACCATTTCCTCAAATAATAGCAGTTACACGGTGGCTGCAAATGGATGCTGTGAGTGAAAATCCATTTAAGATATTACGATGAAAGGACTTGAAGGCACTGAAAGAATAATGTGCCACTGTCCGTCCATCTCGTGGTTTATATGGAGTAGACAAAGAATAAAGACTGCGTCTGTCTGCTTTTAGCTCACATGTAAAGAGTGGACGGCAGATTCCAGGAGTTATTTTTATTTTAAAGGTAATAAAACTGCTTCACACGGTACAAACGTCACAGTCCAAACTGGAAACTAGAAGCACTCGGAGAGCGCAAACCTCCGCCAAGGCCATAGGGTCACTGACGTCACATGGAATACCCTTTGGCAAAGAGACTTATTCCACGTCGCTTCACGCATCTACCATCATGTTTCAGATCTTCATCAAATGTATTTATAAAGAGAAACTGCATGAACTACACAAGTGTTTTTTAAATTTTCTAATAAGATTATTCAATGAGGAGAAACAAATGCTAAATTATTGTTGTGTCATAACTTAATTTTTGTTCAGCCTTTGTGACCTGTCTTTATGAAGTTAGATGCAAAAATGTTGAAATTGGCCCTATCCTGCAATGATAAAGAATCCTTAAAAAAAAATTACTGGATCCGGATCGTATTGCGGATCATTACCAAAATTTAATGACTTCTAAGTTAGGCCAAGATACACCCCTGGTAAAAATTTCATTGAAATCCGTGGAGGATTTTTTGAGTAATCCTGCTAACAAACAAACCAACCAACCAACCAACAAACAAATGGACGTGACCGAAAACATAATCTCCTTGGCGGAGGTAATAACTTGTACGTCAATTACGTAACTCGACTGCAGTTTATTCATTCTGTCCTTTCCGTCTGGAAGACTCTCATTTTATAACGATTAGGTGATAACACCTGTGATAATACCAGCAATTTGACATTTGACCTCAATTACCTTGACTTTTATCCATCATTCATGTGTGGCTGACCTTGCCTGGGCAATTCTAGAATCCAGCTAAGTGTGGGTCACTTTTGAGTCAAATCAGGTTGAAAATCAAATTTCTTGACTTTTGACAAAATTAATTCATTAATGGCAATTTTTGGGTCATCCTTCATTGACATGCCAAGTATGACGGAAATCAACCAGAGGAACTGAGGTTCGGCCAACAGGCAGCTCCAATGACGCTGACACCCCCCCACCACCCCCAAATGGTTCATTTGATTTATGTAGCTAATTTGATCTTGCCTATACAATTCTGGAACACACCTCCATATGTTTACCAAGTTTGGTGGACAACACAATGGAATAATGAAATTTTGACCATTTAGTGCAGCAGATAACAGAATATTTGCAGAGGAATTCTACAAATCCAGTTACAAGCACCAAAGTTTGACTGTATATAACGTTTGGTACATATTTTAGAAAAATAACGTTAGCCATTTGAATTTTCAATAGGGGGCCAAGTAGGGGTCAATTGAAGAACTGCGTAGGGGTAAAAAAACAATGTTCCATTGGTTGCGTTAGTAAGATTTTAAAAAGGAATACTTTTTACCATGTGTCATGCTTAGTTATGATCTTACAGGGTAACATATGTCACGTCATACGTAGAATCCAATGGACGTTAACCTTGTTTGACCTTTACTTTGGAGACCAAACATTCAACACAGTCATAACTATTCCATTTGTTAATCCTATTAGTTCAACCAATAATTTGCACCATGTTTTACCAAAACTGGAGCAACTTTAACTTTTGACCCCTGTACAAACTGAAACTGACCTTTGTCACCATTCTTGCTCTTTTTACCCCATAACTCCAGAACATTCAGTCACAGATAGTCCAAACTATACCTTTTTGGAATCATTGTCATCAGATACATAATGTGGTATCACTTTCAATATGATTGGAACATTTTTTTTAATTTTGACCCTATGCAATTCTTCAATTGACCCCTACTTTTTCCCCCTATTGAAAATTCAAATGGCTAAAGTTATTTTTCTACAGTATGTACCAAAAGGTATACACAGTCAAATTTTGGTGCTTGTAACCAGATTTGAATGATTCTTACAGTTATCTGCTGTACCAATTTTTTAACGTCAACGCTAACCATGACCCCAGTGACTGACCTGTGCCAGAACATGCCTACACGTGTGCCAAATTTAGTGAGTATACAAGTGACACCCTGACCCCCAAACAAAAAATTGACAGATGACCCTTCAAGGACCTTGAACATTGACAAAATAAGACCTTTTCCCACAGGATGACAGTTTCCACCAAACCTGTCAGTGTAATAGACAAACCTGTCAGTGTAACAGTCAAACCTGTCAGTGTCAGCACATCTGCTCTGTGTAAGCCTGACCCTATCACATCTCAGACGCTAAGTGTGGGGACCTAGTTAATACTTGGATGGAAGACCTCTACATAGCACCAGGGGCTGTGTGTTTCTCCAGGCAAAACTGGAGTTACATCAGGAAGGGCATCCGGTGTAAAACATTTGCCAAGTACCAGTGTGGATCTGGCTGTATCTGCTGTGGTGTCCCCGAACAACAACTGGACCAGCAAAAACGCAGTGTAAACATACACTCAACAAAAATATAAATGCAACACTTTTGGTTTTGCTCCCATTTTGTATGAGATGAACTCAAAGATCTAAAACTTTTTCCACATACACAATATCACCATTTCCCTCAAATATTGTTCACAAACCAGTCTAAATATGTGATAATGAGCACTTCTCCTTTGCTGAGATAATCCATCCCACCTCACAGGTGTGCCATATCAAGATGCTGATTAGACACCATGATTAGTGCACAGGTGTGCCTTAGACTGCCCACAATAAAAGGCCACTCTGAAAGGTGCAGTTTTATCACACAGTACAATGCCACAGATGTCGCAAGATTTGAGGGAGCGTGCAATTGGCATGCTGACAGCAGGAATGTCAACCAGAGCTGTTGCTCATGTATTGAATGTTCATTTCTCTACCATAAGCCGTCTCCAAAGGCATTTCAGAGAATTTGGCAGTACATCCAACCAGCCTCACAAGCGCAGACCACGTGTAACCACACCAGCCCAGGACCTCCACATCCAGCATGTTCACCTCCAAGATCGTCTGAGACCAGCCACTCGGACAGCTGCTGAAACAATCGGTTTGCATAACCAAAGAATTTCTGCACAAACTGTCTCAGGGAAGCTCATCTGCATGCTCGTCGTCCTCATCGGGGTCTCGACCTGACTCCAGTTTGTCGTCGTAACCGACTTGAGTGGGCAAATGCTCACATTCGCTGGCGTTTTGCATGTTGGAGAGGTGTTCTCTTCACGGATGAATCCCGGTTCACACTGTTCAGGACAGATGGCAGACAGCGTGTGTGGCGTCGTGTGGGTGAGCGGTTTTCTGATGTCAATGTTGTGGATCGAGTGGCCCATGGTGGCGGTGGGGTTATGGTATGGGCAGGCATCTGTTATGGACGAAGAACACAGGTGCATTTTATTGATGCCATTTTGAATGCACAGAGATACCGTGACGAGATCCTGAGGCCCATTGTTGTGCCATACATCCAAGAACATCACCTCATGTTGCAGCAGGATAATGCACGGCCCCATGTTGCAAGGATCTGTACACAATTCCTGGAAGCTGAAAATTTCCCAGTTCTTGCATGGCCGGCATACTCACCGGACATGTCACCCACTGAGCATGTTTCGAATGCTCTGGACCGGTGTATACGACAGCGTGTACCAGTTCCTGCCAATATCCAGCAACTTCGCACAGCCATTGAAGAGGAGTGGACCAACATTCCACAGGCCACAATTGACAACCTGATCAACTCTATGCGAAGGAGATGTGTTGCACTGCATGAGGCAAATGGTGGTCACACCAGATACTGACTGGTATCCCCCCCAATAAAACAAAACTGCACCTTTCAGAGTGGCCTTTTATTGTGGACAGTCTAAGGCACACCTGTGCACTAATCATGGTGTCTAATCAGCATCTTGATATGGCACACCTGTGAGGTGGGATGGATTATCTCAGCAAAGGAGAAGTGCTCACTATCACAGATTTAGACTGGTTTGTGAACAATATTTGAGGGAAATGGTGAGATTGTGTATGTGGAAAAAGTTTTAGATTTTTGAGTTCATCTCATACAAAATGGGAGCAAAACCAAAAGTGTTGCATTTATATTTTTGTTGTGTATATTCAGTTTTATATGCAAAGCTGTTGGTATTTTTTTAAGGAATTGATGATTTTGTCACTGTTGCCACATAAAGGTGATTATACAACCCCTGGCAAGGATGTTCATTTAGTTGTTTAATTTAGTAGAAAAAAAGCAGATCACAGACATGACACAAAACTGAAGTAATTTCAAGTGGCAACTTTCTGGCTTTAAGAAACACTAGAAGAAATCAGGAAAAAAAATTGTGGCAGTCAGTAACGGTTACTTTTTTAGACCAAGCAGAGGGAAAAAAATATGGACTCACTCAATTCTGAGGAAAAAATTATGGAATCATGAAAAACAAAAGAACGCTCCAACACATCACTAGTATTTTGTTGCACCACCTCTGGCTTTTATAACAGCTTGCAGTCTCTGAGGCATGGACTTAATGAGTGACAAACAGTACTCTTCATCAATCTGGCTCCAACTTTCTCTGATTGCTGTTGCCAGATCAGCTTTGCAGGTTGGAGCCTTGTCATGGACCATTTTCTTCAACTTCCACCAAAGATTTTCAATTGGATTAAGATCCGGACTATTTGCAGGCCATGACATTGACCCTATGTGTCTTTTTGCAAGGAATGTTTTCACAGTTTTTGCTCTATGGCAAGATGCATTATCATCTTGAGAAATGATTTCATCATCCCCAAACATCCTTTCAATTTATAGGATAAGAAAAGGGTCCAAAATATCAACGTAAACTTGTGCATTTATTGATGATGTAATGACAGCCATCTCCCCAGTGCCTTTACCTGACATGCAGCCCCATATCATCAATGACTGTGGAAATTTACATGTTCTCTTCAGGCAGTCTGTTGGGAAGGTGTCGTAGCACGGACCCACAACAGGGGGCGCAAATGAACGGACAATGAGTAAGCCAAAAGGTAACAATTTAATGTTGTGATATTACACAACGAAACGTGTCTTAATGTTCACAGTCAATAAACACCAGGTGACGTGTGGGCAGGCTCGAAGATAGAAGACGCCCGACGAGAGAGAAGCCGCGTCCCACACGGCCTCCACCACCAACGGCCTGAAGAACACCAGAGCCGCCAAGTCCCGAGTCCCCAGGTGGCCTCTGTCTTCGGCTGTCGACCCTGGTACTGCTGGCAGAAAACAGAAAGATGATGTGTGAGTGTGAGTCCGCACACTCAGTAATTAACAGTCCAGACACCGTTAGGAGGGAGCACCTCCACCTCCAAATCACACACACTCGTGCAGCTCCTGATCAACCACTTATCTGGGACGGGGTGCGAGGTGAAGCCGTCACTGTCACACCAAACGCCAATCCTCTAGACAAGGAAAGCACCAGGAAAACGGCTGCAACAGAAGTTCAGATTACTATTCAACGTATAAGTCAGCAGAGAAAATTACCTTAGTACTGGTAGTCGATTTCTCGGCGGGGAGGTGGAGTTGCAGTCCGGCTTATATGGTGGTGTAGATGAGTGACAGCTGGAGTAATGAGTGACAGCTGTCACCTCCTCTGGGTCTGGCGCCCTCTCGTGCTTGGAGCCCGCACTCCAAGCAGGGCGCCCTCTGGTGGTAGTGGGCCAGCAGTACCTCCTCTTCAGCGGCCCACACAACACAGTCATCTTTATAAATCTCACTGGAACGGCACCAAACAAAAGTTCCACCATCATCACCTTGCCCAATGCAGATTCGAGATTCATCACTGAATATGACTTTCATCCAGTCATCCACAGTCCACGATTGCTTTTCCTTAGCCCATTGTAACCTTGTTTTTTTCTGTTTAGGTGTTAATGATGGCTTTCGTTTAGCTTTTCTGTATGTAAATCCCATTTCCTTTAGGCAGTTTCTTACAGTTCGGTCACAGACGTTGACTCCAGTTTCCTCCAGTTTCCTCCCATTCGTTCCTCATTTGTTTTGTTGTGCATTTTCAATTTTTGAGACATATTGCTTTAAGTTTTCTGTCTTGACGCTTTGATGTCTTCCTTGGTCTACCAGTATGTTTGCCTTTAAAAACCTTCCCATGTTGTTTGCATTTGGTCCAGAGTTTAGACACAGCTGACTGTGAACAACCAACATCTTTTGCAACATTGCGTGATGATTTACCCTCTTTTAAGAGTTTGATAATCCTCTCCTTTGTTTCAATTGACATCTCTCGTGTTGGAGCCATGATTCATGTCAGTCCACTTGGTGCAACAGCTCTCCAAGGTGTGATCACTCCTTTTTAGATGCAGACTAATGAGCAGATCTGATTTGATGCAGGTGTTAGTTTTGGGGATGAAAATTTTACAGGGTGATTCCATAATTTATTCCTCAGAATTTTCCCTCTGCTTGGTCTAAAAAAGTAACCGTTACTGACTGCCACAATTATTTTTCCTGATTTCTTATAGTGTTTCTTAAAGCCAGAAAGTTGCCATTTGAAATGACTTTAGTTTTGTGTCATGTCTGTGATCTGCTTTTTTTCTACAAAATTAAACATCTGAATGAACATCCTCCGAGGCCGGTGATTCCATAATTTTTGCCAGGGGTTGTAGTGTCTGTTGGGGCCCCAAACAAAAATTCACAGGAGCCCTCTCCAACTGGTGTTCATCACCATAGTGTATACAGTCTGTGGTTATAACTGTGACTCATTGTCTGTCTTTAGTTGTTCTTGTTGTTGTTTATTTATGTATTTTTAAAATATTAACTATGAAATGCTTCAGTAATGGTATTAGTTTATTAAAGTCTAAGCTAAACACTTTTCTTATATGGGGCGCCCCCTAACCGCCTAAGCAACAGGCAAATGTGGATGTCATTTAAAGTGGCCCCAAGCAGTTGCCTGCCTTAAATGTTGGCAAGTGGGGCCTTTACGCAGTGGCAGATCTGGGGGGAGCTGATCATGGTCCATTTTTTTAATACCAGACCATGATTCATCAAGGTGTAGCAAAGGTGTTCACTTTTTAGCCACAGAGTTTTCAAATGTTTTCTATTACTTGTCATCATAACATCATAGCATCACATTCAAGATTGTCCAATACAAATTAAAATTAATAATAATAATAAACAGGTTGTAAAGTTTCTTTGCTCTGTGGTGTATTTTGTGGTAAAATATGCACCAAAATACAGTTAATGGCACCTGAAAATCCAAACTATAATGAGCAGATAAAGCTGGTTTTCTTCAGCATGATCCCTTTTTTAAGGATCTTCTGAAGTGTTCTGACTGTGCACAACACAAAAAAAGAGAGCAGATCTTTTTAAAAGACTGTCAGCCTCTGCAGAATTCTGCTGGTTTTACTATTTTAAATCACCAAACAAACTGACAGTTTTCATCTCCGGAAATGCGGATGAAGCTGTCGTGTCCAAAGGCACGTGGGCAGCAACTGTCCCAATTCCATCCACACACAGTGAGATATTTATGTCTGAAAATCTTTATTGTGGCTTAACTCCAGCTTAGACTGATGCACCATCATGCATTATCTGAGTGTTTATCTCTGCCAAGCAGGAAATGGTGAGAACTGTCTTCAGTGTAGAACAAAATTAGTGTCTCGTCAGGAAGGATTTTGTCACCACGCGTGGGCCGGCTGTCCTGCTTTTTATCTATTTTTTTACCTTTTCTATTTTATTCTGTTTGTTTGCTGTTTCTGTCATTTCCCTTAAAAAAAACGAAACCAGTTGAATTCAGGAAAATACTGCCAAAAAGAATTATGCAAAACAATGGACAACACTTAAAACAATATGAAAAAACTCTCTTTATTTCACCCCAAAATGTGTGTGTATTATTATTAGTAAAGTAAAGTATGTCCTGTAAAGTAGTGCTTATATGTACTTTGTCCAATTACTTATGGTGCTGAACGTTAATGTATTTTTTGATAGTGGCTTACAGAAGAAAACAAACAAAGAAACAACCCCCCATGTCCATATACTTATGGGCCAACTGTCCCTGTTTGCTCTGTAAAAGACAGTTAACTATTTATTTATTTTTAAAGGTGTGTGTTGGTTTCTTTTTCACAAAAATGTCAGTATTTATCTGACTTTCTTTTACATAAAAAAAAAGATCACGTGTAATTTTGAATCTCCAAATATATGTTTAATAATAAAATACACACATTTTTTGAGTTCATATTTTAATATCAAAATATTATTTTACTTGAAAAAGCAACACCATTTCACATTTTTTTTTCTAACAATCCTCTTAATGAAAAGAAAAGAAAAAAGAGAAATAAGAACCTTTCAAAAGGGTACAAATTAATGTGAGAACGATGCTCCTGATAAATAAATGTTGCACACAGAGAAGTTTATTTTGTAATATTTCACAAACAAATATCTGAGATATTGTGACATTTTGAACACAAATGATCAAATATTCTCCAAAACCATTCAGGTTATTTGTGAAAATGAAAACCTTTAATTTGAATTAATCTTTTTACTAAGTTACAGGATATGACAAAACAAATTCAGAGAATATGCCTTTAATAGATGTGGCACTCCGGAATTTAATTTCCTTTGATCACAAATCTTTAAAGCTTGGCAGGCTGATTAATATAACTTTGTTTGTATATTTGTTTGTTTTTGTGCAGAAATATAAAATCACGCTCTCAAATAATGTGCATCCATATCTTATCTGTTGCCTCACCAACTATTTTTTTTTTATTTTTTTTGGCAACCAATGTGGAAGAACAACAAAATCTGTTTTGGCGACACACACACACACACACACACACACACACACACACACACACACACACACACACACACACACACACACACACACACACACACACACACACACACACACACACACACACACACACACACAGACTCTCTTAGGACTTACTCATCTTCAACTGCTTACTCCAATTACGGGTCACTGGAGGGGGTGGAGCCTATCTCATCAGTCACAGGGCATGAGGCGGGGTTCACTTTGGACAAGACGCCAGTCTGTCACAGGGCCACATACAGACAAACAAACACATTCACACACACCTGGGTGATTCTTAGACTACGGGCACTTATGTCCTTTGATCATATTGTATGAAAAACAGAAAAAAGGGGAAATTTCACACTTTTATAGTTATCTTTACAATGAAAGTGTGTTAAGAAATTTGTTCTAGTAGTCTATGATGACCTTTTCACCTTTTTCAGCATCATTATATGCAAACATTGCCATTTTGTGCTTGTCCCACACCCAGACTTTTGATCTTCAAAGATAAAAATGAATGGTAAAGAAACCCTAACCCTAACCCTTTTCTAATGTTTTAAAATATCTCTGAATAAAATATCAGTAAAATAATCAAAACATAATTGGGGTATTCAATGTCATACAACTTTTGTGATTTTTTTAAACAAAATGTGGTTGTCCCACACTATTGCCGTAATTTCCACCACAACACTGTAATGTCCCTTTAAACAGTTTGTATGAAAGATTGTTGGGGTAGTTTCTATGGAGATAAACAGTGACATCAGAGCACATGTATATAGCGCCAAATCACAACAAACAGTTGCCCCAAGGCGCTTTATATTGTAAGGCAATGGTGTGGTGGAAATTACATTTACAAGGCCAATAGTGCCCATAGATAAAGAATCACCCACCTACGGACAATTTAAAGTTTCCAATCCACCTAACCTGCATGTCTCTCAAACAAGGGGAGAACATGTAAACTCCACACAAAAATGCCACAGGTGGGAATCAATCCCATGACCTTCTTGCTGTGAGGCAACAGTGTTAACCACTAAGCCACCATGTCACCTTGTTCAAGACTCCGTGACTCGAATATGGAACCAGCCCAGAATGCAGATACATCATGGCCAGGAAATAATAACAGTACATGAATAATAACAGCGCATGAATGAATCATTTGCACACAAATTAAGTAATTTTTGAAAACAATTTAGCATCATTTCCCTTTCACGTTTGCCAAGCTCTGTACAAAAAAAGTGCATGTGCTTCAATTACAGAAAGTCACAGTTTGAAATAATCCACTGAAGCAAAAAAAAAAAAAGGAAAACAGAACAAAAATGAATTAAAAAATATACAGAATTGTTCCCCATCTGTAATATTTTCCTAAACTTGTTTATCAGTTGGGACACGCACACGTGGGTATTTTGGAAAACGTAGCTTTTTCCATGTGTTTCAGCTTCGTCCACACAAACTGCTTTTTCAGTCACATACAACGGTACTTTTGCAGAACTCTTTCTATGGTGAAGATTTTCAGAAACTATTTATATGTAGACAAGGCAAACAGATTTTTTGTCTTTTTTATTATTTATTTATTTATTCAGGCTTCTGGTTGGTCAACATGGCTACATGGTTAGGTTAGAGTGCCACCTTTTGCTTTGGCATGCTGGTGATGGCGCTTGACAAAGTGTTTTGTGATTTAAATTGAACAGATTTTTTTTTAATGATGCTTGTATGGACTGGATTTTTTTAAACCAAATGATGGAAATCCTCCTTTTCAAAAATACCTGCACACGTGTGGACGTCTCTAGGAAATTCAACAGGACTGAAACAGCAGAAATGTTCTGTAGGTTAAACACTGACAGCATCATGCACTGATCCTCCGTGCGTTACAGATCAGACTTATCCACAAAAAGACTAAACGGTGCAGCAGTACATCAGCAAACACAGTAAAATTCTTGAATACTTCTGTGTGTGTGTTATCGCCAGCTGACATCAAAATTGGTGAATGAATATTTGATGGAGAATCTTTGTTAGAAGGTTTTCTTTGAAAACAGTCAAAGTCCAGAAACAAAGAAACACTGACGTGAATCCAACCTGAAGGTTCATGAGTGTCCCTCTAAGATCATTTTCACTCTTTTAATCATCTTTTTGTCATTTTGGCTGCCATCTGGTTGCTAAGTGAAGCTGTGAAAATGATGACGTGTCAATTAATCTTGCAGATTTTCTTCCCATAACAGATGATGTAAATGAAAGTGACCCTCTGACAGAACCAGGTCTCCTCGTCTTCTCGCTCTTTTATGTAACCGGAGAGTCTGTGTCATTTTCTGGCTTTCAGCTGAGATCAGATACGTCCTCTGAACTGTGGCTCAGTCGATCAGTTTAGCTGTGCTCAGATTTTCTATTTAAGGTTTGTGATGATGCATGTTTTGGAAAAATCTGATGGTGTGTGTGTGTGTGTGTGTGTGTGTGTTTTTAAGTAATCTGTGGCAAGTATGTTTGGAGTAATCCAGCAGTGCTCCTGTTTAGAGTAATCTGTGACGAGTGTGTTTGGAATAATCCAATGGTGAGCATGTTGGGAGTAATCAGTGATGAGTCTGTTTGGAGTAATCTGACTCTGAACATGTTGGGACTAATCTGTGACAGTTGTATTTGGAGTAATCCGACGATGAGTGTGTTTGGATGAATTTGTGACGTCTGCTTGGAGCAATGCGACTGCAAGTGTGCTTGGAGTAATCTGACGGTGAGTGCATTTGGAGTAATCTGTGATGAGTGTGTTTAGAGTAATTTGTGCCAAGTGTGTTTGGAGTAATGCAACGGTGAGCGTGTTTGGAGTAATGCAATGGTGAGCGTGTTTGGAGTAAACTGTGATGAGTGTGTTTGGAGTAATGCAATGGTGAGCGTGTTTGGAGTATTGCAACGGTGAGCGTGTTTGGAGTAATGCAATGGTGAGCATGTTTGGAGTAATCTGTGATGAGTGTGTTTAGAGTCATTTGTGCCAAGTGTGTCTGGAGTAATGCAACGGTGAGCATGTTTGGAGTAATGCAATGGTGAGCGTTTTGGAGTAATGCAATGGTGAGCATGTTTGGAGTAATGCAATGGTGAGCATGTTTGGAGTAATCTGTGATGAGTGTGTTTGGAGTAATGCAATGGTGAGCATGTTTGGAGTAATCTGTGATGAGTGTGTTTGGAGTAATGCAACGGTGAGCATGTTTGGAGTAATGCAATGGTGAGCGTTTTGGAGTAATGCAACGGTGAGCATGTTTGGAGTAATGCAATGGTGAGCATGTTTGGAGTAATCTGTGATGAGTGTGTTTGGAGTAATGCAATGGTGAGCATGTTTGGAGTATTGCAACAGTGAGCGTGTTTGGAGTAATGCAACGGTGAGCGTGTTTGGAGTAATCTGTGATAAGCGTCTTTAGAGGAATCTGTGATGAGTGTATTTGGAGTAATAGTGTTTGGACTAATCCATGATGACTGTGTTTGAAGTGATCTGTGCTGAGTGTGGGGCAGCACAGTGGCTTAGTGGTTAGCACTGTTGCCTCACGGTGAGAAAGTCATGGATTCAGTTCCCGCCTGTGGCCTTTCTGTGTGGAGTTTTATGTTCTGCCCGTGTTTGTGTGGGTTTCCTCCGGGTGATCCAGTTTCCTCCCACATCCAAAGACATGTGGGTTAGGTGGATTGGAATCTTTAAATTGTCCATAGGTGTGCGAGTGGGTGTGACTGTTGGTTTGTCTGTTTGTGGCCCTGTGACAGACTGGCGTCCTGTCGTGGGTGAACCCCGCCTTATTCTCTATGACTGCTGGGATAGGCTCCAGCCCCCCGTGATCCTTAATTGGACTAAACGGTTGAAGATGAGTGTGTGTGTGTGTGTGTGTGTGTGCGTGTGTGCGCTGAGTGTGTTTGGAATAATGCGACACCGAGTGCGTTTGGCAAATTTTCATTCCAGAAGTAGTCCTTTTAAATCCAATATTGCCGTGATGTCATCTCTTATAACGTTTGACCACCTCTCTGTGCCTGACTTCCTCCACGTGTATCCTGCTCTTTCTGTATGTCGTGACCTGTCATAACGTAAAAAGTGTTTCATTGCAGTTTTTTTTTTTGCAATAGGGCTTTTGGAATTGCCCTAAACCATTGCATGGAAGCAGAAAACACATTTTTGTGATGTGACTTACTCCCCCAGTATACAGTTGTTTCCATTAAATGTACTCGTATTTTTACTTTGATACCCTCCTCCAGAGTGTTCTGGACATGGCTCGATGCTGTGAAGTGGTTTTTCTTTCATCAAGGAAATAATTTTGCTATCGGCCTGTTTAGTTGTCTTCTGTGGTCTTCCAGGGTTTTTGTTGTTGTTTAGCTCATCAGCACATTGCCTCTTTTTGAGAATGAACCAAAATGTTGGTGTAGCCATTCCTAAAGTTTGTGCTTCCTGTCAGATTAGATTTTTTTTTTTTCAAAATAAATTATTCTTGTGTATCTTATGTTTGGTATTGTTACATACTGTGTGTATGTATATTACTCTGTCAATCACTTGACTGTGTGAGAGCCAGGAATGGCAAAGTACTTGAACATAAACTTGAAAGATGTCCCTCTTCACTTACAGGGGAGGTGATGGTCTAGTGGTTAAGCGTTGGGCTTGAGACCAGAGGATCCTCGGTTTAAATCCCAGCCTGACTGGAAAATCACTAAGGGCCCTTGGGCAAGGTCCTTAATCCCTTAGATGCTCCCAGTGTGTAGTGAGCACCTTGTATGGCAGCACCCTCACATCGGGGTGAATGTGAGGCATTATTGTAAAGCACTTTGAGTGTCTGATGCAGATGGAAAAGCGCTATATAAATGCAATCCATTTTGTGATCAGAACCTTGTTGGATGTTATATTGAGAATTCCAATTATCAGCTACCTCTTCAAATCAACTCCAGACCTCTTATTTGCTTACGTTACCATAACGAGGAAACCGGCCATACCTTGCCGTCAAACTGCTTGCTAGTCATTTACTTTGTATGCATTTTGTTTTCCTAAAATGGTCAATGCAGTATTTTTGTTAAACCCCTTGAATTAAAGAGGAAAGTCTACATGAAATGCACATCTTGATTACTTTATTTCTCATGTATGCTGGTGATGTATGCAGGCAGATGGATTCAAAATGGGGCAGTTCTATACTTTGATGAGATCCTTGAACACCTGCTGTCATGGACAGCTTGAATGTAAATGAAATTATGGCTGCAGTGAGAATAGGATTGCAATTAGATTTTCTGGAATATAAGTCACACCTTTGCCTGTACTTTTTAATACAATGTTGCTCTGGTGGCGCAAATTACAACAGACAGGAAGTCAGTGTATCACATGTGCACACCACTGCCTGTGCTGATACTTAACATAAGAATTTTTATATACCAAAAATAAGCAAGATGGACAAATAAACATGCATTGGACAACATAGTGGATGTTATTTGATCTAGTTTGGACACAAGAAATCAACAGAAGAACAAGGACTGCTGGCCCACAGTGTGGGAAATATAAAATAACACGAGTTCTTTGTTTAAAAATCAGTAATTATTTGGGAATTTTTGTGCATTGTTGTAGTGTTGAAGTTTATTTTGTTTAGTGTCCCGATTCCTTGGAAAGCCCCATTAAGGATGATGATGATGATGAACCTGTGTATACTTCAAATTCTTGCATTAATGGTAAATGTCCACCAGGTGGAGAGACTGCGTAATTTCAAGAACCTTGATACATGACGATGACCAACCTGTTGCTTATAGTAGTAGATAAATGCAGGACCTTTTAAAGGTAGTACAAAAAGGGGCTTATACTCCAGAAAATACACTATACTGTTGCATTATTACTTCACTCAGAAACTTTCCTAATTGCCTGATTTTCACCAAAGTTAGTATGTGTGTGAGGCATAGTGACCCCAAGAAGCCTTTTGAGTTTGTGGTCAAAATCATTGAACTGTACTTCTGTAGAAAAGTGTGACTTGTCAACGGTAAACTTATCCACGTGTGTTCAGACTTCCATGGGTTAGTGCAGACTATGCATGTGTTAATATTGATGAAGCAGTAGTTCTACCATGACTTCCTTCCAGGTCTCGTAGCAACTCATCATGATGAGTCAAGCCACCTGATGTAGATTTTAGTCATGCAAGGCTTAATACTTGTCCAATTCCAAGACTAACCAGGATGGTAGGACATGTTTGGTCTTGAGATCATGTTTTGTTGATGCACCAACTCTTTTGGTTCATATATTGAAGATCCAGCAGGGAAGGTTGAAGCACAGAGGAATGTACACTCAACAAAAATATAAACGCAACACTTTTGGTTTTGCTCCCATTTTGTATGAGATGAACTCAAAGATCTAAAACTTTTTCCACATACACAATATCACCATTTCCCTCAAATATTGTTCACAAACCAGTCTAAATCTGTGATAGTGAGCACTTCTCCTTTGCTGAGATAATCCATCCCACCTCACAGGTGTGCCATATCAAGATGCTGATTAGACACCATGATTAGTGCACAGGTGTGCCTTAGACTGTCCACAATAAAAGGCCACTCTGAAAGGTGCAGTTTTGTTTTATTGGGGGGGATACCAGTCAGTATCTGGTGTGACCACCATTTGCCTCATGCAGTGCAACACATCTCCTTCGCATAGAGTTGATCAGGTTGTCAATTGTGGCCTGTGGAATGTTGGTCCACTCCTCTTCAATGGCTGTGCGAAGTTGCTGGATATTGGCAGGAACTGGTACACGCTGTTGTATACGCCGGTCCAGAGCATCCCAAACATGCTCAATGGGTGACATGTCCAGTGAGTATGCCGGTCATGCAAGAACTGGGACATTTTCAGCTTCCAAGAATTGTGTACAGATCCTTGCAACATGGGGCCGTGCATTATCCTGCTGCAACATGAGGTGATGTTCTTGGATGTATGGCACAACAATGAGCCTCAGGATCTCGTCACGGTATCTCTGTGCATTCAAAATGCCATCAATAAAATGCACCTGTGTTCTTCATCCATAACAGACGCCTGCCCATACCATAACCCCACCGCCACCATGGGCCACTTGATCCACAACATTGACATCAGAAAACCGCTCACCCACACGACACCACACACGCTGTCTGCCATCTGCCCTGAACAGTGTGAACCGGGATTCATCCGTGAAGAGAACACCTCTCCAACGTGCCAAACGCCAGCGAATGTGAGCATTTGCCCACTCAAGTCGGTTACGACGACGAACTGGAGTCAGGTCGAGACCCCGACGAGGACGACGAGCATGCAGATGAGCTTCCCTGAGACGGTTTCTGACAGTTTGTGCAGAAATTCTTTGGTTATGCAAACCGATTGTTTCAGCAGCTGTCCGAGTGGCTGGTCTCAGACGATCTTGGAGGTGAACATGCTGGATGTGGAGGTCCTGGGCTGGTGTGGTTACACGTGGTCTGCGGTTGTGAGGCTGGTTGGATGTACTGCCAAATTCTCTGAAACGCCTTTGGAGACGGCTTATGGTAGAGAAATGAACATTCAATACACGAGCAACAGCTCTGGTTGACATTCCTGCTGTCAGCATGCCAATTGCACGCTCCATCAAATCTTGCAACATCTGTGGCATTGTGCTGTGTGATAAAACTGCACCTTTCAGAGTGGCCTTTTATTGTGGGCAGTCTAAGGCACACCTGTGCACTAATCATGGTGTCTAATCAGCATCTTGATATGGCACACCTGTGAGGTGAGATGGATTATCTCAGCAAAGGAGAAGTGCTCACTATCACAGATTTCGACTGGTTTGTGAACAATATTTGAGAGAAATGGTGATATTGTGTATGTGGAAAAAGTTTTAGATCTTTGAGTTCATCTCATACAAAATGGGAGCAAAACCAAAAGTGTTGCGTTTATATTTTTGTTGAGTGTAAATCAGAGAGACCAGATGTTTTTGAGAGGTTTGTATTTAGTGCAACATTAAAGTTCCAGTTTTACTGAAATTACAGATTATTTTTTGCACCTCATTCTCTCACCTTTGCATGTTGCACTGGGACAAAAACGGCAACGAGATGTGAGAACCAGATTTTGCTTTTGGGAAAATGATATTTAGTCATAATGCTGTTTGCACATAATAGTGCATCACCAAGAAGTGAGAGCCTGTGATGTATGGTTGATATTTAACATTAAAAAAAATCTAATTTTGGGAATCTCCATTCATTAATAACAATTACCTCAGAAGTTTCTTTCCTCCCCAGTGCAGTGCGAGAAAACAGAAGGGAGCATCACAGAAAAATTAATTAGGAACAAGTCCACTGTGTGTAATATGAAATAACTTTGGCAACATAATTAACTCGACTGGCTTCCCTAAACAGTCATTAATCACATCTTATTCTGCAATGCACTCTGATACAATCCATCAAAACCCCTTGGACATCCAACAAAGCTGCTCGGACGCCACCGACATCATCCCACCAGCCTCAACACCGGACACGTTCGACCCAATTCAGACAGAATGGGCCGGCGCCGTTTCTTTGGGTCTGCAGATGTGAGCAGCAGCGCAACAGAAACACCATCAGGAAGATGCTTTGTTCCAGTCCACCAGGTTCCTGCCAGTTCTAAAAACTGCAGGTCGACTTTCATCTGAGCGTTTGAAAGCAGAACCTTGCAATGTCATGTCAGTGTTCTGGTTCTGGTTTCGGTGTCGGATTTCAGCTCTTGATGTGTGAAGGCTGCAGTGTGTGTTTTCACGTTAGCAGAACAGCCGAGGTCAAGTGCTCATTGAGAGTTTTGGCGAAGGAGTCATCATTGGTCACAAGCAGGACTCGTGGGACTCTCTGTTGGTGTGCAGGAACTGTTTCTCCTGCTGTGTGTGGTTCCCGTTTTGAAGGACAGAATACCTAAGAGGGGAAAAGAGAGCGAGAAAGTGTTAGGACAGGAAAGGTGTGAGAATTTGCACCAGTGTCACATGTTGTGGCTTCCACCACACAACAGAGCCACCCTGGTGCCTGATTGGCCAGGATCAGAGTACTAGATTTTCCGGTGAATAAGTGACAGCTTTTTTTTTTATGTATGTGGAACTCACTTTGTAACACAGAGTTTCCCTTGGGTGAATTTGAAAACAGACAGCAACTCTGTAGCACATGTGCACACCACAGCTTGTGCTGTTCATCATAAAGTTTCTACTTCAGCTGGTTCCCCTCGAATGTAACCATAGTAAAAAGATAATACATTGCAGTTTGTCATCAGGATAAGTACTGCAGGTCTCTGCTGGAGTGAGAATAGAAATGCAGACAGTTTATAAGATAATCTCAACAATGCCACTGTAAACTCAATACCTCAGCTGGCTCTCATGTAGCTAGCTCACATACATGCATATTCAGCTCATTTGTTCCTGTGTAGCACTTTGAGATGATTTAAATTACTTATCTAAACTGAACTGAATTGAACTCCAGGAAATGTCAAAATTGGTTCTATTTTTAGATGTTTTTTGGTTCAAATTTTAACTAGAGACAAAAACAACAATACGTACTGAGTTAAAACATTAACCCCATCAAGGGCTAAAGAGCTATACAGTGGAAATCCAAGCGACTAGCGAGAAACTTCAAAGTAAACCACTTCTTGCCATCACAGAAAATGTGTAAATGTCATTAGAACTACTGTTGCCTATGTACTTGCTTTGGGGGGTTGGTAAGAGTGTTGATGTCTTGAGGCTGATTATTATTTATGTATTTGATGCCTTGGCCTCGCTATGTAATGACTCTGTCTTGGCCTCTGCATTGTCTGGCCTCAAAGAATAAACCGAGGCCAGTTCGAGGCCCCTCCTTTTAACACTGTTTACTTCCCACCTAACAAAAAAGCGCCCATCATGGTAACTTCACGATACGATGGTCTACGTGCTCAGTGCTTGATTGTATTATTTTCTAGTCACGACAGTACTACACATAGACACATACTACACCACTACCCAAAGTAGTATTACGCTCCTTCACCTGGTTAATGTATTATTGTTTGTGATCCCAACACATTGCACACAGGGGTGGTGGTGTTTGCTTCCAGTGTCAAGGTTATAAGTTCAAATCCACCCCTGCCATTAGTTGTGTCAGGAAGGGCATCTGGCGTAAAACTTGCGCCAAATCAATATGCAGATCCACCTCGGATCTGTTGTGGTGACTCTAAGTGAAACAAGGGAGAAGTCAAAGGGACTTACTTCTATCCCAACACATTGCCTCACAAAAGTATGCTGAGCATTATACGTAGAAGGACTCACTTTGCTGTGGCTTGAAACTATAGCTGAGTCTATGGAGATGGCGCTGTGGCAACTACAGTGGACTTTGTATAATTCTTGGCCTGAGAGCCCCAGGATTCAGACTCTGCCTTGGCCATGGGGAAGGTGGACTCGACTACAACACTGGTTGGTAAGTATAAACCTTACCCCTGTGAACTGCCTTGGGATGACTTGTGTTGTAATTTGGTGCTATATAAAGAGATTGAGTTGTTATTTAGCAAGTGGAAAGTGAACGTTTCTAAGCTAACCTCATAAGCTCGTATTATATAGCTCTTTATCCTTTGGTGGTGTTAACATTGTAACTCATCACTGAACTGAAAATCACTGTTTTGTCCCAAGTGAAAATCTGAACGCACAACTCAAAATAGAGCCGATGTCTTGATGTTGGTACAGTTACTCGGTTTAACTTCACTATAATGATGTTAGATATGAGTAACGCCACACTGAGAACACAACAGCACAGGACGTTCAAGCTTTCAGCCCCGCCTATTTGAATTTTGTGTTGTAAATTCCTGGTGTCAGTGAAGTCGGACACAGACAGCTGTTTATTGCTTCCTGGCCTGGAAGGACCTTCGGCACAAAAGATAAACATGCACAACAGATTACTTTAATTTACGGTTCAAAAATGTCTTAATATTCCAAATCGCATCAAGTTCAAAAGCAACCAAACATTCCATGTGCCAAGTGAACGCTGCACCATCCATTTAAGATGACTGCAGTCAATACCAGGCCTGGTGCCGATTCACCGCCAAACAGTTTAGATCTGACAGAGCGCTGTAAAGGTATAATTCATTCAGTTAAAGCCTCATAACATTCCACTCCGTGGAACGTGAGTCATTTCTCAACCTCGCCCAGGCCGGTGCTTACAGGAAACGCTATCAAGAAGTCTGGGATACAGGAGGGTGATCGAGAGAAGTTGTCAAAGCTGACCCCAGTTTGACTTACAGGACATTAGTGGGGCTGCAGCAGTGACAGTAAAAACCCGAGACCATGATGGTAACCTGACTATCTGAAAGGCCGCTGGCTCCACTCCGACTTGAAATAAAATATTCTCTCAGAACTCCACATCTCAAATTCCAATTTGGCTGAATTTTACCACATAATGAGTGTCCAAATGAGTCTGCGTAAAATGAATGTCTTCATTCAGTGTGGTAGCTGTATGGTTTAGTCATCTAGCAAAAGATTGAAACTTGAGTACAATTTCTTAAATTCAAAACTTAACCAAAGAAAAGGTCAGCGGTCTGATTTCCTTGTCTATGACTACGTGGAAAAGACATCCGAGCAAAATAAACATGAGGTGAAGTTAGAGGAGTGCTTTCAGACTTTATGACACCAATTTGGAGGAAGCTGAATTGGGGTCCTGGGGCAAAAATCAGCTTCAGGTCCCTATAACCCTCAAAGCTGTTTACATTCAAAGCATGCAAGACCGAGAACTAACCATCTAGTACCATCTCCTACAAAAAGTAAGGCTGCGCCTACAATGACGGCACTAAATGATTCGGTATAATGGCCCTTGGCAAGTGATCTCAGATGCTCAATGGGACAGCGGGACAGACACTGTCACAGATAAAACATGTTGCATCACCAAAACAAATTTGATTTCAGGGTTTACTGAAACACAAGATCCACCATGTTATGTGAAGGTTAGAGAGGGACACCACAAGTAGGACACACGGTCAATCTTCACCGTGGAGAGACTAGTGTGGTCAGCTCATCAGTGACCATATTTTGGGCCTTATAAGCCACTAGGAAAGGTGCTACTCCTCCTTGACCCCAAGTACCACCTGGTACCATGGTTATAATGTGTCAGTGTGTGTCCAGTAGGTAATATTCACTCTGTGAACAGAACAGCAGGTGTGATATTAAATCTGTTAAAGTATATATGTACAGTTAAACAAAAAAGGTCAACACCTCAACGCTTCCTCAAAGACAACAACTGAGGTTATGAAACTGTGGCAGATGTGTTGGATTGTTGTTAGATGATGACTCAGATCTGTGCCACTGCCTGTGAACCCCTCCACACACACACACACACAGACACACACACACACACACCTTAACCCTCTGGGGTATGAGGGCATTTTTTGGACAGTTCACTCGCCTGGCATAAATGTTTTATTATTGCTGTTAACAGCTCACCCTGCATCCCACAACCAAGTGGTATGTCTCTTTTTTCAGGACAACTTGTACTTTCAGAATATATATGCTATAGTGGTGTTTTATAAGTGTAATAAAGGTTTACAATCAGGAATAAGAAAGGAAAATAAAGCGGAAAATAATTTTCACAAACATTTATTCAACACACAGCAAACTATGATAAACAACTATTTTGACACTTTATAAAGGTAGTATGGGATATTGTACAAAATAAAGGTTCTAACAATAAACAGTATATACAAAATGGTCTATGTGTTTTGTTTTTCTTTATGCCACATTTCAAAGCAATTTCTGTCTGCTATTACACAAAGGCTTACAACACAAACTTTTTACATCCATGGAGTAAACTCCCTCTTGGAATGTGTTCCTGCACTGTAAACAACCTATCTTCACAGTTTGAGGCCCTGTTAACACCCCCCCCCCCCTTTCATTCATATGTGCAATGCTGCGCTTTTATGCATGGAGCCAGCAGCCAGAGAGCTATTCAAACAGCATTCACATGCCAACGAGTAACACATCGCTGGTCCACAATCTTTGGGATACCATGTGAGACTGCTCTGCCCTATGATTGAATATTGGAAAACCATGTGACGGTGAACTAATTCCGATTGGACACTCACATTGCGCACATCATCATCAGCTTCTATTAAGATTACAAGGATGGAGGATGGCTGAACCGAAGCCAGAGGAGTGTACTTTTCAGCAAAAAAGAGAGTAAGTTTCTATCTAATGTCATTTAAAAAATGGCGTATCATTTAATAAAACTTGCATGGCACCATCGCATACAATGGCGCAGACCCCAGAGGGTTAACCTGTAAAATCACTTGCAGAGAAGAATTCTCAGATAGGATTCCAGGTCTGTAACACTTCACACCTGAAACACACTACACGTCGTGTCATGTTGGACATGTGTCTAACTTGTGCAGGAGTCTCGAGTGTTTGTGTATTGACACTGCAGAATTTTAGCTGTTGTTCAGTCTTTCCACATCATTTTGGCTCTGAATACATCTGTCTCCCCGCTCAAGGTCGCCCGGATCTCCCATCTTGCTGTCCGGCATTCCTGCCTGCTCTCAGCCGCAGTGACTCAACATCACCTCCATCTGTTTGCCTACCGACAGTTCGTGTCCAGGGTAAGCGCTCTCTCTATGGCATCGAAACTGCTCTCAGTCCATTCAGTCTCCCGAGCAAGAGAGTGGAAGTGTTCTCTCCTCGACGGAGCCTCCCCCGTCGAAGTGCCTCATCTCCACTTCCGTGTCCCGCTGTTCATTCAGCGCACAAGCACCGAAACCCTGCCTCACTCATACACTCCGCCAGTGGTGGGCACTGTTCAGCTAATCCGATAACCAATAATTATCGAAGCTAATGTATTAGCTTTTCAGATAGGTTTTAAAACCATCACTGGACCAATTATCTTCCAACAAATTAAATCCGATAACTTTCAGAACGCTAACATTTTTTTACATAGATAGTAATGCTTAAAAACATTTATAATCCTTTTTGTTCCTGTCTGCTATATATTTTGCAGCAATGAGGTAGCTAAGCTGAGCTGAGCTCAACTCTGGCCCAGCAGAAAGAGGGGAAAAAGAAAAAAAAATCCATTGCTCCTCAACACCATACAGTGGTCCAGCCATGAGGCAGAGGTCTTGGTTTTGATTTATAAATCAAATTATTCTAAAGAGAATAACTACATTAATGTAAACTCTTAAAATGTACAAAGCGAATATATAACACATATCTCTTAATTTTAAAATAATACACTAATTCTGAACATTTGAACATTGACACACAGATGCCCAAAGGGATTATGGGTAAACGTAGACTCTGCTCATACTGATTGGTTGACTAATTTATTCTATGTAAAAGCCAACACAAGTGAATCAATGTAACGTGTGTGTTAGTGTTTACAAATAAATGTGTTTTTGTAAAATATGCCATTTTTTCATTTGTGTGTAAAAAAACAAACAAAAAAACAAAACAAAAAAAAAGCATTTGCAAAGCCGAAAAGTCTGTTAAATTGTGATTCCGGTAGACAACCGTGTAATATAACCGGTGTCAAAATGCATAGAACACTGCCATCTACTGGCAACCTGTTATATCACAGTGTTGTCAATCTGAATCACAATTTAACAGATCCGTTGTTATGACACTTCATGGAGCAACTGATTGATGCATTATGACACGGCACCGCAAAGTTCAGCGATCAAAATACCAACATTCTGGGCACAATGAACATGTTTTTACTATTATTTGATTTCTTTGTGCGACTGACATCATTATTCAAGCATTCAAAAGGCTATTCCTATTGCCACACAACTCCAACCACACACGACAAAGATTTTGGACAGTTCTTGTTATTGAAAGAAACTGTGTCTCCCTAACTGGATAGAGTTGTGACGTCATCACGCACAGTCCCGGCGGCATGGGCGGGCATTGGCGGGCATCGGCGGGCCGTGCCCACCCACAGAGTCATCCGTGCCCGCCCTGGGCTGGAATCTGTTTCTTTTATTTGGGTTTTTGTTTTTACATCGGTGTGGCCAACACTTTTTTATTCCTATCTTGGTTTGTCGAGCATCCAACCAACGAACAAAGCCAACGTTCTGGCCAATTACAGGTGGCGGGTTGCAGGTCATTGCGTCATACTCATGAGAGGCTACGCTGTTAGTACTTGGTGTTCATGGTCGCAGCTCTGGTATTCAGTATGGACATTTGTAATTTTTTTCAAAAAAATACACGGACAAGAAGTGATGACGCGAACGGGAACAAGCAGGAAGCAATGCCATTCACTTCTACCTGAAATGTTAGCACTGAAGTCAACAGTAACACTGTAGTAAACATTCATGCTGGGAGCGGTAGCTGCAGCAGCTAGGAAGCACAAGGAGCAGCACCCAGCAGTGGAACTCATCTGCATGGAAGAAATGTGAGTGATAAGATTGACAACAACAACAACACAGAGGTTTAAACTGTTCACAGTAACATTACAGCTGTGAGTAACAGCAACAGGTCATTACAGCCGACTGACCTGGGCACAGAAGAGCCCCAAAGACCACTCATGCAGAGCTTTCCTTCGCGCCTTTTCTCAGGGAAAAAAGGTAATTCTGCAGTTCTTGGTTTGGAAGCTTTCCCTGGCTGGAGTACTCAGTTCAAGCAGATGCTGTATACTGCTACCCATGCAGAATGTTTCAGGGACCCAGACACAGTGATCAAACTTTCAGTGTGACTGGTTTCCAAGACTGGAAGCATGCAATGGAAAACGGAAAGGGACTAAACAGGCATGCTGCATCCAAAGAGCACCTGACTTGTGAGGCCATGTGGAGGGACAAGGAGAAACGGATTTACACAAGTAATGAAATCTCAACACTAATTAACACTGATCAACTGCAGCGAAACAGATATTATGCGTCTGCAATTATTGATGTTGTGGAGTTCCTTGCTGTGAACCAACTCCCCTTTAGAGGTGACCACGATGCTTTCAGTGCTATGAATGAGGATGGATGTGGACTATTTTTGTCTGTATTTGATTTTACACTAAGGAAAGATGCTGAATTAGCAAAAATAGCAAAAACTATTCCTCGCAATGCAACATACAGTAGTGTTCAGAATAACAGTAGTGCTATGTGACTAAAAAGATTAATCCAGGTTCTGAGTATACGAGGTCTGTCAATAAAGTATAGGTCCTTTTTATTTTTTTCAAAAACTATATGGATTTCATTCATATGTTTTTACGTCAGACATGCTTGAACCCTCGTGAGCATGCGTGAGTTTTTCCACGCCTGTCGGTGACGTCATTCGCCTGTGAGCACTCCTTGTGGGAGGAGTCGTCCAGCCCCTCGTCGGAATTCCTTTGTCTGAGAAGTTGCTGAGAGACTGGCGCTTTGTTTGATCCAAATTTTTTCTAAACCTGTGAGACACATCGAAGTGGACACTGTTCGAAAAATTAAGCTGGTTTTCGGTGAAAATTTTAACGGCTGATGAGAGATTTTGAGGTGATTCTGTCGCTTTAAGGACTTCCCACGGTGCGAGACGTCGTGCAGCACTCTCAGGCACCGTCGTCAGCCTGTTTCAAGCTGAAAACCTCCACATTTCAGGCTCTATTGATCCAGGACGTCGTGAGAGAACAGAGAAGTTTCAGAAGAAGTCGGTTTCAGCATTTTATCCGGATATTCCACTGTTAAAGGAGATTTTTTTAATGAAAGACGTGCGGACCGATTGCAGCGTCGGCTCGCAGCCGCCGCGACGCTCCACCACAGGAAAAACACCTCTGTTGGAAGCCTTAAGGACAAGTTGGAACATGTCCAGCTGTTAAACAATTTCTCATATACTCACTCCACTGAAAGCCATCAAAAGTCGCCTGGATTTTACAAATGGTTATCAACACGGAGGTGTTTTTCCTGTGCCGCCGCACCGCGCCGGCTGCGTCCCGACGCGTGGACCCGTCCGCACGTCTTTCATTAAAAAAAATCTCCTTTAACAGTGGAATATCCAGATAAAATGCTGAAACCGACTTCTTCTGAAACTTCTCTGTTCTCTCACGATGTCCTGGATCAATAGAGCCTGAAATGTGGAGGTTTTCAACTT
Source organism: Thalassophryne amazonica (assembly GCF_902500255.1). NCBI lineage: Eukaryota > Metazoa > Chordata > Actinopteri > Batrachoidiformes > Batrachoididae > Thalassophryne > Thalassophryne amazonica. Next base: position 85,693,109 of record NC_047113.1, on the reverse strand, counting down.
GAAACAGGCTGACGATGGCGGCTGAGAGCGCTGCGCGACGTCTCGCTCTGTGGGAAGTCCATAAAGCGACAGTATCACCTCAAAATCTCTCATCAGCCGTTAACATTTTCACCGAAAACCAGCTTAATTTTTCGAACCGTGTCCACTTCGATGTGTCTCACAGGTTTAGAAAAAATTTTGATCAAACAAAGTGCCAGTCTCTCAGCAACTTCTCAGACAAAGGAATTCCGACGAGGGGCTGGACGACTCCTCCCACAAGGAGTGCTCACAGGCGAATGACGTCACCGACAAGTGTGGAAAAACTCACGCATGCGCACAAGGGTTCAAGCATGTCTGACGTAAAAACATATGAATGAAATCCATATAGTTTTTGAAAAAATAAAAAGGACCTATACTTTATGGACAGCCCTCGTATTTCTTATTGTTACATGGGAAACAAGGTACCAGTAGATTCAGTAGATTCTCACAAATCCAACAAGACCAAGCATTCATGATATGCACACTCTTAAGGCTATGAAATTGGGCTATTATTAAAAAAAAGTAGAAAGGGGGGTGTTCACAATAATAGTAGCATCTGCTGTTGACGCTACAAACTCAAAACTATTATGTTAAAAAAAACGGCTTGAATTCAGAGTTTGGGGGTCGTCTCACAAACTGTCTGCGGCCCTTGGACCCAAAAAGAACAACTTTACTCTCATCAGTCCACAGTCGGGGCGGAGCTCTCGATTTACCGATCGATCTACGTTCCGATCCTCACCTATGGTCATGAGATTTGGCTCATGACTGAAAGAACGAGATTGCAAGTACAAGCGGCCGAGATGAGGGCGCTCCCTTAGAGATAGGGTGAGGAGCTCGGTCACTCAGAAGGAGCTCGGAGTCAAGCCGCTGCTCCTCCACGTCAAAAGGAGTCAGTTGAAGTGGCTCGGTCATCTTTTCCGGATGCCCCCTGGACGCCTCGCTGGAGAGGTGTTCCGGGCACATCCCATTGGGAGGAGGCCCCGGGGAAGACCCAGGACATGCTGGAGGGACTACATCTCTCGGCTGGCTTGGGAACGCCTTGGGGTTCCCCCGGAGGAGCTGGGGGAGGTGTGTGTGGATCGGGAGGTCTGGGCGGCTTTGCTTGAGCTGCTGCCCCCGCGACCCACGTCCGGATAAAGCGGAAGAAAATGGATGGATCGATGGACAGTCCACAAAATATTCCTCCATTTCTCTTTAGGCCAGTTGATGTGTTCTTTGGCAAATTGTAGCCTCTTCTGCACGTCTTTTATTTAACAGAGGGACTTTGCAGGGGATTCTTGCAAATAAATTAGCTTCACACAGGCGTCTTCTGTCACAGCACTTACAGGTAACTCCAGACTGTCTTTGATCATCCTGGAGCTGATCAATGGGTGAGCCTTTGCCATTCTGGTTATTCTTCTATCCATTTTGATGGTTGTTTTCCATTTTCTTCCACACGTCTCTGTTTTTTTGTCCATTTTAAAGCATTGGAGATCATTGTAGATGAACAACCTATAATTTTTTGCACCTACGTATTAGTTTTCCCGTCCAATCAACTTTTTAATCAAACTACTCTGTTCTTCTAAACAATGTCTTGAATGTCCCATTTTCCTCAGGCTTTCAAAGAGAAAAGCATGTTCAACAGGTGCTGGCTTCTTCCTTAAATAGGGGACACCTGATTCACACCTGTTTGTTCCACAACATTGATGAACTCATTGACTGAATGCCACACTACTATTATTGTGAACACCCCCTTTTCTACTTTTTTTTTTTTACTAATAGCCCAATTTCATAGCCTTAAGAGTGTGCATATCATGAATGCTTGGTCTTTTTGGATTTGTGAGAATCTACTGAATCTACTGGTACCTTGTTTCCCATGTAACAATAAGAAATATACTCAAAACCTGGATTAATCTTTTTAGTCACATAGCACTACTATTATTCTGAACACTACTGTACACAAGAGATGACATTCAAAATAACTTAATAGATGTGATGAGTGCTTTATTAAGAGAGCACATTGTGAAAGAAGTTGGTGAATCATTCTACACATTAAAAATGGACGGAACCAGAGACCCAACAGGGGGAGAGAATATAGCCATAGTTCTCCGCTTTCTGAACGAACTGTGTGAACCAACTGAGCGGCTCCTAACAATAGCCACTGCTGACCAGGGAGATGCGATTACATCAGAGGTGTCAAGTAACGAAGTACAAATACTTCGTTACTGTACTTAAGTACACTTTTTAGGTATCTATACTTTACTCCATTACTTATTTTTCTGCCTACTTCTGACTTCTACTCATTACATTTTCACACAAGTATCTGTACTTTCTATTCCTTACATTTTTAAAACAAACAGCCTTGTTACTCTTGGCTTCAGTTTAATATTTATATATGTATATATTTCACGTCATGTGCGCCTGTAATCAACTTTTCTGCAGCACGGCTTTGCTTTGAACCGTGCACCAATCGAAGCAGTGGTTCGCAGATTGAAGCAATGCTTCGACCTATTGCTTCGTTTATTCCTTCTTTCTTTCGCTTAATTTTCCCCCGCTAAAACCCTAAAGAGCATACGTCTGTGAGTATTATTTACCTTTTCTATGTTAAACCGACCTGTTATGGTCTTCTGAAACAGTTGATAGATGTATTTTATAACTTAAAAATGGGAGCGACGCTAACGCGTTAGCATGTCTATGGCATTTTCAATGTTAAAACTTAGCATTAAGCAATTGCAGCTCTCATCACGTTCGGGTGCCATTTGTTTTCAAATTGTAATATTTCTTACATTTATTTTTGTTTATATATTAATAATCTAATGATTATTATATACAATTTTAGAGAAAGAGACAAAAATAACTTGAATAGAAACACAACAGAAAATATAAAAGCAATGAACATACATAAATAAATACATACATACATAAATAAATGTTTCCTGTGAACACCTAGTGACTCTTACACCTCCATTTCATCCCTGTCTTATTTAATGACAGTTGCGCATGAATTGAGTATACAAATGTTGGGCATTCGTTGTTGTCCGGAACAAAAATGGCCAAAAATGACAAATGTCCCAGTATGAATTACGGATATATTAATAATGTATAGCGAATATATGATGAACAATCACGGTTGTATAATGAATGTAGTGAGGAAACAGATCCGACGCATTGCGATTACGGCAGTATTATGAATGCATCGCGCACGTGTTGCGCGTGCACGGCATCTGCATTGTGGTCATAAAAGAAGCGCACTTGGGCCGTCGGCATCACTATTCACACCAACAATACAGCCTCTGGAGCATTTGCTGGACTTGGACAAGTTGATTGGAGTAAACACAGAAAGCAGTGAACAGGGTGAGTGGTAATGTCAGCAGAACGCACCAGAGTGCAGCTCGTCTAAACAATTATAACAAGAAGGTAAATCTGTTATAAACACAGGAATAAATAGTGTAACAGCTGCAGACAAGAAGGAAAAAAACATGCAACTGTTTTATCAAGCCTTGACAATGTAAACAAGTCAAATAATTACCTTTTTAGATGGCTCAAAGTGCTTTCTGCAGCTTGTTCGTGTGCACGCGAACGGCCCAGCTGCAGCTTCCTCTGTGATTCAGGAGGTGATTACAGCCGTTTTCAACAGCCAATTTGCAGAATAAAATGATTAATCCGCCATGAAATTATTTTATATAGGCAGCATCCAGCACAGAGCGCGTGGCAGCCGGTAGAACAAAGAACAGCGTCCAGCTGTGAACACACATCTGATTTGCATCCGCTGCAAATCAGATGCAAAGCAGATGTAATAAAAACGCTTTATTCGTGGTCAATCTGTATGCAGTCGCTACAACTTATTTTAGTTTGTGATGTGGACATGATGGGAATGCAAAATATCCATTTTACACACTGTCCCAGTCCGCTGCCAAGCCGCAAATCCCTGTCAGTTGCGGATATCAGCAGATGACGGCGAATATGCAGCGCATAGACTATGTATTGTGCATGTATTGAGTATGTATGGAGTATGTAAGGTGGATGTCATCCACAGCCAAAATTTTGTGCAGCTCAAAAATCCTGGCAATGGAAAAACGTGCCTCTGCGGATAATTGTGGACGTGTGGGGGTGTTGGCCGACTCATACAAGCATGTTTCATGCATATTGCGGATGTTAAGGGAATATGAGCCAATTTTGTGCGCAATCCATACGCAAAGCCTCCTAAACGCCAGTGGGACCGGGCCCTTAGGTGCTGTGTAGCGGGATCTTGAAAATCCTCCATTACAATTTAACTTTTTTTTGGCTTTTCAAATGTCTTTTTTTTTTTACAAATGAAAAAAAAGACATATTTTACAAAAGCACATTTATTTGTAAACACCGACACGCGTTACATTGACTCACTTTTGTTGGTTTTTACATAGAATGAATTAGTCAACCAATCAGTATGAGCGGAGTCTACGTTTACCCATAATCCCTTTGGGCATCTGTGTGTTAATGTTCAAATCTTCAGAATTAGTGCATGCAGGGGTAGTGGCCAAGTGGTTAATGCACTTGGTTTCAGTTCAGAAGGTTCCGGGTTCAAATCCACCCCTGCCACATTTCTCCATGTAATGTGGAGTTGCGTCAGGAAGGGCATACAGCGTAAAACCTGTGCCAATTCAACATGCAGAGCCACCTTGGAGTTGCTGTGGCGACCCCGAGTGCAAACAAGAGTTTATCAGTTTAGCATTATAAAAGATAACTTTTCATTTAGCTAATTAGCAGTTGTCAAAGCTAATTTTTTGGTCAGCTGTGCCCACCACTGTACTCCACCAATCACTCTGTGTCACGCCCTCCAACCAGCCAATCAAAACCCACCAGCTGGTACGTGCAAGTCATTTTACAGTGACTCTCCTGATCCCAATCTTCCAATCAAACATTATTGCTGATAGCAGAAACACCATTAACCCAGTGGAACATCTTACATTAATGCAAACATACGATTTATATCAAACGGGAAAAGATACACACATTTCTGATTTTCCACCGGGCTACATATACAAGAATAATATGTGTTTTGGCATTTGGTGGCAAGCACAACTTTGTGACTTTCAGAAGGATGCCAAGGGTGGTACTGGGGGGTGAGGATGACGGGTTTCATCACACATCAATGAGAGAAACAGTTGTGCTAAAGGTACATTGTGTTACTCAGTGTTGTCTAAAACCATTAGCAGCTGTTTACACCAACACCCTGACCAGACATACTTCCTGCTGCCAAACTGCCCGTGAAATTTACCTTCCAGGCAGCCGTGACCATTTAAGGATTTTCAGAAGGAAAGAGGCTCCAGAAGCTCGTCAGAGCAGAACCCAAAATTGCTGCCACATTGTGTGGCTGAACCCTGTGCTGGAGGGTGTGTGGCTCCGTGTTAGTGCAGCAGACTCCCAGCATCTGATTTGGAGAGCTGGTTGTGGAATCAGTTATCATCAGCAGGACCAGAGTGTAGAGTATTTACTTGTTACTTAGTATACAACCCCTGGCAAAAATTATGGAATCACCGGCCTCGGAGGATGTTCATTCAGTTGTTTAATTTTGTAGAAAAAAAGCAGATCACAGACATGACACAAAACTAAAGTCATTTCAAATGGCAACTTTCTGGCTTTAAGAAACACTATAAGAAATCAAGAAAAAAAGATTGTGGCAGTCAGTAACGGTTACTTTTTTAGACCAAGCAGAGGAAAAAAAATATGGAATCACTCAATTCTCAGGAAAAAATTATGGAATCACCCTGTAAATTTTCATCCCCAAAACTAACACCTGCATCAAATCACATCTGCTCGTTGATATTGACCCTATGCCATGACATTGACCCTATGTGTCTTTTTGCAAGGAATGTTTTCACAGTTTTTGCTCTATGGCAAGATGCATTATCATCTTGAAAAATGATTTCATCATCCCCAAACATCCTTTCAATTGTCCAAAATATCAACGTAAACTTGTGCATTTATTGATGATGTAATGACAGCCATCTCCCCAGTGCCTTTACCTGACATGCAGCCCCATATCATCAATGACTGTGGAAATTTACATGTTCTCTTCAGGCAGTGATCTTTATAAATCCCACTGGAACGGCACCAAACAAAAGTTCCAGCATCATCACCTTGCCCAATGCAGATTCGAGATTCATCACTGAATATGACGTTGATCCAGTCATCCACAGTCCACGATTGCTTTTCCTTAGCCCATTGTAACCTTGTTTTTTTCTGTTTAGGTGTTAATGATGGCTTTCGTTTAGCTTTTCTGTATGTAAATCCCATTTCCTTTAGGCGGTTTCTTACAGTTCGGTGACAGACGTTGACTCCAGTTTCCTCCCATTTGTTCCTCATTTGTTTTGTTTTCTGTCTTGACGCTTTGATGTCTTCCTTGGTCTACCAGTATGTTTGCCTTTAACAACCTTCCCATGTTGTTTGTATTTGGTCCAGAGTTTAGACACAGCTGACTGAACAACCAACATCTTTTGCAACATTGCGTGATGATTTACCCTCTTTTAAGAGTTTGATAATCCTCTCCTTTGTTTCAATTGACATCTCTCGTGTTGCAGCCATGATTCATGTCAGTCCACTTGGTGTAACAGCTCTCCAAGGTGTGATCACTCCTTTTTAGATGCAGACTAACGAGCAGATCTGATTTGATGCAGGTGTTAGTTTTGGGGATGAAAATTTACAGGGTGATTCCATAATTTATTCCTCAGAATTGAGTGATTCCATATTTTTTTCCTCTGCTTGGTCTAAAAAAGTCACCGTTACTGACTGCCACAATCTTTTTTTCTTGATTTCTTATAGTGTTTCTTAAAGCCAGAAAGTTGCCATTTGAAATGACTTTAGTTTTGTGTCATGTCTGTGATCTGCTTTTTTCTACAAAATTAAACAACTGAATGAACATCCTCCGAGGCCGGTGATTCCATAATTTTTGCCAGGGGTTGTAGATCATGTTGGATGCTCACTCGTGCAGTTCTCCTGCATTAATCCAGATAGTGTGAAAACTGGAAGATGATGTTTGAGAGTGTTGTGCATCACAACAGTGATGCACAACAGACAGCATGGCAACCACCAAACGGCATTTTAAGGATAGTGCAGAAAACTTTTGGAAAAAGGAAAAAGTGGTAAATACCTTTATGTTAACTCCAAAATGTATGTAGCTCACATTTTCATCTCCACTGATGGATTGGCTTTAGGTTTTTTAAATTTTCTGCATCCACCGTGGTGCAGTGGCAGATCTATAAGGGGGAGTTGGGGACCCCCCCCCCTAAAGAAGCTGCCCAAAATACGTATGAATTAAAAAATGGGAAACTTCTTGCATTGCTGATTGGAAATCTTCTAAATGTGACAGCATTCATCAATGTTCAAAATAAAAACCATGCATTAAAAACGATAAAAGGATAAAACTCATAAATGGACTGAAGTTCAAATGTGTTGTAGTTCTGTTTTCCATCAAAACCTACAGAGTGTGAATGCATCTGTACAGGATTCGATTGATTAATTTCTGATGAGATGGAGTTTGCAGCAGCACATGTGATTGGAGCCCATCCTGTGTTTGTGTGTGATGTGTTTGTAAGCAGCTGAGTTAACAAGCTGACCTGCAGAGCCAGAATGACGGGTCCAGATTTGTTTAATGAGGTCAGCAAACAGAAGGAGACGCATCATCACGATTACAGACAGACTAAACATTTTCTGGTATTTCAGGAAGCAACAGGATGGGCGTTCGCCTGCCTTGATAAGGTTCTCTGGCACACTGTGACCTCTGACCTGCCTGTAGGAATACAGAGGTTCCCCACTCACAGCGTGCATGTGGACTTGGGTGGGTGATATGCACATCAGCCAGTCTCTGCCTGAAAATCACAAATGGAATCGGCTCACATTTGGTGGCAGGGGGAAGAGCTCTGACATCATGGACACATGGCGTGATGCAAAAGTGTCTGGCTGCAAGAGGCGGAGCATGCAAGTTCTGCAGCCGAACACTTGTCATGTGATGGATGCATGGATTTATTGATTACATGTTGTGGCTGAATAAATCTTGACATCGAAGTGATAGCTAACCTGACAAAAAGCTTGCAGGAAATGACGAAAAATGTAAAAAGAATTGACATGTACAGGGGTGGATCTAGAAATTCTTGGTGGTGGGTGGGGCAGTTCATCACAATTGGAGAAACATTCATGGAATGACAGAGTAATATCTTCACTGTTATAAAAAAAAATGCTCGTAGTAAGCAGATCTTTTCATTATAAATACTAACATAAAAAGTCAAATTTGCAAGGTAAAACATTCATTTTTTTTGTAAAACATAACTTTCATTACTGTGTACAAGACAGTGATATTTCTAGTTTTTGCTATTATCAACAATTAGATTTATTTTTCAATCAAACATGAACAAATTAAAAAAGTCAAAACAGTTTAATCAGATGTTATATTATATTTAACCGCTTAACATAAAGCTGAAATACAGCTTTCTTTTACTTTTTTAAATTGGTTTTCCATTCTTTTCGTTTATCTTATTTACTTATTTATTTTTTGGCCGGTGGTGGAGGATGCAGACCCATCTCATATTTTTATCACACCTCAACCCCTCCTCTAGATTTGCCACTAGGGGGCGCATACAATTGTTCACTAATCTGTTGCAGGGCCGACACAATGAGACAAACTCAATTTACTCAATATTTCTCACATTACAGTCAATTCCAGAGTTTTTAATTCACCAAACACATGCAAACATAAGAACATGCAAATTCCACACAGAACAGACCAGGTTGGATTCAAACCTGAGACCTTCTTCCTGTGAGGCAACAGTGTTAACCGGTAAACCACCGTGCTGTCCCTGGTGGAGTTAAAAGGTCACAATGCAGGTCACAATGTCCCTCCAAAGACGTCTAAATTGTTATCAGAACACCAAATGGCACTTTGTGGCTTTGATCCGTCGACACAAAGGCACCACAGAGATGGAAAGTGTTCACCATCAAGCTGACAGGACAGAAAATTGTCCCTGCATGGTTTTGCTCCCCTATTTTTAGTCACAACAAAGGAGGCACCGGTGTTGATGCGATGCATCATGCACTCGCTCACTTGTCAAAAAAAAAAAAAAAAAAAGATTTTGAAGTCTGAGTCATCTGACCTCATCATTTCCTGCAACATCTCAGCAGACCAGAGTGCGCAGCTTCTTGCAACGGTGAACTCGTCAGACTCCAGAAGTCCATTATTTTGTTGCAAATCAACAGATCCACATTAATCAAAGTTAATCAAATTTACACATTAGACTGCAACATCCAACCGTGTTTATTCAAGTGTGCAACAGACCGACGACAAGCTGCAGTTATAAAGCACAGAATTCCACCAGACTAATAACAGCCGGCCACTTATTAAGATCACAGCCGCCTGGATTCACACCCTTGGTTGCACAGTAACTAGACTTTTGCACACCTGTATTTTGTACAGTAATTGGGCTTTTGCACACCTATATTTTGTACAGTAACTGGACTTTTGCACGCCTGTATTTTGTACAATAACTGGACTTTTGCATACCTGTATTTTGTACAATAACTGGACTTTTGCACACCTGTATTTTGTACAATAACTGGACTTTTGCAGCCTGTATTTTGTACAGTAACTGGACTTTTGCACACCTGTATTTTGTACAGTAATTGGGCTTTTGCACACCTATATTTTGTACAGTAACTGGACTTTTGCACGCCTGTATTTTGTACAATAACTGGACTTTTGCACACCTGTATTTTGTACAATAACTGGACTTTTGCACACCTGTATTTTGTACAATAACTGGACTTTTGCAACCTGTATTTTGTACGGCAATTGGACTTTTGCACACCTGTATTTTGTACAATAACTGGACTTTTGCACACCTGTATTTTGTACAGCAATTGGACTTTTGCACACCTGTATTTTGTACAGTAACTGGACTTTCCACACCTGTATTTTGTACAGTAATTGGACTTTTGCACACCTGTATTTTGTACAGTAATTGGACTTTTGCACACCTGTATTTTGTACAATAACTGGACTTTTGCACACCTGTATTTTGTACAATAACTGGACTTTTGCAACCTGTATTTTGTACAGCAATTGGACTTTTGCACACCTGTATTTTGTACAATAACTGGACTTTTGCACACCTGTATTTTGTACAGCAATTGGATTTTTTCACACCTGTATTTTATACAATAATTGGACTTTTGCACACCTGTATTTTGTACAGTAACTGGACTTTCCACACCTGTATTTTGTACAGTAATTGGACTTTTGCACACCTGTATTTTATACAGTAACTGGACTTTTGCACACCTGTATTTTGTACAGTAATTGGACTTTTGCACACCTGTATTTTGTACAGTAACTGGACTTTTGCACACCTGTATTTTGTACAATAACTGGACTTTCGCACACGTGTATTTTATACAATAACTGGACTTTTGCACACCTGTATTTTGTACAGTAACTGGACTTTTGCACACCTGTATTTTGTACAATAACTGGACTTTTCCACACCTGTATTTTGCACAATATTTCTGCCATGCTGCTCATTACAGCTGTACTGCTTTTTATTCTTGCTCTTATTTATATTTCGGCAGTCTGTTTTATTTAACCCCCAGGACCTTTTGAAACCTAATTTTGTATCATGTCATGTGGTAGCATATATACGTAGTGTGACAATAAAGAATCCTTGAACCTTGAATCAGATTTGACTCTGTCAGCAGATCCTTCACAGTAAGGAGTCGGGTGAGAAGAGACTACAATGCTGATTGACTATTTGGTTGGTGCCATGGTGACCGATGGGAGACATTGTGCATTAATTTAAAAAAATAATAATCCTGGACCTGCATCTGGCTCCTGATCCACCTGAAAATCTAATCAGCTCTTCCTTTGACCCCAGCATTGTTATGTGTCGACGCGGGTTGAGGAGCGGACCTGCGTCAGACGGAACCCAGCGCTACAAATAACCAGAAAAGCGGTTCCAAAAACAATATATTTATTTCACCCACTGGTGCATAAAAAGTGTAAAAACAGAAATAGCGTCCTTCTGGTGGAGTGAAGGCTGGCACGCTCTCCAGCGCCCAAAAGGATCGAAGCCTGGCGCTCCTGGACCCACTACCACCGCCAAACACCCCGCAGGTGGACACGACAAACCGACTCTCTGCGAAGCATAGAAGAGGTAAGTTAGCAGTTACAACTAATATCCTTCAAAAGACACACACTATCAGCAACACATACAGGTCTGTATTTTAAGCTTTATGCAAATAAGCAGCTTCTCACAACAGGTGGAGGACCACTTGTCCGCATGCTACAGCAGTGAGAAGCGAGCTGCACAATCCTCATCACAATTCAAGTATACTGCGTAACAAAATACCAAGTTACTATCAACAATTAGTCAAACACTTAATCACCTTTGATGTGTGCTGACAGCATGTGTCCCTCACCCTTCCTTGCTTCACGGGCTCGATGTGTCAAACCCAGGCGCGGTCCTCAGCGTCTCACAAACGAACATCACAAGGTCGAGTTCCCGGCAGTTCTGCTTGAATCACACATGACTTAAATGCAGAACGCCATCCAATTATCTGCTTCAGCTGAAAGTCTTTAAGGTTGCATGTGAGCACCATTCACAGGTGCTGCACATGATGTTGATGAGGGTGAAGGATTCTTCAGCCAGCACCTTCTCCACAGACAAATCAGTTCTCATGCCACCTGGAGAGCAAAGAAAAGAAAAGAACACCAAAATATCCAGCCACACCCCCCAACACACAACAAGCATGACCTCATTATGAAGTGTCATTTATGATTTTACGTTGTGCACAAGCCAAAGCCATGACCATAACTACGGGCTGTCATCACCTCTCATTCTCTCTACACTCACGTCCTCGTCCTCTCTCTCCATGATCCTGCCCAGAATCGGTCCATCCAGAGCTCAAGAATTGATCATCACAGTCAGGGAGCTTTTGCCGCCATCTCTCTTTGCCTCTGCACTGATGCAAGAGTCCATTTCTGAACGCCAAGGCAACATGTGTCCCATTTCAAAGTAAAAACGGCAGGCTGAGACACCTGAGCTGCTGACCTACTGAGACACTGATGAAAGGATGGGACACAAGTGAGCGCAGGAGAAGAGCAACAGTGATAAATGTCAGGTTAATACAACAGATCCCAAACTGAAAGAAAGGACATGGTGCCACTTTGTGAGCCAACCATGAAGAGAAAACGTGAAAATGACATATTCAGTATATAATTAATGATAAGCTGAAGCTCAGCAACAAAAATGTAAAATAAATCAGTAAATCTGCTCTATGACAAAATCAGCATATAGCTACAGTATATGATGTCATAAAGCACAATCTGTTCTCTCCTTGTCTGTAATAGCAAGTTGTCCATAAGTGCAGGGATACAACTGAAAGTTGGTTATTGGCTGTCAAGCCCATCTTATTTTTGTCAGAAGTTAACTTCTCAAATTAATTAACTTACAGCTGTGGAAAAAAGTCACAGGTGTTTCATACTATTAACAATATATACAGTTTTAATATTGCTGCAGGAATTTGCTTCCCCCATTTTCACACACAAATTAAGCAGACAACGAACAAATGTTAAGCAACATTTTCAGAATGTTGACAATTATTTTATTTTATTTTATTTTTTTGCAAAATCAGTGTTTCCATCGAATGATTGAATTCCACTGATGGGTTTTATCAACATGCAATAACTATCATTCTAGCAAGGCTCTCACAAGAATCGTAATTCCAATGTCATGGTGACATAAAGGTAAGTCCCACTAAACACCGACTTAAAAAAATCCAATACAAGGCTCTAGCATCTGTCACTAGAACACATTTTGGTGTTGTGGGGTAAAGTTTACTCATAGTGTAGATTAACGTCACATCTATTGCAGCCTGTTCCTATTGATGCTAACTGACATAAAATATATTACTGAGTATAGATTTTAGTAATCCAGCTACAAATGGTTCATAGGATTCCTCTGCCATGTTATCTGAAAGCACATCCTCAGTTATCATATGTAGGAACTGTAGTGTAGGTTCTGGCAGAGAGATTGAGATTTCAAAGCTTTTATTCAGATTCCCCTCACCAATAACAGCTGTAATCTCTAATAGGAAGCAGCTGGTCCCCCTTTCAGTCAACTCAGGACCAATAGGAAATGTGCATGTTCTTTAAAAACAACAACAAAATAACTTTAATTTACCTCTCTGCTGCTTGCAGTCATTGACATGGACACTACCTCCTCCACCCCACTGCTGCCAGTCATCCCTGTAGGCTCGGCTCCTGCCTTTTTCTGATGGCAGGATGTGAGATCTACATACACCTACACTATTGTCCAGAGTCTTCTGTTGTAGAATGACACCTTTTCTGCCCAGGATTTGTCAAATGAGTTCTGAACTACTGGGTCAAGAGGGTCTCCTGACTTTGTTTTTAATCAAGAAAAAAAGTAAAACTTCAGCATTGACTTCTACAACTCCTTCTCCACCAATATAGATCATAACGAGGGAATGTAATCAGGAGTTCCCCACTGAAGCATGTGGGACTGAGAACCACAGCGCAGCTCGCTTTGCACAGCGTCACTCCCTGTAAACAAAAACTTTCTTCTCTTCTACCACAGTGATACCATCTGCAATTTGAAGCTTAGTTTCAGACACAGATGGGGGAAGGCAGGATTCAACATAACCCTGGTAACCCCCAGCGGGTTTTGGTCAGAGCATCACATCAGAGCACAGCGGTATGGAGATGGATGCTTTGATTGTGCCTTTAGATCATGTTTGTTCCGACTCTTTGATAACAGACTCTGAGCTGGGTGGCCTGTGGCTTCAATCTGCCATCAACTGAGCAGAAAAGCATGCTGGACTTGAACTAGCTCATAATCCAGAATGGAGCTTTCATACTAAAATCAGGGATGTTCACAACAACAGAACAGGCAGAACATGAGGTTAAGTTTGTGTATGTGACCCCTGTTCTGTGCAGCTTTGCACCTTTTCTGTAATGCAGTGGCCTTTAAACAAACACTCCATTAACCTTTGAATTTGTAACCTTAACCCCCGCAGGTTGGACAACTGACTCATAACAGTTGGAATCTTACAGCACTGGAGAGCAGATCAGCAAACACAGTTGATTCCGGTGGAGGACAAGACTTTGAACAAAAATTACAATTATTTACCATCCAGATCCTTTGGGTTCTCTGGGACATGTTTCCTGTACGTTCCCCAAATCCAATTATTCATTCATTAATTTTCTGATGCTTATCCTTTGAGCAGACCAAGTAGTTATTCCCACACTTTCCAGTCCTCTGCTAAGTCCTCTAACTCTTCCAGGGGGATCCAAGGTGTTCCCAAGCCAGCTGGGGAATATAATCACACGAGCATGTCCTGGATTCTCTCTGGGGCTTCCTCCCAGTAGACGTGCCTGGAAGACCTCCCTGGGGAGACAACCAGATCCCTAAACTACCTCAACTGGTTACTTTCAATGTTAAGAAGCAGCGGCTCTACTCAGAGTCCCTCCTCATTTCCACTGCTTGCATCCATGACCTCTTTGTTTTAGTCATTACCTAAGGGTCCTGTCGCACTGGCGGTTAGAAGGATTTGCGTATGGAATGTGCACAAAAGTGGCCCACATCCGCCAAACAAGCGCAATATCTGTGTAACATTCCTGTATGAGTTGGCCGACATCCGAACATGTCCGTGAACATCCGCAGAGGCACGCATGTCTGCAGCCAGGATTTTTGAGCGGCTCAAAAACGAGTTGTTGTTAATTGGATTAAAAAGCAGATGAGATTATTGCTGGATGGCTGACAGCTGCAGAGCTCAATTCTTCATCTAATTACTGACGTTTCAGACGCACGAGGCGATACATTCAAATCCTGATATGAAACCTGTTGTAATGTACAGACTTCACGACATAGCTTTATAAAGAAGTAACATGGTGATTCTGATTATTAATATTTTGTTGTCTGGTCTTATGCAGTCAGCACACACTGACCTTATCTGGCAGCTGAATATTCGTACGACACATTCTGAGCGTCTCTGTCTACTATAATATTTGACAGAAGATTTCACCCAGCAGGCATCAATACTGCTTCAGTTAGCACGAAGGGCCAAAGAGAGCTAACCAGCCAAATGCTGACTCTGGCTGCAGCAGCCGTTTCAAGAAAAGGAGGATATGTTTCACAGCTGAAGTATCATGAAACAGTATGCACATCATGCTAATGTGGGTCAGAGCCCATCACACTTTGTGAGATACTTATGACAACAACTAATCATCATCACTGAGGGCTCGTAGCCATATATACTCCACAGAAGATGAACAGCAACCTTTATTTCTCCATTGTACAAAGAAGAATCAAGACGGATCACGACTGCCGCTCCTCATCAGCTTAACTACAACTTTATGTTCTTACTGTGAAAAATAGGACTGTGAGGCTTTTTATTGCATCCAGATCACCCCAAACAAACAAGTACAGGACAAAACCGTAAACAAACAAGCAGCCACCAGGAAAGCTCTCCTTCTGATGTCTGCTCAAAGTTGAGCTGACACCATTAGCAAATGGGAAAAGGACTTTTGCAGGAAGAAAACACAAATGGAATACAAAATTAATTTCAGTTCCTTGATGCTTCATCCTGGGCTTCTGATTGGTCAAAGCTCCAGCATAGGGTGTGAATTCAGCACCGGGGAGAGACCAGAGTTCACCACACAGCAAAATGTAGCGCGACTCTTCATTTAACCAAAATCAGACTGAAGAAAAAGAGTGCAGCTGTGTGTTTGTGGATCTGGACATCAGAGTGCACCCAACAGATTCTCTTGGCGAGAAGGCACTGCAGAGAAATAAGGTGGCTTGCTGTCCTTTCCATTGCATCTGGACAGAATGCTGCCACAGTGGAGAGGATGCTGTCAGCACATGAACATAGTGAATAAATGTGATGTCATGATCCCCAAAGGAGCCAAATTCGAGCCACATTTGCGTTCAGACCTTGGTGAATCCTGCTCAAATCTGGCTCCCCAGTTCGCTGACATGTCTTGAAACTGGGAAAATTGCTCTTCTGAATGCAGCCCTGTGTTACTAGTTACGTCATCCATCCCTCAGAGATTCAAATCCAGCAGAGACCGACGTCACAAGCAATACTGGCCACCAGATAAATTATTTCAATCTGCTACTAATCAGTTTACTCAATCCATCATAGCGTGACAACACCTTACAGTTGCAATAATCTCAGATATCCATATCGGGGGTCCCATTTTGTAACAAAGCTAATTTTTCCCCCAAATCATAACATATAAAAGCAAATGCAGTATACATACTGGTTGTAGATTACTCTGTTTCCCAAAACTTCCACACTCTCATTCATTAATTCTGTGCCAGTTATCTTGGTCCTGGTTCATTTATGGCAGAATAGGTGAAACATATAATATATTCATTGAGCTGCTGTTCAAAAAAATACTGCACCTTTCCCAGTATCCCAATGCTCTTTGCCAACTTTCTGTGTTTGTGTCTTATATGCGGTTTCCAGCAGATTTTCTTGTCAGATTGTCTTCTTCTTTTCAGTATCACATCCAGAGATTTATGCTCATGAACTCTTTCCATCATCAATCTCAGATTTGTATGATGCTCAGGTGGAAAAAACAAAACCAGACCTCAGACAGACACATTCTGTGCGTCAGAGAAAGTGAGCAGACTGTGTGGGAACCTTGTTTGTCAAATCAAGAGAAATGAAAAAAAGGAAGAAGAAATCCATATTCAGTACATGAGCACTGCAGTTAGGATGAGACATTTTCCTCTTTAGGTGCTGCCCACAAGCATTGACAAAGAAAACGACACATAGCATGCAGTCAAGCTGCAAAGATCACAGGGTAGTGCCACCCACTTTTCCAGCAGCGTTACCCTTAGCAACGCATCCCATCAGTGTTGCTTGGAGGCCAAGAACAGTACCTGTGGACTGTCAGACAGGCAGCGTCCACTGTTCACTCTGCACCAGCTATCAGGTTAACACAGCAATCAGTGAGAAGTTAGAGTGGGTTTTTTTTTTTTTTTTGGCTTCTCCTGGATCAGGAGGACTAAGGAGTTCAGGAAGTGTGTCTCACATACAGTGATGTACTGATGAAGCTGAGACCTTTGCAAGAGGAAGATGGTCCAAGACTTTATGGTCCTGGATCCTGCAGACGTGCAGGATGGTGCTGGGAATTCTTTCAATGTTAATTTTTCCTGCAAAAACATGTTTAATATTCCTGCTTTGTTTTCTGTTTGTCTGAAGATGGAGCTCAGCTTCATACATGTGCAGACCCCAACTTGATGTTTATGGAGAATCCATCACAGATTTAAAACCAGTCCGAGTCGACTGTGAGGAGACTGTGCATTGCGATGCTGCAGGCTTGCAAACTACGAGACTCCAAACGTTATTTCACTGCCGCTCTCCCGCTGTCCCGCAATCTCTCACAGAGTGGCCGCTCATACTGGTATGAAGGTAGTGGATCGGATTTAAGATGCGCAGTAAAACTTTACTGCACCAGTAAGAGGAACAGCTGCCCAAATCAATCACAAATGACACAACACTATTCCAGGACACTTTAGCTGTGATGCTGTGTCCATGTGGTGTATTTTCTGAACTGGCTGTAACAGCCACAAAGTTGCTTTCAGGAACCAAGGCTGGACCACGTCAACCTGGGTGGACAGAAGTCGGTACCCAAAGCAAATCCATCAAAAACTAGATGTGGCAAAGTGCAGCACCAAAGTTGACAATCACAATCATGGCAATCCCTCGGTAGAAAGGAAGATCAACTCTTGATCAGTTCCCGCACGGGATACTTACATCTAGGGTTGATCTAGAAACGCCTGTGCGCTGGTTTGCTTAATGTGGGAATGTTATTGCACACCAATAAACACACGGTCCTTGACAGATCCTTAGCCTGGTCCGATGGCTGGGAAATTCCAGACGATGGGGGTCTGAGGACCTGCCGCAGCCTTCATCTGCCTTCACAGCTGCTGGGTTACAAACCATCACCTCCTCTGGCTGATCCGCATTTCAGGACTTCTTTCACCAGAGCTCCGTTAGCTATCTCGTGTTCAGGTTTCCTGTTGGGCTGTTGTCGCCGACCGAACAGTCCCCCTAAAAGTCGGTCCCCCTAAAAATCAGTACCCCGATGACTTGGTTCACAGATTATCACCTCGTTTCTGCTTCAAACTGCCTCCAGTGATCATCTATCTCAGCGACAGATACGTATCTGAAGCTTTTGTATAACAGTCATTTCCACATAAATTCAGCATTATGTCATCATAAAAAGGCGCAGAAGTGATCAGAGCGTCGCGGCTAAACAAGCTGCTAGCTGATGCGTTCACTACATGTTGGACGAAATTTTGCCTCGTTTCTGCTTAAAACTGACTTTAGAATGATTTAAGTTTGACCTTTATCATCTGATGGTTAATAATCCCATTAATCCATTTCCTTTGGGTGAAGCGACTCCGTCTCAGACGTGCTGCTGTGGACTGAAATGATGCACGCGCAGATGCAAAAGGTGGACCAATTTTTTAGGGGCAGACCGTTTGGTTGGCAACACCGTCATGGTTACCATAGTGGCCATGGACTGTATTTCACCCCAACAAGCAGTTCCCTACTTCATCCGTTACCCAGGTGTCACAACACAGGTAAGGAGTTGGATCTCGACACCCATCACAATAGTGCTGTCATGTCCACTGTGAAGACAAGCTTCCCACAAAACTAAATAATTTACTCTCTCTTTTGTGCCCGATATGTTTCATATTTTGACACATGTGGATCATAGTTTGGACATTAAACTCTTCAAATGTGGCTTTTTGCCACATTTGTTCTGTGTGATTGTGTGTGTTTGTGTGCAGCTGTGTGCCAGATGCACAGGTTGTTTATGGCACTGGAGTTGTTTCCTTTCATTGACACATGTTGCATGTGCGAAAGACGCACAAAGAGCGTCTTGCAGACAGACATGAAGTTCAGCCCACACAGCGAGTCAATTCGATTAGGAAGTGAAAATCCTTCCTGAGCGATTTAATGTGGTTACTGACTGACGACAGCTCGCTCTCTGCTCAGCACACATTTGTTCCTTCACTCGCGCTGCCACCAGAACTCCTGGAGCCAAGCGAAGACCAGATCTGACCACGAAACAGCGCCCTCAAGTTCAACATCCATGCATGAGTCTGCACAAATCCATGTAGCCCAAATCTGGACCCAAAGACATGAACATGCTTCAATTCCAAAAATCACAAAAGTCACTCTTCACATATTTTACTGCACACTGTTTGTGGACCAAACTTTAAATTGTCCGTAGGTGTACGTGACTGTGTTTGTTTGTCTATATGTGACCCTGTGACAGGCTGGCGTCCTGTCCAGGGTGAACGCCCTGTGACTGCTGGGATAGGCTCCAGCCCCCTGTGACCCCATCTTTGATAAGCGATTGAAGATGAGTGTGTGTGTTTGTGGACATCATGGATCATCCATAAGGGGCAGATTAGCTCTGATTCACTTCTATATCTTGCCAACGTGTTTGTCAACAGCTCACCTAGTCTCACATAAAATTCATTGTAAAATGCATGAAAAAATAATGACAAAAATTTGAAACGCATTCATATACACTCAACAAAAATATAAACGCAACACTTTTGGTTTTGCTCCCATTTTGTATGAGATGGACTCAAAGATCTAAAACTTTTTCCACATACACAATATCACCATTTCTCTCAAATATTGTTCACAATCCAGTCTAAATCTGTGATAGTGAGCACTTCTCCTTTGCTGAGATAATCCATCCCACCTCACAGGTGTGCCATATCAAGATGCTGATTAGACACCATGATTAGTGCACAGGTGTGCCTTAGACTGCCCACAATAAAAGGCCACTCTGAAAGGTGCAGTTTTATCACACAGCACAATGCCACAGATGTCGCAAGATTTGAGGGAGCATGCAATTGGCATGCTGACAGCAGGAATGTCAACCAGAGCTGTTGCTCGTGTATTGAATGTTCATGTCTCTACCATAAGCCGTCTCCAAAGGCATTTCAGAGAATTTGGCAGTACATCCAACCAGCCTCACAACCACAGACCATGTGTAACCACACCAGCCCAGGACCTCCACATCCAGCATGTTCACCTCCAAGATCGTCTGAGACCAGCCACTCGGACAGCTGCTGGAACAATCGGTTTGCATAACCAAAGAATTTCTGCACAAACTGTCAGAAACGATCTCAGGGAAGCTCATCTGCATGCTCGTCGTCCTCATCGGGGTCTCGACCTGACTCCAGTTCGTCGTCGTAACCGACTTGAGTGGGCAAATGCTCACATTCGCTGGCGTTTGGCACGTTGGAGAGGTGTTCTCTTCACGGATGATGCGAAGGAGATGTGTTGCACTGCATGAGGCAAATGGGTCACCAGATACTGACTGGTATCCCCCCCAATAAAACAAAACTGCACCTTTCAGAGTGGCCTTTTATTGTGGGCAGTCTAAGGCACACCTGTGCACTAATCATGGTGTCTAATCAGCATCTTGATATGGCACACCTGTGAGGTGGGATGGATTATCTCAGCAAAGGAGAAGTGCTCACTATCACAGATTTAGACTGGTTTGTGAACAATATTTGAGGGAAATGGTGATATTGTGTATGTGGAAAAAGTTTTAGATCTTTGAGTTCATCTCATACAAAATGGGAGCAAAACTAAAAGTGTTGCGTTTATATTTTTGTTGAGTATATATATATATATATATATATATACACAATTTTTTAAAGTGGGATGAAGTAATGTCATCACCAAAAAGGTGGCAGATCATCCGAGCAAAAACAAAAACACGCTTCTGAATGTCAAATGAAAAAGGTACATTGTGCATGTGTGAGGGAATCTGCAGGAGTATGCACAAAATAATGCATTTAACTTTTTGTATACCAGAGGAAACATGTCATTCTCTTTGTGCGTGCACCTGATCCTGTCAGATCTCAGAAGTGGCCGAAAAAAACAACAACATGAAACACATCATGAGAACATGTTGCACTGCTACATCAAGACATCATTTTTTGCAAACTCAATTTCTCTCATTTTCGTTTTGTTATTTCAGCAGAAAATCTCTGTGGTTTTAGAGTTTTACTGACTGATAAAGAAAACTACACATAACTGAAAAAACATACAGCATGATAGTGGGATGCACCCAGATAACGCCACCAGAAATCAAACACATCACGCTGTCAGACTCAATGGTGTGAAGTAGTAGGACACAATTGCAGGATTCGGATGTACGTTTGACAGGGTTTAATCAGTGGCCATTATAAGCAAAAGTATTCTGAAGCATTAGGCAAAGAACAGGGTCCAAATAACAGGCAGACAGGTCAAAAACATGGGTAGACAAAAACAGGACTAGATACTTAGAAGATACACGCTTGAAAGAGGGACAAGGCACAGTGATATCAGAACCAGGTGAGAAAACAGGTGCAACTAATTAAGAGGGAATTATTAGGAGGAAATGTAGGATGGGTGGGGAGGAAGGATCTGGAACGGGCATGGCAAGCAGGAGGGAGGATGGGAAGGAAACGCCCAACACCAGACACCAGACAAGAAAAATCCTTAACACGATACCCAAGAAAGAATAAAACAACAGAAGAAGAATACAAGAACCAAACCCCCATTAAACCCCACGAGCTCAATCATGACACATGGGAATCTTGCACCTGGACATATCTAGTGCTCATATTTGCTTTGTTAAAGGTTTTACTCATCTGAACCAAAATGTCATTGTGTTCTTGCATGTTGCCACAGGCTGAACCCTTCATGACGATGACTTCCGGCGGCTGTTCAGTTATTTGCATACAGCAGTACCATTTAAAGAGCTATGACACTTTTCACTCACTTATAGCTCTGAAAATGGCGCTGGGATCTGCAACAAGAGGTCGGTGTCCCAGCTGGGCGAGGTGCGCTCTGGTGTTGGTCTTCTGAGGCTTGTGGCCGCTGCGCACCGCCTTGTTGGCGTACCATCATCTTGTGCTCACCAGACCCCTCTGTGCTTACAAAGTATGCACCAGTGACTGTGACCTTTGACCTTTTCATCACTGGCTTCTTGGGGTGACTATGAATATTGTATACACCAAGTTTGGTGACAGTCAGGCAAAAACAACTGAAGTTATATTTCCCTCACGAGCGAAATGTCTGACTGATTGACTCTCCGCACATAGTGACATCTAGTCCACTGGCTGCTCTGTGAGGAAAAAGGGGACAGTTAGCGAACCACAACCACATGACTATCCTCAACCCTTACACACCCCAACCCTGAAAATAAACCTGCTTCTACCTCCAGCAGCATAAGACCGAGTCTCATAGCTCAGACTGCCGTTTGAAGGCCTTTGGAAAAGCAATAACTCACCACAATGTCCTCACAGGGGAGGTCTACAAATTAAACACACACACACACACGCGCTGTGCTCTTGAATCCATGACAGGATGATTTGACATGAAAATAGCAATGGCAGAAAAGCCAGTGACAAGTTTGCAAACATTTACACTCATGTATGTCAGAGAAGAAGAAATATTCCTGTTCGTGTCTTCAGTGACAGATGTGATTACGCTCAGCAAACAACAATCTGTACACGTGCATCTAAATCAGCCATGCCCAACGTGCAAGCACGCTCATATGCACATACACGCACATCCCAGCATGAAGTCAAAATCAAACGCATCACTGGAATATAAGACATTTATGTTGTGTAGTGGCCGTTTAATTTGAAGTCTTTCTGTCTGTGTTTTGTTTTTCCCCGTTTGATGTTGTGACTCTGACATGTGTAATATCTGAGATATCAGCCCAGTCTCACGTTTTTTGTTTTTTGTCCTCCTGTCACGAAATTATTCAGATTTTCGTAAGGGTTTTTTTTTTGTAAACACACTATCACTAACCCTATTCCTACCCCCAACCCTAACCTTGACCATAACCTAACCATAACCACCCCGACCCCCCCTGCTGCACTTTTAATTACGTGCAGCCATCATGGAATGAATTAGAATGAATTTGTGCTGCCATGATGAAAATTATGCACTTTTTGTGACAATATGACGAACCAACAGATTAATGTATATTTCATGCTGCTGAATCATGACAATCCGTGAGACTGGGTTGGAGATGTTATTGCCAAAAGCCATGTAAGCACTGTGCATCCATGTTTATTTTCCTCCTGGCCTGACTCCTGCTTTTTTATGTTTCACACTTCGAGGGAGTGCGACTTGTTCTTACTCCATCCTGATTGGCATTTCCTTGGAATAAGAGCATATGCTTAACAGATACAAACAGTAAATGTAATGTTGTGACTCTCTGGAGTCATTACACCTGCAAGACTGAAGAGAAATGTGATCAATTTAAATCCAACACTGTGTTTCTTGTGCCATTAATTCATGTGAATTAAAAAATGCTTGTCAAGCAGTTTGGTAACTTGAAGATTTGAAAGTAATAATGATCTTGGTATTTAATGATGTCCTTTGTCTGGAAATAATACTTTTTCTGCAACATTTTTTTCATTTACCTTTGCATGTTTCTTCTCCCATTCATGGCTAAACCTGAATAATATAAAATACTGGAGCTCTTGGTGAAATTCTGGTTAATGTCCACCAGGTGGAGATAATACTCCATTTCAAGAACCTTTGGACACGACGATGAGCAACCTGCTGCTTATAGTAGTAGATGACTTTGATTTAAAAAAGAAACAATGACTAACGACAATATATTTATATATTTTTCCTGCAATTTGATACAAAGCAAATTTGTGCTGGGAGAAAATTCACATTTTTTTTTTCCCCACAGAAAATATATAAGTCTTATGTAGGCCCCGAGGACAGGTTTGTGCCTGTGTTTATGTCTGGATGCTGTAGTGTCACGTCGATGATGGTATACAAAGCCACCACGATGGGTCACCAGTCTGATGCAGGTTGCTTCCCCAGCCAAGGCCAGTACCCATTTCCAACTGGGTGGACTGAGACAATAGACTGAATGTCTTGTCCAAGGACACAGACCCATAGCATGAGCGGTATTCGAACCCCGCTCTGCATATTGGCTGACAGCATAAGGCAGGCAAATGGGCACATTGCTATAAATTACAAAAACAAAATGAAAAAATAATTTTACATTCAAAATGTTGATACTTGATATTAAATATTCTGATACCATAAGTGCCATCTTCACAACTTCACACAGCACCCCCCCCCCCCCCCCCCCCACTAAAAGGCGAACATGTGAATACTAGCTTACGTTCACAACACTGAACTTGCTAACCACGGTGAGCACTGATGCAGAAGGGCATTCGAGACCAGTTTAAGTTGAGCGTCGTTACACAAAGAAAAAAGATCTTTCTCATCCCCTCCAATTCCCAACAAATCCGTCAACCCTGTTTTCATTTCATGTTATATATTTAAATTTCCTGACCCTAAACATTTTCAAAACACTTTTAACTGCCATTAAATTGCAAGATCAAAAATCCCACTCTGACTGCTTTCCATCCAGTTCAAAGTACATGATGAACCTCATTCAGACATGGAGTCAACAACAGTGCACCATGACTAAATCTTATTGCTGAGAATAAAAATGAAAGCTGGCCAAAGAAAAAAGTCAGAGTGGTGGTCGATATGATGACATCAGAGCGTGTTTCGTTTAAGTCTGTTGAAGCTGTGATTCCTAAGCTTCAAACTTGAAGCGTCACACATAAGCTGCTTTCAAGATGGCTTAGAAAACCCAAAATGGAAAATTCAAAGCTCCACAAACTGTCAAAAACAATATGGATGCTTACAGGGACATCGTAACAGAATTTTTTTTTCTTTTTTTGTTTGTGTTTTTGCACTATTTACAGAAAAAATTGTCATATACATGTGTGTGTGTATATATACATGTGTATAACATACATGAAATGGGCCTCATGTATCAACGTTGCGTACGGCGATATTTGAGCGTATATGGGGTGTACGCCAAAACGGCTGCGCTACTTGGCATTTATCAATGTGGTCGTTGGCGTACGCTGCGCTGAAAATATACACCAGGTCGACAGGTGGCGTAAATTATACACCAAAATGAACCAGCGCTGGAATCCACATAAAAATGAAGATGATCAACATGATAAACAGTGCCATTATACAAATCAATGCATATGTTACATAAATAACACTTTCCTGATTATACTACATAATAATCAATACAAATCCCGCCTTTGCGGGATTGTTATGGAGCACGATCCGTGGTCACAGCGCTGACTGCAAAGAAAGCGCTGCTCGCCTTTTTCTCCAGACTTCGAGCCTGGAGCCAGAGCAGCGCTGAGCTTAACTTCATGTGGTGTGATCGTTTTAGACTATGAAATTGATAACAACTGTAGTTTCGTCAGTTGTCACAATAAAATAAATACAGAAATACATTTAAAAAATAAAGAAATCTGACAGATTAGGCGTGTCTTATTAATTGAGCGAGCAAATATCCACATGTCAAGAATTACTGACATGTGAAAAGAGAATACAGTGGTCCCTCGCTATAACGCTGTTCACCTGTCGTGGCCTCGCCTTTTTCTCCAGACTTCGAGCCTGGAGCCAGAGCAGCGCTGAGCTTAACTTCATGTGGTGTGATCGTTTTAGACAATGAAATTGATAATTACAACTGTAGTTTTGTCATTCCCTTCGCCCGTGCTGCAATCAGGTTGTGTTTTCTCCATTCGTTTGTCACAATAAAATAAATAAAGAAATACATCTTAAGAATAAAGAAATCTGAAAAATTAGGCATGTCTTATTAATTAAGCGAGCAAATATCCACATGTCAAGAATTATTGACATGTGAAAAGAGAATACAGTGGTCCCTCGCTATAACGCGGCTTTCGCGGCCTGGCCGTTTCACGGAGTTTTTAGTCCAATTTTGCATGCTTTTTTTTTACAGTGTTCTGTGTGTCTGTTTATAAGAATCTTCTTGCCCAGAAGAAAAAAGAGCGCCAACAACTACTCATAACTGTGTTTGTCACTCGGAAACAGACACCTGCAGCCAGGTGTGAGTGGAAAAATGCGCGGCGTCAGGACACAGAGGCGCGATCTGTGAAATACTGGTCAGCCACTATTAATAAGTTCTTATGTGTCCAACCTCGTATGTTGATCGTTAAAATTACATTCGTTAGTTCTAAAAGCCATCATAATTATTTTTAGGAAAACGTTCTATTTTTATTTCTCAAACAAATGTTTGGGCCTGAAAACAGTTTGGTATTATTTTTCTACTAAGGTTTGAACTTTGAGAGTGTTTACACACGAGAGAAAAGTGAGAAAATGTTCATGCCTGATTGAGAAAAGTGTATAAAGTGGTTTTACAGCTTTAAAACGTCTATAATAATTGTAAAAAAAAATAATGCTGACTACGTCGCGAACTTTGCTTTTTCGGACTATTTTTAGAACGTAACTCCCACGATAAACGAGGGACCACTGTAACACTTTTTTGATTATACTACAAAACAATTGATACAACGGCCGCTTTTGACGCTCTATTGGCACGCGTCGTGATTGGTGGAGTTCTTTTTCTTTGCCGTCTTCCTGGCTTCCATGTCGTAAAATGAGGGTGTGTCTGAAGCGGAGTCTGAATATTTATGGGCGTGTTTATTATAATTCCGATTGTTTTCACCCGCCGCATTTATCAAGGTCACGTCAGGCGTACGCTGGAAATGGGCAGGTGCGCACTGCTTGATATATGTCACGGCAACTTTGGTGTACTTTAAATTTACACCGTAAATTTACGCGACAAGTGCGCAACGTTGATACATGAGGCCCATTGTCATATACGTGTGTGTATATACGAGGTCTATTAGAAAAGGATCCGACCTTATTATTTTTTTCACAAACCATATGGATTTGAATCACGTGTGATTGCGTCAGACAAGCTTGAACCCTCGTGTGCATGCGTGAATTTTTCCATGCCTGTCGGTTGCGTCATTTGCCTGTGAGCAGGCTTTGAGTGAGGAGTGGTCCAGCCCCCTCGTCGGATTTTCATTATCAGGAAATGGTGGAATGATTTGGGCTTTTTTCCATCAGAATTTTTTCAGAAATTGTTAGAGACTGGCAGCTGGAAACCATTAGAAAAATTTATCTGGCTTTCGATGAAAATGTTACGGGCTTGGTAGAGAATAAGGAGTGTTACTGTCGCTTTAAGGATGGCCCCCAGCGGCTGTGGGGCGCACCACGCTCTGAAGCCGCCATCGACAGGCTGAACGACCATTTCATTTCTAAACGGATGGCTGTCTGGATCCGTGACCATCGTGTGCCATTTCTCCGGTTATCACAAGAGCTGGACATCAACCATTTTCCGGCAGATTTCACTTTTAACAAGAGATTTTTTCATGGAAAGCCGAGCGGAGGCTTCGCCCATTACGACCGATTTGCTGATGGAGCGAGACAAAACCACCTCCGTTTTGGTCTCACAGGATGGCTTTGAGATGGTGTTCAGACAGCTGTCGGTGGTTTTTCCATCGAGTGATTATCCGAGAAATTGTGGATGTGCCTGGACATGCCAGAACATGTCCCGTGAGGCTTCATCACGGCGTTGCTGTGCGCCATGCGGCACCGCCGTGATGCGCAAAGCCTCCGCTCCTCTTTCCATGACAAAAACTCCTGTAACAGTGGAATGTGCCATTCATTTCCAAACTGGACGCTGTGTTTTACCCGGGACATCGTCTGACTAGCACAGGAATTGTGAAAAGACGTGGATATCAGCACTTTTTCGGCACATTAAGACAGACGTGCGGAGGAATTCCGCGTGTCGCGGCGGTGCCGCATGGCGCACAGCAACGCCGTGATGAAGCCTCACGGACATGTTCTGGCATGTCCAGGCACATCCACAATTTCTTGGATAATCACTCGATGGAAAAACCACCGACAGCTGTCTGAACGCCATCTCAAAGCTGTCCTGTGAGACCAAAACGGAGGTGGTCTTGTCTTGCTCCAGTAGCGAATCCATTGTGACGCGCGAAGCCTCCGCTCTGCTTTCCATGACAAAATCTCTTGTTAAAAGTGAAATCTGCCGGAAAATGGTTGATGTCCAGCTCTTGTGATAACCAGAGAAATGGCACACGATGGTCACGGATCCAGACAGCCATCCGTTTAGAAATGAAATGGTCATTCAGCCTGTCGATGGTGGCTTCGGAGTGCGGCACGCCCCACAGCCACTAGGGGCCATCCTTAAAGCGACAGTAACACTCCTTATTCTCTACCAAGCCTGTAACATTTTCACCAAAAGCCAGATAAATTTTTCGAATGGTTTCCAGCTGCCAGTCTCTAACAGTTTCTGAAAAAATTCTGATGGAAAAAAGCCCAAATCATTCCACCATTTCCTGACAATGAAAATCCGACGAGGGGGCTGGACCACTCCTCACTCAAAGCCTGCTCACAGGCAAATGACGCAACCGACAGGCGTGGAAAAACTCACGCATGCGCACGAGGGTCAAGCTTGTCTGACGCAATCACACGTGATTCAAATCCATATAGTTTTTGAAAAAAATAATAAGGTCGGATACTTTTCTAATAGACCTCGTATACATGTATGTTACTGTATTTCTGTTTTGCACAACATAAAACAGTTTTGCCATTGGTGTTTTTGTTTGTATTTTCATCTTTATTTAAAATATATTCGGTAACACTTTATATTAAGTGCACGCTATAAAGCATTAGTAAAGTATTTATAAAGTGTAGGTAAATGCTTAAATAACTACTTGTAAAACATTTACAAAGCATTCTTTTTTATTAGCTACTCATTGGTAAGAACATAAATAGATAGCTTAATAATTATTAATAACAAAATTTGTAATGTCTTTAGAAAACATTCATAAATTAATTTTTAAATTCTCTATAAACCATTTAAGAAAAGTTGATCATTAATAGTTCATTTACAAACGTAAAATCAGACACTATTCATTAGTGATAAAAATACTTTACAAATCATATTTTTATTGTTTATACATTTTTTCCTCACAAATTACTAAGCCTTTACAATGAATAAACCATTAGTTGATCCTCAATGTATCAGTTCTAACATTTGTAAAGATTGCATTAACTACTTTTCCTTATTCCTCAATACTTTATGTATCATTTGTTAATAATGTACAAAGCTCAAGTCTCTTTCCCATCACTGTGAGTACGCAGTTTAAAGACTTTATCTATGTACAAATTCTTCTTTCAATGTACAAATAAGCCTTACCTGAGCATTAGTTAAGCATTTGAAATATCCTTGAGGTGATTAAATTTGTTTTATAACTCATTTGTATATGCTTAATATATATTTTAATCACAATCTCAAACAGTTGACCAGTTCACTTTAATATGTTCATTTATAAATGCTTATCAACGCATTAGTAAACTTAAAAATATACTATTATAAAACCTTTACAAGCTGTTAGTAAAGTATCTGGTGTGAGTTCAACTAATGTAATGCTTAAATTTGCATTATAACTCATTTGTAAAGGCTAATTAGATGTGATATGTGAGTTACCAACAGTTGACCATTTCACTTTTATATATCCATTCATAAATA
Source organism: Thalassophryne amazonica (assembly GCF_902500255.1). Classification (NCBI taxonomy): domain Eukaryota; kingdom Metazoa; phylum Chordata; class Actinopteri; order Batrachoidiformes; family Batrachoididae; genus Thalassophryne; species Thalassophryne amazonica. The sequence continues at coordinate 85,663,588 of NC_047113.1, read as the reverse complement.
CTTATCAATGCATATTTTGTTTTGAGGAATTGGTACGGCGGTATTAGACATGGAGTGCAGGTTCATTCATCGCAAAATGTTAGTGATGTTCGGTTTGGAGGTGGTGTGGATTTGGGAGTAATTGAGCTGCCATTAGTTGCTAACCAATAGCTAAACGTGACTTCAGAATGGGTCGCCATTAGCCGCTAAGCGATAGCGGCTAATCGGCTAACTGGTATTAAAAAACTAACGAGGTTTTAGAGCCAACAATATAAATTCACATTGATCAAGCAGAAACAAAGTGTCCGCTTGATGATTTTCAACCTTAAAATACATTAAGCAGTTAAATTTGGTACGACAACGGCTAGCCAATGCAGCTTTAGCCTAGATTTCACTAACACTTACACATATAGCCGATTAACCTCATTTTCGGTGAAGTGTCGGGTGGAACTGTGCGTGAGAACACCAGTGATTAAGTAGCATTAGTCCATATGGTCTGAAAAACAGTTCAAACCAGTTTTTCATTTTAATCTTTCCCCTCAGATGCATGTCGACAAGGAGAACAGAAACAGGAAGTGTCGTAGGACATCTTCCTCACCATTTTAATTTGTTGAACAATTATGTGAGCTGCTGCCATCTGTTGGCAATATAGTATCATTTCCACTTGGTGTGGCAGCCATTTGTCGACGAGGTAACTAAAATCACATCTTATTTGGTTTGAAAAAGCAATAGGTTTATATTCCTAGAAATGATTGGGTGCTTAAAATTAAGAAATTTTATAAAAATAAAATAAATAAACAAATGGGTGCTAAACATTAAAATTAAGAAATTGAATAAAATAAACAAAGTTGCCGTTTCAAGTGATGTTTTTCACCAAAGTTCAATAGATGAAACAGGGTTTGTCTTCATTATATGTTTTAATTGGGTGAGTTACAAGATGATAGCAGTTATTACTTTTTACTTATCATCTATACACCCTGGCTGGGATGGACTTGCTCGCTCACCCACACATTTACCTTTTTTGCTGTCCAAGCCCCACGCTGTTACCAACACGGGGTGGGGGGAAAAAACAGACAACCTGAGTGCAAATTGTGCAGCAGTAGGCGCAAAATGAGCACTCTGTCCTGACAGCTCCAAACCATCGCCCTCCCCCCCACCCCGTGTTTACGTTACAAACACACGTTCTCCTGCAGCCACTTCCCAATGTAACAGCACAACAAAGGATTGTAAGTATGGCAAAGGTTTTTACGCACACTGCACGCTCCCGCAGGCGTTTGGTCACAGCATGCACAAAAAAAAAAAAAAAAGTAAAAACCAGAAACAGACCCTGGCGACCCTCCTCCCCCCCTACTCACTTCCCCCGTGCTGCTGTTGGTGGTGCTGGCCGAGGATGCTGCACTGGGGGTGGGAGAGCACTGCAGAGTCACCAGGGCCATGATCGGCTCTCTGCAGCCAGGAGAGGGGGACTAATACATAATAAATAAATAAAATAATAATATTAATAATAAAATAAAATAAAAAAAGATGGCACTGGGAAAAAGCTCAATATGAGGACCTCCTTAATCAGAGGTACAGTATTTGAACGAGCTAAAAAGGAAAAGAGGAAAGAATGAGAGAGCAGAGAGCAGGTAGCAGGTCAAAGAACAGAAGAGGAATGTGAAGAACAAATAATAGTTACAGAGAGAAGTCGTTATTGTGGGATTCTTAAATGGTTTATAGAGAATTTAAAAATCATTTATAAATGTTTTATAAATAATTACAAATTTTGTTATTAATAATTATTAAGCCATCTATTTATGTTACCAGTGAGTAGCTAATAAAAAAGAATGCTTAATAATTTGTGAGGAAAAAATGTAAAGACAACAAAAATATGATTTGTAAAGTATTTTTAGCACTAGTGAATAGTGTCTTATTTTACACTTGTAAATGATGAACTATTAATGATCAACTTTTCTTGAATGGTTTATAGAGAATCAAAAAAATCATTTATAAATGCTTTATAAAGACATTACATATTTTGTTATTAATAATTATTAAGCCATCAATTTATGTTCTTACCAGTGCTTTGTAAATGTTTTAGAAGTAAAAAAGAATGCTTTGTAAATGTTTTACAATTAGTTATTTAAGTATTTACTTACACTTTATAAATGCTTTATAGCTTGCAGTTAATATAAACTTTTACCATGGATTCCTTTATTTTATTTTTTCTATTTTATTGTAATAGATACGAGGTCTGTGAGAAAAGTATCCGACCTTATTATTTTTTTAAAAAATGTATGGATTTGAATCACGTGTGATTACATCAGCCAAGCTTGAACCCTTGTGGGCATGCAAGAGTTTTTTCACGCCTGTCGGTGACGTCATTCGCCTGTGAGCACGCCTTGTGGAAGGAGTGGTCCAGCCCCCTCGTCGGAATTCCTTTGTCTGAGAAGTTGCTGAGAGACTGGCACTATGCTTGATCAAAATTTTTTCAAAAACTGTGAGGCACATCCGAGTGCACACCATTCGAGAAATTCAGCTGGTTTTCGGTGAAAATTTTAACGGCTGATGAGAGATTTTGGATTGTTTCTATCGCTTTAAGGACTTCCCATGGAGTGGGACATCGCGCAGCACTCCGAGGCAATGTCGTCATCCTGTTTCAAGCTGAAAACCTCCAAATTTAAGCCTCTTTTGACCCAGGATGTCGTGAGAGAACAGAGAACTTTCAGAAGAGGTCAGAATTAGCAGTTTATCCAGACATTCCACTGTTAAAGGAGATTTTTTAATGAATGACGTGCGAATGGATTGGCGCATCGGCTCGCAGCCGGCGTGGCGCGCCCGCCACAGGAAAAACACCTCCGTGTTGATAACCATTTGTAAAATCCAGGCGGCTTTTGGTGGCTTTCAGTTGAGTGAGTATCTGAGAAATTGTTTAACAGCAGGGCATGTTCCAACTTGTCCTTAAGGCTTCCAACGGAGGTGGTTTTCCTGTGGCGGGCGCGCCGCACCGGCTGCGAGCCAAAAAAGAGTCTGTTGCTCTATAAAAAAGCCCTCCGTAAAGCTAGGACATCTTACTACTCATCACTAACTGAAGAAAATAAGAACAACCCCAGGTTTCTTTTCAGCACTCTAGCCAAGCTGACAAAGGGTCAGAGCTCTATTGAGCCGAGTATTCCTTTAACTTTAACTAGTAATGACTTCATGACTTTCTTTGCTAATAAAATTTTAACTATTAGAGAAAAAATTACTCATAACCATCCCAAAGACATATTGTTATCTTTGGCTGCTTTCAGTGATGCCGGTATTTGGTTAGACTCTTTCTCTCCGATTGTTCTGTCTGAGTTATGTTCATTAGTTACTTCCTCCAAACCATCAACATGTCTATTAGACCCCATTCCTACCAGGCTGCTCAAGGAAGCCCTACCATTAATTAATGCTTCGATCTTAAATATGATCAATCTATCTTTATTAGTTGGCTATGTACCACAGGCTTTTAAGGTGGCAGTAATTAAACCATTACTTAAAAAGCCATCACTTGACCCAGCTATCTTAGCTAATTATAGGCCAATCTCCAACCTTCCTTTTCTCTCAAAAATTCTTGAAAGGGTAGTTGTAAAACAGCTAACTGATCATCTGCAGAGGAATGGTCTATTTGAAGAGTTTCAGTCAGGTTTTAGAATTCATCATAGTACAGAAACAGCATTAGTGAAGGTTACAAATGATCTTCTTATGGCCTCAGACAGTGGACTCATCTCTGTGCTTGTTCTGTTAGACCTCAGTGCTGCTTTTGATACTGTTGACCATAAAATTTTATTACAGAGATTAGAGCATGCTATAGGTACTAAAGGCACTGCGCTGTGGTGGTTTGAATCATATTTATCTAATAGATTACAATTTGTTCATGTAAATGGGGAATCTTCTTCACAGACTAAGGTTAATTATGGAGTTCCACAAGGTTCTGTGCTAGGACCAATTTTATTCACTTTATACATGTTTCCATTAGGCAGTATTATTGGACAGCATTGCTTAAATTTTCATTGTTACGCAGATGATACCCAGCTTTATCTATCCATGAAGCCACAGGACACACACCAATTAGCTAAACTGCAGGATTGTCTTACAGACATAAAGACATGGATGACCTCTAATTGCCTGCTTTTAAACTCAGATAAAACTGAAGTTATTGTACTTGGCCCCACAAATCTTAGAAACATGGTGTCTAACCAGATCCTTACTCTGGATGGCATTACCCTGACCTCTAGTAATACTGTGAAAAACTAATTGATGCATTTATTTCCTCTAGGCTGGACTATTGTAATTCATTATTATCAGGTTGTCCTAAAAGTTCCCTGAAAAGCCTTCAGTTAATTCAAAATGCTGCAGCTAGAGTACTGACAGGGACTAGAAGGAGAGAGCATATCTCACCCATATTTGGCCTCTCTTCATTGGCTTCCTGTTAATTCTAGAATAGAATTTAAAATTCTTCTTCTTACTTATAAGGTTTTGAATAATCAGGTCCCATCTTATCTTAGGGACCTCTTAGTACCATATCACCTCAATAGAGCGCTTCGCTCCCAGACTGCAGGCTTACTTGTAGTTCCTAGGGTTTGTAAGAGTAGAATGGGAGGCAGAGCCTTCAGCTTTCAGGCTCCTCTCCTGTGGAACCAGCTCCCAATTCAGATCAGGGAGACAGACACCCTCTCTACTTTTAATATTAGGCTTAAAACTTTCCTTTTTGCTAAAGCTTATAGTTAGGGCTGGATCAGGTGACCCTGAACCATCCCTTAGTTATGCTGGTATAGACTTAGACTGCTGGGGGGTTCCCATGATGCACTGAGTGTTTCTTTCTCTTTTTGCTCTGTATGCACCACTCTGCATTTAATCATTAGTGATTGATCTCTGATCCCCTCCACAGCATGTCTTTTTCCTGGTTCTCTCCCTCAGCCCCAACCAGTCCCAGCAGAAGACTGCCCCTCCCTGAGCCTGGTTCTGCTGGAGGTTTCTTCCTGTTAAAAGGGAGTTTTTCCTTCCCACTGTCGCCAAGTGCTTGCTCACAGGGGGTCGTTTTGACCGTTGGGGTTTTTCCGTAATTATTGTATGGCTTTGCCTTACAATATAAAGCGCCTTGGGGCAACTGTTTGTTGTGATTTGGCGCTATATAAATAAAAATTGATTTGATTTGATTTGATTTGAATGTCCGGATAAACTGCTGATTCCGACCTCTTCTGAAAGTTCTCTGTTCTCTCACGACGTCCTGGGTCAACAGAGGCTTAAATTTGGAGGTTTTCAGCTTGAAACAGGATGATGACGTCGCCTCGGAGCGCTGTGCGATGTCAGCTCCGTGGGAAGTCCTTAAAGCGATAGAAACAATCCAAAATCTCTCATCAGCCGTTAAAAAGTTTCACCGAAAACCAGCTGAATTTCTCGAATGGTGTCCACTCGGATGTGCCCAGGCTCGGACTGGTAAATTGTGATTTTGGGCATTTGCCCGGTGGGCCGCTGCACGTTTAGACATGCGTGGGCCGGCCGTCCCATATTTATAGAGATTATGGAAATATACAGTGTTCTCGAACCGCGCGCTGCTGTCAACACGAGGAAAATCCGTGATTGGTGAAGCTATAGCATTTAATCGGCGCAGCTGCAGAGCCACTTCCTGAATTTGTGTCAAAATAAAAGTTCTGTAGTGTTTCATACACGGTGCAGTCTTATTCAAGGTTTCAGTTTTGTTTCTGTTGTGTGGGCCGCCAGAAGAGGAGGTACTGCTGGCCCACCACCAGAGGGCGCCCTGCCTGAAGTGCGGGCTTCAGGCACGAGAGGGCGCTGCCGCCACGGACACAACCGGGAGTGACAGCTGTCACACATCAACTCATGACAGCTGTCACCCATCATTTCATCGCTCCATAAAAGCCGGATGTCATCTCCACCTCGCTGCCGAGATATCATCTACCTGTGAAGGTAATTCTCTGCTAAACTGAAAACATTGACTAACAGTCTGAACTTCTTTGCAGCCGTTTTCCTGTAAGTGTTTCCTTATCTGTGGGATTGGCGTTTGGTGTGATCAGCGACAGCTTCGCTTCACCCCCCAACCAGATAAGTGGTTGACAGGAGCTGCACATGTGTGTGATTAGAGGTGGAGGTGACTTTCCACCTTCTGACTGTTTTTGTTACTGGGTGTGTGCACACACCCACATCTCACTGTTTGTGCTCCTCGCCAGCAGTACCAGATCCGACAGTCGGGGACGGTGATCACCTGGGAATTCAGGACTTGGCGGCTCCAGTATTCTCCGGGTTCTGTGGCGTGTGGTTCCGGCTCTTATCAGGACAGACGTCTTCTATCCTCGAGCCTGCCCACACGTCATCTTGGTGTATTGACTGCTGTCAGATTCTGTGATTGTCTGTATCATCGTTGTGCACATTCACAACATTAAATTGTTACCTTTTGGCTCATCTATTGACCGTTCATTTGCGCCCCCTGTTGTGGGTCCGTGTCACTACACTTTCCCCAACAGTTTCCGTTTGATCACACAACGGAGATTTACATCGAACACAATGATTGACATGACCAACAGCCAATGACAATGGAGAAGCATACAGGGTGGCCAATCAGATTGCAGGAAGAGCAGGCGGCCGCTCCCGCCCCTGTGAATGGATTGAGTCCTCGGCGCCTGGACTTCTCTCCGCTCTTCTACTGATACAAGGTTGGAATCGTTTCTTTTATCTTAATTAACTGTGCTTTACTTTTGTTAATCTTTAAATGCAACAGCTACGGACTTCAGCTCCTTAATTTGCTGCTGTGTGAATCCTAGCAGTGGTTACACATTACCCCTCTCTCTCTCTCTCTCTCTCACTCACACACACACTTTGGAGACACAAAAACGTTTTTTCCACTTGTGTGCTTTTGCTTCTGTTTTGTCAGACCCGGCGCCAGAAAAAAAAAAAAAAAAAATCACAGGGGGCGGGGTCAACCCCCCCCCCCCCCCCAAAAAAAGTGCGCACTGGAGGAGACGTGCGCTCCTGGAAAGCTCGTGTATTTACACTGCACCATTGTAAGAGACTAAGAGTGAAGAGTGATGACAGTATTTTTTTTTAATTATTATTTGAACGTATAGACCCTCGGTCAAGTGATCTCTTGCATACCACAGAGCCAGTGTTCTGTTGAGATGAGATGCGCCAGAAACACGGAAGACTCGTGGAAGAAACCACTGATCTCTACAAAATGGATTGGACCAATCCGAGTGGTGCAGAAACCACTGATCTGTACAAAACATTAACATGTGACAGGACTGCTCATTTAGAGAGCAGTTTTCTGAAGAAAAATCATTGGAAATGTTTTTTTGTTGTTGTTTGTTACCTCAAAATTTCTGATTACTGTTAAAAAAAGTTTAGAACACTTGTAATTAAAACAGGTAAATAAATCAATAAATGGTTCTTTAGAAACCTTTCATCTGTAAATTAAAACCACCTGTTATTTCAGATTAGATAATTTCTTGTTTAACATAAGGAACCTCGACATTTATTTTTAGACAAATAAAATAATATGGAAACTTGTATATTTTTTGAAGTCTGGTAGATTATTTATATCTTATTTCAACCAGAAAAACAAACACTAAATAAATACAAATGTTTATTATAAATGCAAAAGGAAATAATTTAACAATGACTGCAGTGTGATTGTAAAGTAGGATTTCTGTGACATAAACCTCATGATCTTTTATATATATATATATACATATATATATATATATATATACATATACATATATATATATGTATATACATATACATATATATATATATACATATATATATACATATATATATATATATATATATTATATATATACATATATATATATATATATATATATATACATATATATACATATATATACATATATATACATATATATATATATACACATATATATATATATATACATATATATATTATATACATACATATACATATATATACTATACATATATATATATACATATATATACATATATATACATATATATACATATATATACATATATATATATATATATATATATATATATATATATATATACATATATATATACATACATATACATATATATACATATACATATATATATATAGACATACATATACATATATATATACATATACATATATATATATATACATACATATACATATATATATATATATATAGATATATATATATATATATATATATATATATAGTGTATATATATATATATATTCATTTAAACTTGTAATTTCGTCCAAATATGTAATTGCCTTTGATGTTATCAGGACGCCCCCTCGTGGTGCCGGGTCCGCGTTTTGTACTATGATCAAGGTGAAATGACAGTGAAAGTCTGTGTTTAGGTGTGTGTTCATGGTGTTTAGGTGTATAGTATTTGTTCATTGGGGGTTCGGTATGGACGGGTGGGTGTGCGTGTTTGGGGGTGGATTCGTCGGGCCAATAGTGGGCTGGTCCAGAGGAAAAATGCCAGGGACGAAATTTGTTCCCAGTCTGACCCTGGATGTGCCTCACAGTTTTTGAAAAAATTTTGATCAAGCACAGCGCCAGTCTCTCAGCAACTTCTCAGACAAAGGAATTCCGACGAGGGGGCTGGACCACTCCTTCCACAAGGCGTGCTCACAGGCGAATGACGTCACCGACAGGCGTGAAAAAACTCATGCATGCGCACGAGGGTTCAAGCTTGGCTGATGTAATCACACGTGATTCAAATCCATATAGTTTTTTTTTTAAATAAAACTGTCGGTTTCTTTTCTCGCAGATCTCGTATTTTAAGTATTTTGCTGGACATCAATATCAAGTTTGAAAGTCTAGTATCGGGATTGGGGACAGTCCTAATCTGCACGCAGTGTTACTGTGGAGTTGCAAGTGCATCTGATGCATGTCCTGTAAGTCTGTAATAAAACATCTGAGGACATCAGTGATGCTCAGAAACAGCTTAATGTTCTCCGTCTTTACAGAATTTGAATATGTGAAAACCTGCAAAGACAGTTTGTGTCACTGTGGGCTGCAGTTATTCTTCTGCAGATAAAAGCCATTTTAAAAACCCAAAGATGGCCATTTTTAACCTCATTGATAGTCGCACTATTCACTCCACATCCTGACATGATAAACTCACTATGAAACTGCTGCCAGAAACAGAGTCGGTCAAGAACGTTGTCTGTCCCAACAGCACGCAACAGTTTGAAAAAAGAATCTCAAAGCTTCAGAAAACCTCATGATGTCACCATTTGGATTTCATGTCAGCTCAGTGGGATCGTTGTGATGTGTGCATCGAAATGTGCAACTCCTCTTTATATGTGTATGTGTTGTTTTATTTTTTGTGCATGAGGCAGCAGACTCACTTGATAGAGCTCGAAGATGCTCGACACAAACAGCAGCTAGACAGGCACGGGCCTGGTGTTGCAGAACCACAGCAGCAGCTTGGAGGCAGAGGAGCAGCCGCTGGAGAGACAGGAGGAGGAGGAAGAGGAAGGAACGGGGAAAGGAAGAATGAAATGGCAGCGAAAGAACAAACAATGTTTGAAAGCAAATCAATGTGTAGAGAAAAGGAAAGGAAAGGAGGGAACAAAGAAAGGAAGGGGGTAAATGTAAGAGGTGAAATGTGAGAGGAAGAAGAGCAAGCAAGGAAGAGAGGTGATGAGCCAGTGAGAGAGAGGAAAGGAGGGAAGTGAAGGAAGCAATTAATGTAAGGAAACAAGGAAGTAGTGAAGGAAGAAAAAGTTAACGTGAGAGAGAGAAAGAGAGAGAGAGTGAAGGTGGGAGGATGAAAAGGGTGGAAGTGACAGGATGCAATTAATGTAAGGAAACAAGGAAACAGTGAAGGAAGGAAGGAAACAACAAAAGAAGTAGGAAGGAAAAGTTCATGTGAAAGAAAGGGAATAAAAGAAGGACGTGAGATGTAAACCAAGGACAGAAAGGAAAATGTGGAAGTGACAGGAAGGAAGGAAAATTTAATGTGAGATGGAGATGAAGAAAGTGATGTCACGAATATGATGAGGAAATGAGTGGAGGAAATAGGAGGTAAATGGAGAAATTAATTGATAAATGATTCAAGATGAGAAAGAGAGGGAGAAAAAGGGGGAAAACAAAGTTAGTTTGCACCCGGACAACCCGTCAGATGGACAGACAGGAAGTTACACAACAACAGAACAAAGTAACACAAAACCCAGAGGAAGGCAAAAAGATGGATGATTTTAAGGGTTTTACTTTAGACTAAATCCTGGAGAACGACTCGGTGAAGCAGCTGTGTGGACACAATGAGGGACGTCTAAGGAAAACCATGTTATTGCATGATAAAGAGACAATCAGTCAACATCACTAAAATGCTTCACTCTCATGGTTGCTGAGGGTTGTCGGTCATTGCCCACTATGGATGAGTTCCAGTACAGGCGTGTTATGGACTAGTATTGTGTATGTGCACTGCATGGGGTTCCTTTAAGCAAAGGCCAAGGTCACTGGGGACAAAGGTCAAAATTTAGGCATTTCACTGATTTGCACCAAAACCTAAGTGACATGGCGAGATGCTGAAGAGCTTCACTTGTTCATGTCCGCGACATACGCATATTATAGCTTTTATTGTCATTGTACATATATATACAGCAAAATTTGTCCTCTGCATTTAACCCATCCTAATTGCAGTTAACCAAAGAAACCAAAACAAATAAGTACAGAGATTAAGATATGTGTAATAATGTGAAATGACACAGGGGAAAAAATATTTTAAAAAACACCTGAAGAAAGGGAAGTGCAAAAAGCCATGGAAAGCTGACACCAGCTGAAATCTATCAGTAATTAGAAAGCAGTCCTGCTCCTTGTCAGTGCAAATTAATATCAGCTGGTTCAGTCCCAACTGATGGCCTATAAAATGGTGTCTCCTTACTATAGTGCAGCAGATAAGAGAATATTTAGAGGGGAATCCTGAAAATGGTGATAAAAGCATCAAATTCGGCAGAAATACTCCTCAGACAATCCTCTTTTGAAAAAACAATTGGCCACTTGAATTTTCAATCGGTGGTCAGGTAAGGGAAAATTTAAGAATTACACAGAGGTCAAAATTAAAAAAATGCTCCAATCATATTGAAAAATATTCCACATTATTTGCCTGATCACAAAGATTCCAAAAAGGAATAGTGTGGACTATCTGTGACTGAATTCCATGGAGTTAAGGGATAAAAACAGCAAGAATGGTGACAAAGGTCAGTTTCATTTCGTATAGGGGTCAAAAGTTAAAGTTGCTCCAGTTTTGGTAAAACGTGATGCAAATTACTAGTTGAGTGAACACGGTTCTAAAAAGGAATAGTTTGGACCATGTATCAACCTTACTTATCACGTTACAGGGTAACATATGTCACATGTCTTCTTCTTCTTTGTCTTTCGGCTGTTCCCGTTAGGGGTCGCCACAGCAGATCAATCGTTTCCATCTTCACTTAGCCTGGAAAAAGAGTCTGTTGCTCTATAAAAAAGCCCTCCGTAAAGCTTAAATCTTACTATTCATCAGTAATTGAAGAAAATAAGAACAACCCCAGGTTTCTTTTCAGCACTGTAGCCAGGCTGACAAAGAGTCAGAGCTCTATTGAGCCAAGTATTCCTTTAACTTTAACTAGTAATGACTTCATGACTTTCTTTGCAAATAGAATTTTACTATTAGAGAAGAAATTATTCATAACCATCCCAAAGACATATCTTTATGTTCGACTGCTTTCAGTAATGCTGGTATTTGGTTACACTGTTTCTCTCCGATTGTTCTGTCTGAGTTATTTTCATTAGTTACTTCCTCCAAACCATCAGCATGTCTATTAAACCCCATTCCTACCAGGCTGCTCAAGGAAGCCCTACCATTAATTAATGCTTCGATCTTAAATATGATCAATCTATCTTTATTAGTTGGCTATGTACCACAGGCTTTTAAGGTGGCAGTAATTAAACCATTACTTAAAAAGCCATCACTTGACCCAGCTATTTTAGCTAATTATAGGCCAATCTCCAACCTTCCTTTTCTCTCAAAAATTCTTGAAAGGGTAGTTGTAAAACAGCTAACTGATCATCTGCAGAGGAATGGTCTATTTGAAGAGTTTCAGTCAGGTTTCAGAATTCATCATAGTACAGAAACAGCATTAGTGAAGGTTACAAATGATCTTCTTATAGCCTCAGACAGTGGACTCATCTCTGTGCTCGTCCTGTTAGACTTCAGTGCAGCTTTTGATACTGTTGACCATAAAATTTTATTACAGAGATACGAGCATGCCGTAGGTATTAAAGGCACTGCGCTGCAGTGGTTTGAATTATACTTATCTAATAGATTACAATTTGTTCATGTAAATGGGGAGCCTTCTTCACGGACTAAGGTTAATTATGGAGTTCCACAAGGTTCTGTGCTAGGACCGATTTTATTCACTTTATACATGCTTCCCTTAGGCAGTATTATTAGAAAGCATTGCTTAAACTTTCATTGTTACGCAGATGATACCCAGCTTTATCTATCCATGAAGCCAGAGGACACACACCAATTAGTTAAACTGCAGGATTGTCTTTCAGACATAAAGACATGGATGACCTCTAATTTCCTGCTTTTAAATTCAGATAAAACTGAAGTTACTGTACTTGGCCCCACAAATCTTAGAAACATGGTGTCTAACCAGATCCTTACTCTGGATGGCATTACCCTGACCTCCAGTAATACTGTGAGAAATCTTGGAGTCATTTTTGATCAGGATATGTCATTCAATGCGCATATTAAGCAAATATGTAGGACTGCTTTTTGCATTTGCGCAATATCTCTAAAATTAGAAAGGTCTTGTCTCAGAGTGATGCTGAAAAGCTAATTCATGCATTTATTTCTTCCTGGCTGGACTATTGTAATTCATTATTATCAGGTTGTCCTAAAAGTTCCCTGAAAAGCCTTCAGTTAATTCAAAATGCTGCAGCTAGAGTACTGACAGGGACTAGAAGGAGAGAGCATATTTCACCCATATTGGCTTCTCTTCAATGGCTCCCTGTTAATTCCAGAATAGAATTTAAAATTCTTCTTCTTACTTATAAGGTTTTGAATAATCAGGTCCCATCTTATCTTAGGGACCTCATAGTACCATATCACCCCAATAGAGTGCTTCGCTCGCAGACTGTAGGCTTACTTGTAGTTCCTAGGGTTTGTAAGAGTAGAATGGGAGGCAGAGCCTTCAGCTTTCAGGCTCCTCTCCTGTGGAACCAGCTCCCAATTCGGATTAGGGAGACAGACACCCTCTCTACTTTTAAGATTAAGCTTAAAACTTTCCTTTTTGAAAAAGCTTATAGTTAGGGCTGGATCAGGTGACCCTGAACCATCCCTTAGTTATGCTGCTATAGACTTAGACTGCTGGGGGGTTCCCATGATGCACCCAGTGTTTCTTTTTATTCACCTCTTTTTGCTCTGTATGAACCACTCTGCTTTTAATCATTGGTGATTGATCTCTGCTCTCTTCCACTGCATGTCTTTTTCCTGATTCTCTCCCCTCAGACCCAACCAGTCCCAGCAGAAGACTGCCCCTCCCTGAGCCTGGTTCTGCTGGTTTTCTTCCTGTTCCCACTGTCGCAAGCGCTTACTCATAGGGGGTCGTTTTGACCGTTGGGGTTTTTCTGTAATTATTGTATGGCTTTTGCCTTACAATATAAAGCACCTTGGGGCAACTGTTTGTTGTGATTTTGCACTATATAAATAAAAATTGAATTGATATATATATATATATATATATATATATATATATATATATATATATATATATATATATATATATATATATATATATATACACGAGGTCTATTAGAAAAGTATCCGACCTTATTATTTTTTTCAAAAACCATGTGGATTTGAATCACGTGTGATTGCGTCAGACAAGCTTGAACCCTCGTGCGCATGCGTAAGTTTTTCCACGCCTGTCGGTTGCGTCATTCGCCTGTGAGCAGGCTTTCAGTGAGGAGTGGTCCACCCCCTCGGCAGATTTTCATTGTCAGAAAATGGCGGAATGATTTGGGCTTTTTTTCCATCAGAATTTTTTCAGAAACTGTTACAGACTGGCAGCTGGAAACCATTCGAAAAATTTATCTGGCTTTTGCTGAAAAATTTACGGGCTTCACAGAGAATAAGGACTGTTACTATGGCTTTAAGGACGGCTTTAAGGACGCTTGGCTCGCCGCGCTCCGTGCCGCCATCGAGAGCCACAAACCACCGGATCATTTCTAAACGGATGGCTCTGTGGAGCCGGGACCATCGTGTGCACTTTCTCTGGTTATCACAAGAGCTGGATATCAACCATTTTCCAGCAGATTTCACTTTTAACAAGAGATTTTGTCATGGAAAGCCGAGCGGAGGCTTCGCGCGTCACGACCGATTTGCTGATGGAGGGAGACAAAACCACCTCCGTTTTGGTCTCACAGGACGGCTGTGAGATGGCGTTCAGACAGCTGTCGGTGGTTTTTCCATCGAGTGATTATCCGAGAAATTGTGGATGTGCCTGGACATGCCAGAACATGTCCCGTGAGGCTTCATCACGGTGTTGCTTTGCACCATGCGGCACCGCCGCGACACGCAGAATTCCTCCGCACGTCTGTCTCAGTGTGCCGAAAAAGTGCTGATGTCCACGTCTTTTCACAATTCCTGTGCTAGTTAGACGACGTCCCGGATAAAACACAGTGTCCAGTTTGGAAATGAACGGCACATTCCACTATTACAGGAGTTTTTGTCATGGAAAGAGGAGCGGAGGCTTCACGCATCGTGGCGGTGCCGCATGGCGCACAGCAACGCGGTGATGAAGCCTCACGGGACATGTTCTGGCATGTCCAGGCACATCCACAATTTCTCAGATAATCACTCGATGGAAAAACCACTGACAGCTGTCTGAACGCCATCTCAAAGCCGTCCTGTGAGACCAAAACGGAGGTGTTCCTTTGTCTTGCTCCATCAGCAAATCGGTCGTGATGCGTGAAGCCTCCGCTCGGCTTTCCATGACAAAATCTCTTGTTAAAAGTGAAATCTGCCGGAAAATGGTTGATGTCCAGCTCTTGTGATAATCAGAGAAAGTGCACACGACGGTCCGGCTCCACAGAGCCATCCGTTTAGAAATGATCCGGTGGTTTGTGGCTCTCGATGGCGGCACGGAGCGCGGCGCGCCGAGCATCCTTAAAGCCGTCCTTAAAGCCGTCCTTAAAGCTGTAGTAACAGTCCTTATTCTCTGTGAAGCCCGTAAAATTTTCACCGAAAGCCAGATAAATTTTTCTAATGGTTTCCAGCTGCCAGTCTGTAACAGTTTCTGAAAAAATTCTGATGGAAAAAAAGCCCAAATCATTCCGCCATTTCCTGACAATGAAAATCCGCCGAGGGGGTGGACCACTCCTCACTCAAAGCCTGCTCACAGGCGAATGACGCAACCGACAGGCATGGAAAAACTTACGCATGCGCACGAGGGTTCAAGCTTGTCTGACGCAATCACATGTGATTCAAATCCATATGGTTTTTGAAAAAAATAATAAGGTCGGATACTTTTCTAATAGACCTCGTGTATATATATAAGCTAACAGGCCAACCTGGGTTTGGGAATTTGATTACGTAAATCATATTTTTGGGTACTGCAAAGTGGTTGTCCAAAATGTTTGCATTGGTAAAGGTAAGTCCCTTTGGCTGCATTCTGTTTTTGGGCTCACCACAACAGATCAGAGGTGGATTTGGCACACGTTTTACGCCAGATGTCTTTCCTGACAACTCCACATTGTATAATAATAATAATCATAATAATACATTTTATTTGTATTGCACCTTACATTTCAAAGAAACCTCAAAGTGCTACAGCAAGGATTTAAAAACAGAATTAAAACAGATTTTGTAGAAACCATTTCACACAATAAGATATCTATTGTATGGAGAAATGAGCAAGGGTGGGCTTTGAACCCGGAACCTTCTGCACTGAATCCAAGCACACTAACCACTTGTCCACCACTAGCTAGCTAGCTAGCTTAGCTTATGGCAAGGTAAAAGTGGACGCTCTCCTTTTGGCTGAACTTCTAGCCAGTTTCTGGGTATTCTGTGTTAGTACGCGCCTGCGGCTGATGTGCTTGATGAATTCCTGTGCAAAAAGTAGCTCCTGTGAGATCTCATCTACATTAATTCTAAAATTTACCAGTAATAGAATTATAAAGATAACTGAAGTTTAAGAGTGGCCGTAATAAATATTTAAGAAATTTAAAGTTTATGAGCAACTTTACCTGCTCAAGCACATTGTAAACATTGGAATGATGCAGTTTGTTGGAGAAGAGTTCAGAAAGATACGATTGGAATGTTTTGATGACCATTTATAGTTGGCGATGAAAGACTTGGGTGTTAACTTCGTGTTAAAGTCTGAACAAGAAGCTGCACTGAATGAGATCTATCTGGGAAGAGACACACTCTGTGTGTTGTTGCTCCAACGAGAGCGGCACGCTGAGCAGGGTGACAGACACCATTAGCATGCAACATTATATATATATCACAAGAATTTCACATGATTATTGCAGCAGGGACATCTTAGATGATCAGTTAGAACATATTACAACATCACGCAGACACTGAACTATGGACACAGTGAGAGGCAGAGACACTGGATTCAGCTGCTATCAATTAAAGTGACCACACCCCCAATTATGCAGAACAGAAAGAAATTCACCCCATACAGTTGTCACAGAGGAGGAAACTATAGAGATCAAAATCCATTTTAGTAACAGGCTGTAAACATGTTTATGTCTGTTCTGAAGTTGGACAATTTAACATGAACTTCTATGGGAATGTGCTCTGTTTTAGAGGTAGGTGTGACGGTTTGGCCCTGATCTGAGCCTTGATTCCATTTTTCCCCATTCTTTTCTTATGGCCACCTTTTGCCCCTGCTCTGATGTTTTAGTTTTTTATATTTTGTCATGTGTTTTTTTCTTTGATCTGTTTTGCTTTGTCACTTTGTTTCTTTTCATACTTCAGCCATGGTTCAGTTCCGTTCTTGTTTGGTTCAGTCAGTCTGTGTTTTCATTATTTATCATTTAGTTATCATCTGCTTATTTTTGCTGTTCTCATGTCTGTTATCTGTAGTGCTTTAATGTCAGGTTTTGTTATCACTTAGTCTCTGTTTTACTTATACTTTATGTCTCACTCTGTTCCAGTTTAGTTTTGTCTTAGTGATTTATTGCTTATTCTCTGATCAGTTTTTATACAGTTTATCTTCAGTGTTTAGTACCTTCTGGTTTGCTTTTCAGTCCAGTTTTAGTTTTTATTACTAGTTCGTCTTTTCTTTATCATTAGTTGTCATGTCAGTAATTCTCTTCACTGCTCATTTACACCTGTCTGTCTCATCTTGTCTTCGACTGCACTCATCTCTGTTCTCATGTATTCACATCCAGCTTCATTGCTATTACTGTCTCCCTCTGATCACTGCACTCTCTTGTCCTGCACTTCCTCATCTCTGTTGGCCACACCCTGTTTTGTCTGTCATTTCCTTACCCACTTGTCACTGTTGTTTACTGAGCCATGTTTCTGACCCTGTTTCTGAGACCCTTAAAGCTTACCATGTTTCTAGAAGCATCCAGGAATGTGATATCTGCATAATCTATAGATTACAAATCTCATCATCTTGTGAACAGATCTGAGGGCTACTGGATTAATGTAAGAGGGTTACATCTTCACAATACACACAAATGCAAGGGTATTTACTGATATATTTACATGTAAAAGTAAGCCTGGCTAACCACACCCACAATTCACTTCACAAGTAAAGACTGGTTCACACGGCAAGATAATTAGGCTGATATTGGACCCAATCTTCCCCTTCCGACAATCTTAAGGACGTCCTGACAATTGTGATGATGCTAAAGATAATCTTGTCAGATATTCCTCCTGTGTGTGGTGTTTTTAGAGCACTCTGATCTGCTCGGAAGGATGTCAGTGGCACTCTGATCGCAAATCGGGAATATTCAACATGTTGGATTGTCTTGGCCCAATATCGCAGTGTGTGTTGTGTCCCTCCGACCACAAATGAGGACACAGCCTGCTGTATGTGACGGGCAGCCAATCAGAAAGTGAGGTGATGGTCATACGGAGCAGAAAATAAATTCAAAACAGCTATTCTGACTTACCAGAAAGTACAGTGGTCATGTTGTCTCCACTCCTTTAAAGAACGCCTTTTCTTTTTCTTTTGTATCGTTTTTTTCCCTCTGTTTTAAATAGTCCACAAACCGTCTGTTTACTCCAAAGTCACGTTTAATCTCGAGAGATTTTGAGAGATTTCCTGTCTGACCTGGGAATGTTGGTGTGTGAAATCTGTTTGTGTGTGTTGTTTTTACCGTGTGGCTGAACACCACACACACTGTACCACCAAACCTGTTAGATCTATGATTTTTTTTTATCTCCATGTGGGTGGTCTCTCAGGTTTTGGAAACCTACAGATAATTTTAAAATCGTGCCGTGTGAACCAGGCATTAATGTGCTCTGCAAAGCTGTCTGGTCCAAACACACACACACCTCTTCATCTCCAGCTTCCACAGCTGGTGACTTCCCAGAATTCAACAAGAGCGCTCCCTCCAGACACTGTGTCTTGTGGCTGCATTGCATTCTGGTCTATTTTTTGCATCCCCGAGTTCAGTAAATTGGACACCGCGTTACCTGAGTGATGTATTTGTTCATCATCACGCAATCTGAACGCTGCAAAACAACACAAATGAACCATGACGGACTGACACTCAAGTGTAATTACTTTTAAATTCACAGCGAAGTTTATCTTCTGAGAAACACCAGATTAAAACAAAGCAAACCAACTGCTGCACTAATCACTTCACAAATCTGTGTACAAGTAATTAAAATGAACCAAACCATGAGATTAAAAACAAACTTTACAAGCATAGAACATAGTTTTAATTTGATTAATTATGCAGGTGGGAGGACTGAATGCGCCCCATGCTGGTTTATAGTCAAAGGTCAAAATCTAAAGTGAGAGAAGTGAAAAATACCACATCTGACTGCAGGTGTTTTTAATTAATTTATTTGTATATTTACTTGAATTAAACCTTTTTTTAAGCATTACAACCCCAAATCAGAAAAGGTTGGGATCCTGTTGAAATGCCAAATAAATAAATAAGCAATTAAAGCCCCCACAGAGATTCTTCTATTCATTTTGACTCCTATTTCCCTGCAGATAGTAGAACCAAATACATTTCATGCTTTGTCTGGTCACCTTCATTACTTTTCTTAATATATCTCCATTAATCATTGAAGGCCTGCAACATATTACAAAAACGTTGCGATGGGAGCAATTGAGGGATAGTAACGAGGTAGTAAATAAATATATTAATTAAAAGTAAACATCTATATTGGCCCATTGAACCAGTGGGTATCTCTGGTTTCCATGGAAACAAGTAGACTCTCCATGACTCCCCCTCAACTGGATACCAGTCCTTTGCAGGTTACTTCCTAGCCAAGGGTGTGACCCATTTTGCAGCTGGGTAGACTGAGACAATGCAGATATAAGTTCCTTGTCCAAGGATGCAGACAGGTAGCAAAAATGGGATTCAAACCTCAGTCTACACATTGACAGCTCCTTATCCACTGAGCTAACCTGTGTGGCTAATAAATTTCAAACAGGTGATGTCAGCAGGGATTATAATCATGATATGGCAGAAAAAGCAGTCTCCACGAAAGGATGAGTCTTTGAGGAGCAAAGATGGGTTGAGGATCTCCAGTTTGTCAACAAATGCATGAAAAAATGATTGAAATGCATAACAATGATATTCAAAAAAAGATGGGAAGCGATTTGCATATTTCTTCAACTACAGTGCATAATGTCAATAAACCCATCATGGGTGAAAATGGAGTGTGAAGGAAGATCAGTCAACAATCCATTGAAGTTCAGTGGTGAAGGTCAAATATCCAGCCACATGGACGTATATAGGAAATCTACAAATTTTATGGAAATGAGTTCAGTTTTGTTAATTGGTAATGAACATGGCAATCAACCACGCCTGATACTTTGTAATGTGGGTGTGGCCTTTCTGTGCTTTTTGATCAAGCTATTTAATTAATTTGGGTAAATTTAGGGAATATGTTTAGGTTCAGTGTGTTCAAGTTAAATTTTTTTAATTTGATTTGAAGGTTTTATTTTGAACATAACGAAAGAAAAAATAAAACAACAGACAACGGAAAATTAAAATTAGTCCAAAAAGTAATGAATCCCACCCCTTCTCCCTGTATGATGATTTTATATTTCAGTCTGTTTCCTTAAAAATACAACTGTTAACAGTCATGATAATAATACTAACAACAACAATAATAATAATAGTAACAATAACAATGATACAATACAATTTCAGAAAAAGACAAAGACAAGAACCCAACAAAACAACAAAAAAGATAGACCCGAATAACAATGAGCATAAATAAATCCATAAAATAAATACACATATAAACAATCAATAACAGTTCCCTGTGAACACCTGCTGATTCTCACACCCCCACTTCATCCCTGTATCCCATGAAAACACAATCTTTATACTTTGTTTTAAACCGTTGAAAGTTTAGATGCTGCTTTGACTCCTCATTCATACTGTTCCATAGTCTGACCCCACAGAATGAAATGCAGAATTGTTTCTTGTTTGTGCAGATTTTGTTAATTTTGAAGTTGTTTTTTTCCTCGTAATTGATCTCCCCCTCTCGATCCCTGAACAATTTCTGTATGTTTTTTGGTAAAAGGTCATTTTTTGCTTTGTACAAGATCTGTGCTGTTTGGAATTTTACTGTCTGTTAATTTTAATAGTTTTGATTTTAAGAAGAGTAAGTGAGACTGGTCTTGACCCGTATTGCCCTTTTTTTGAAGAATAATTAGTGATTTCATTGAACTTATATCATTTTTGCCCTAGATCTCTACACAGTAACTGAAATACGGTAAGACAGTGGAACAGTGTAGGATGCGGAGTGATGTATGATCCAGAACATGTTTTGCTTTGTTGAACACTGAAATGCTTCTTAATAATTAGGTTTGTATATATTTGATGTGTAGTTTCCAGCTGATTTTCTCATCTATTATTACCCCAAGGAATTTATTTTTAATCAACCCTTTCAATCTGCACCCCATCTATCTGTATTTGTACTTGCTCATTGGTTCTGCAGTTCCCAAATAACATTAGTTTTATTTTATGTAGGTTGTAGGTTATGTTTTTTCCGGTCCTTCAGTGATTTGCTCTTTGAAATTCTCTCCAGAACAGAAAATATTTGTATCATCAGCAAACAACACCAGTTCCAGTATTTTTCACACCTTACAAATGTCATTAATATACAATATATAGTTTGGGCCCCAACACTGACCCCTGTGGTACACCACAAACAATATCCAAATATTCAGAACTGACATCACCCAACTTAACAAACTGTGTCTCTTGTAAG
Organism: Thalassophryne amazonica; assembly: GCF_902500255.1. Taxonomy (NCBI): domain Eukaryota; kingdom Metazoa; phylum Chordata; class Actinopteri; order Batrachoidiformes; family Batrachoididae; genus Thalassophryne; species Thalassophryne amazonica. The sequence continues at coordinate 85,642,174 of NC_047113.1, read as the reverse complement.
TAGCTTCTAATCCAGTCTGATACAAAACCTCTGATGTCATGTCGTTCCAGTTTTTTTTATTAATATTTCATGATTGATTGTGTCAAAGGCTTTCTTAATGTCAATAAATATTCCAACTGCATATTTCTTTTGTTCAATGGCATTTGTGATTTCTTCAGTTGCTTCTATTGTTAATGATGTTCTACTGTTTGATCTAAAACCATATTGGTTATTGGAGAGTAATTTGTGCTTTTCAATGAATATGTCCAATCTATTATTAAAGCATTTTTCTAGTAATTTGGAAAATTGCGGAAGTAAAGACACAGGCCTGTAGTTGTTGAAATGATGCTTATTCCAAGATTTGTACAGTGGAATAACTTTGGCTATTTTCATCTTGCTTGTGAATGACCCAGTTTGAAATGATAAATTGCAGATGTATATGTTAAAGGTTTTGAGATCCCTTCAATGACCTCTTTTACTGTTGGCATATCAGTGGCACTGTAATCAGTTGATGTTTTGTTTTTACATTTTTTTAACAATATCAAATATTTCTGTCTCTTCCACTGCTTTGAGAAACATTGAATTACAATTTTGTTCTGTCAGTACATCCACATTTTTCCCCAACTGTCCCTGGATCAGAATTTTTTTTCAGTTAAACTTTTAAAGCTGAACTTTCTGGTTGTCTGTGCAAAATTAACATGTAAAATAATCCATTATATTATTCTTCAAATTCTTGTGTTTTTTTTTTTATCACTGTTCAAAAATATAATAACACAGTGGAGCTGTGACTTTAAAGTGAAGCATGGATGATATTGGAAATGAAGATTCTGCAGTGATGTTTTTCAGATTTTTCATCTCCAGCCTCTCCCATGTGTGCTTAACCACCTCTGTGTTTTATGATGTGACGGGAAAACCTCAGCTGACAATGTTTTCTTGTCTCACTGCAAGATGCATGAGTCCCCACGTAGTGCAAAAGTTTGTCAGAAATGACGGAAAGTCCACATTGTGTCCGCAGTTTGAAGACCCCTGACATGAAAGATGAAGAAATGACGGACTGTGAGGGCTCATCAGCTATAACGTTTTGGTCATATAGGCGTGATGTCTGGGCCTAATCCATCCCAGATGGTACCCCAGCAGCTGGAGACATCCAAAGGACACATCTAATCTCACTTGTCTGTGAGCGATGATAAGTTACTTTGGAGAGGTGGGGATGGATCAGTTGCCATCCAAGACCCAAGGCGGTTCCGTAGTGTGGTGCTTTTCCTTCATTGTTGTTTATCATTGTGCTGTTTTTCCTTCTCTTCTTCCTCTGGTGCTCCTGTTCTCTATCTCAGCACTGACGTGTTGTTCTGATGAGCCAATAAACCATCCGCACACATACTCTGTATTACTGAGTGTATTAAAACAGTGGATGAGTTCTTATTCCTGTTATTATCCACGTGTTACACTGGTTATTCTCCATGTTTGTTCCGCTGTACCTTTGTCTTTCTATACTAACACAGACCTATTTACAGCCGCTCTGCAGAGCCACAGCTCACGTTGCACTTTATTACCTCTCCCCCTTTGCTTCTCAGCTCTCGCCGCCGCCACCGTGTTTTCCTCGCTGCCCTGACTAGAAATCATCTGGTAATCACACGGCGCACCATTAACTCCTGGGAGGTTTTATTCCGACTGGAATATTTTAGAAAATCATGTTTAATTTTGGATTCTTTTCATCTTCAACAACGCTTGAAGAAGAACACTGAAATCTTTCTCAGGACTGAGATTGCTGGTTGTTGTTGTTGTTTTTTGTCTGACATTCTTGAATAGATTTGGGTCTCTGCAGCAGTTTGAATCCACCAGCACGACCACACAAAGGGCGACAACAATAGGCATCATCATTTTCAGGAGAAAATGTCACAGATGGCCGTGAGTCACGATTGTCTCTCATATAGCCAGAACTGGATCCCGATGAAATATGTAGAACTAGACACATAACAATAGCTAATTATTTGAGTATAGTAGACCGTACATGTCGGTAACAGCAGGTAGTCTCACTCACATTAGACTTTAGAGGACCGCTTGGCTTCAAGGAACAGCTGGATGTCCAGCAACGTCTCAGTTTTAACTTCAGACAAGACTGAAATGATGGTGCTGGGTCCTATGAGACATAGACATCAATTTGAACAGCTAACAATAAACCTTGATTTGTGTGAAAGTGAGGAACCTTGGGGTGATTTTCCATCCCACGCTGTCCTTTGACCTACACATTAGTGAACTCACTATGACTGCTTTCTTTTTAACATAGTGAGGATTCATAGTAGAGAGGCTTGAATCTTCGACTGGACTGGGTTGCTTGACGCGAGGACGTTTCACTTCAAATCACAGAAGCTTCCTCAGCTAAAATTCTTGATCTGGTAGCCTGACTTCTGTCTTGACTCTTGTAGAGAAGAACAAGCAGAAGCCTCCAAAAGCTGGAGTTTTAAACCTAGCCAGACCCCTCCTACCAAGAGGCAGACTGCTATTGGCTAGTGACTAAACAATTGGTTTAATTAGCACCTATTGTGCTCTCGTTAGCACCCTCCTGACGGGGTAGCTTCCTCCTAACGATGGGACTGATGGCTCTCCTGACGGCTCGCCTGATGATGCAAATGACTCATTACCATGAACAAAAGACTGAAACTGCTTTGACCTGAGTACCCCATTGTAAACAGTGCATCTCAGACCCCCTCCCCGGTTAAGGCTGGGTTTCAACTGTTTCACATACAATGCCTCCTTCACCCCTCTCTCAAACCATCTCTTGTCTCTGGCTAAGATTTTAACTTCCTTGTCCTCAAACGTGTGGTTAGTGTCTTTAAGGTGGAGATGAACTGCAGACTGAGGTCCACTGGCGCCCTCTCTGTGGTGCTGGTATAGCCTTTTGTGTAACAGCTGCTTAGTCTCACCTATGTAGTGTTCATTACAGTTTTCCTGACATCTGATAGAATACACTGCATTGCTCTGTTTGTAACTAGGGATCCTGTCCTTAGGGTGAACTAATTTCTGTCTGAAGGTGTTAACAGGTTTAAAGTAAATTGGGATTTTGTGCTGTCTGAAGATCCTCTGTAATTTTTCCCCTACTCCTGCTAAATAAGTAGGATAGCAGTTTGCCCCTCGGTAGGAGGGGTCTGTTAGGTTTAAAACTCTAGCTTTTGTTGGCTTCTGTTTGTTCTTCTCTACAAGAATCAAGAATAAGAAGCAAGAATTTTAGCTGAGGAAGTGATTTGAAGTGAAACGTCCTCACATCAAGCAACACAGTCCAGTCGAAGATTCAAGCTTCTCTACTATGGAAACCACCTGGACAACTGAGAGCCTTCACAGAAACATAGTGAGGATTCATCCTGTCTGTGACTGATGCACAGACTCTGATTCATGCCTTTGTCTCTTCTGATTTGGATTATTGCAAAGTCCAGTTCTCTGGGTTTCTACAGTTCATCATTAGGGGTCTTCAATTGGTTTAAAATGCTGCTGCTAGAATCTTGCAGAATGTTTGACTACATCAACCTGATTTTTGCCTCACCTGATTGGCTTCCTGTCTCTGTGAGGTCTGATTTTAAGGTTGTGTTGCTAACTTATAAAATCCTTGACGCACTATAGTGCCTCCCTACCTAGCCAACCACCTTCCCCACAGTATCAGTCCAATCTCTGTGTTCTCAGGATGCAGGATTACTATGTGTGTTCCTAAGGTTAAAAAGAAGTCAGCAGGCCTGTTCTATGGAACGATCTGCCTGCTGAGATGAAACAGTTGGATTCTGTGGAGTCATTCAAGTCCAGATTAAAGACTCATATGTTGTTCCCTTTTGTATGAATAACACGTGCATAGTGTTGAACCATTTTGCCCTCCTCTTATACTGTGCTATTAAGAAGCAGGTCTCAGCCTCATTTTATCAAAATGTTGGTTTTGTTAGTGAAGCATAGGTTTAGCTGCCAGTGACCACATTAGTATTCTCTCTGCTTCTCTGTTGATTTATTGCTATTTAAACTAATGCCCTGGGTGCTGTTAGTTCTCTCCCACTGGTTCTGCTCTTTATCTCTCCATCTGACGTATTACTGCTAACACAGAGGAGTGTGAGAGCCACATGCTGAGTGACTGGATGGGGTGTGGCCTGCGCCACATGATGGACAATAAACTGGAGCATCACAGAATCACAACCATCACCAGAAGTGCCACTGCTGGAGGCAGAGATATGAAAAGATAAGATCAACTTTAATTTTCCTGAAGGAAATTATTAATACAAGACTGAAGTAGCTGATGCTGAAGAATGGCCTGTTACCCTGCCAGTGACTCTGAATCATTGCCTCCAACTCTACAATTTGGAACTCTTGGGCTTTGCCTTAAGATGGACTTTGCACCATGTGTTAGAATGAAAACTCACTAGCACCATATAACACCATGCTAACAGGCTAACAGACTGGCTTTAGCAGGAAAACTCATTAATATCACATAGCGCAATGCTGACGGGATAGTGTTAGCATGAAAACTTGCTAGCACCACATAACACAATGCTTATGTTCATCACATCATGCCATGCTAATGGGCCAACAGGCTAGCATTAGCTGCTAATGGGCTAACAGGCTAGTGTTAGCTGCTAATGGGCTAACAGGCTAGCGTTATCTTGAGCATGAGCTGAGTGCCTCCATTGGAAGCAAGGGGCTTTATGATGTGCTTAAAAAACATAAACTTATCATTTTGCTAAAAAAAATAATAATCAAATTCGCTAAACATCTGCAGTATCCGTGAAACATGCTTGTACCCTAACATGTATGAGATGGCTGACATCCGCACACGTCCGCAATTATCCGCAGAGGCACATTTTTCCATTGCCAGGATTTTTGAGCTGCACAAAATTTTGGTTGCGGATGACATCCACCTTACATACGCAATACGTACTCTATGCGCTGCATATCCGCTGATATCTGCAACTGACAGGGTATTGCGGGTTGGCAGCGGACTGGGACAGTGTGTAAAACGGATATATAGCATGCCTATCACGTCCACATCACAAACTAAGGGCCCTGTCCCATTGGGGAGAGGATCAATTGCGCATGAATTGAGTACACAATTTACGGGCGTTCGTTGTTGTCTGCAACAAAAATGGCCAAAAATGACAAATGTCCCAGTATGAATTACGGATATATTAATAATATATAGCGAATATATGATGAAAAATCACAGTTAAAGAATGCATGCAGTGAGGAAACTGATCCGACACATTGAGATTATCACGGCAGTATTACGGGTGTATTATGAATGCATCGTGCACGTGTTGCGCGTGCACGGCATCTGCATTGCGGTCATAAAATAAGCTCACTTGGGCCGTCAGCATCACTATTCACACCAACAATACAGGCTCTGGAGCATTTGCTGGACTTGGACAAGTTGATCACAGAGTTAATGTTCATTTTGACATGCAAGGGTTAACTGTTCATGAGTTTGGGGAGCAGGAGGGGGGAAGCCGCTCGGGGTGTGAGACGGTGTTTTTTTTTTTTTTGAGAGTGTCACAGAAAACAGACTTCAGCGTGAGTTGTGGCTAAACAGCAACTCTTACTTTTGTTGGTGTTAAATAAAAGTCCTGGATTGCAGCAGCTACGTCTTTGTGGATTGACACAGCTTGACTGGCACAGACTGGCAGGTATGTCGCTTTGTGCCACATATAGTACTTTGGGTTTACGTGACATGTTTGTTATACATTCACAGATTGTCCGCAAATCAGCTGCAAAGCAGATGTAATAAAAACGCTTTATTCTTGGCCAATTTGTATGCATTCGCTACAACATATTTTAGTTTGTGATGTGGACATGATGGGCACGCAATATATCTGTTTTACACACTGTCCTGGTCTGCTGCCAAGCCACAAATCCCTGTCAGTTGCGGATATTAGTGGTTAACGGCAGATATACAGCGCATAGAGTGAGTATGTATTGTGTATGAATTGAGTATGTATGGAGTATGTAAGGCGGATGTTATCCGCATCCAGATTTTTGAACAGCTCAAAAACCTGGCTGCGGACATGCGTGCCTCTGCGGATGATCATGGGTGTGTTCGGATGACAGCGACTCATACATGGATATTGCGGATGTTTGGCAAATATAGGCCAATTTTGTGCGCAATCCATATGCAAATCCTCCTAAACGCCAGTGGGACAGGGCACTAAAATAAGTTGTAGCAAATGCAGACAGAGTGGCCACAAATAAAGCGTTCGTATTACGTCTGCTTTGCATCTGATTTGGGAACAATTTGCGAATGCATAACAAACACTTCACGTAAACCCAAAGTACTATATAAATGTGGCAGAAATCAACGTACCTGACAGTCATTGCCAGTCCAGGTTGTGGAGAGGTACAGATGTAGTTATGGATCCCCAAAGACGTAGTGTGATAGTTGCTGCCATCCAACAACACACCGATCAATGTGTCCAAGTCCAGCAATTGCTCCAGAGGCTGTGGTGTTGGTGTGAATAGTGATGCCAATAGGCCCGAGTGCGCTTTTTTTATGACCCCAATGCAGATGCCGTGCATGCGCAATACATCCGCTGTTTCCGCAACACGTGTGCAATGCATTCTCAATACATCCGTAATACTTCAGTGATAATCACAATGCGTCCGATCCGTTTCCTCAATACATGCATTATACATCCGTGATTGTTCATCGTATATTCATATAATCGCTATACATTATTAATATATCCGTAATTCATACTGAGAAATTTGTCATTCTTGGCCAATTTTGTTGTGGATGACAAACGAATGCCCCGAAATTTGTATACTCAATTCATGCCCAATTAATATGCTATAATAAAGTTAAAATTTAATTTAGACCATTTTTAATGAGAACATGTACAGACTGAATCTACAAACCCCAGTTTCAAATAGAGCATTACTGGCTATAGATGCCACTGTGCATCAGCAGGTAGCACAGTGGGATAAGCAGTTGTGTTACCCAAATATAGACCTGGGTTAAACTTTGTGCTACAAAATCTGTGGAAAATCACTGGCACCACTGGCCCTCAAGACCCATACAGGACTTCTTCACCATCTTGGATAATAGTCATCAATATCTAACTGACATTTCTTGACTTTATCTTTATTTGGCTCTAAACACAAACACAACAACATAATCAGGTTATTTTTCATTGTGTAATGTGACATTGACATTTAGGGTTGTCATGGATGTCTTGTTGACTTCCATTGCTAGTTGTCTTTGGACATACTCACTCTTTCAGAATGACCTACCATCCTTTAGTCATTCCATTACTTAATGACTGCATTATTATGGTAGTTTGCAAACAGGTTGACCATAATTTACTGAAATACGAGATGTGTAGACTTAGAACTGGGGATGAATGTGAATGTGTGTTTGTGAGTGTTTATAAGTTCACACTGAGGTGAGTCTGCTGAGACAGACTCAGACTCTGCTGACAGAGAACATGCTGTCCAACATGTTGAAGATGGATGAGCAGAATAATAGACATCAATACTCGGATAGTGACACAGCGCACGGCGAGCATGAATACTTCACCACCTACAGGCGTTTTGCCTAAATGTTATTTCAAAAAGCAAATGTCAGTTTTGAACATATGACATACAAGCTATTTTCTTTGTTTTTACAGATAGAAAACCTTTTAAAATTGAAGGAAAATAAGTTTTATAAGTAAATGTTTTCCACTTCAACAATGATGGAAAAAATATACAAATACTGAGGTGGACAAAGAATTTTATTGCAAGTTATATACTTGGTGGGCAAGTGGTAAAAGTGGACTTGTTTCTGGTTCAATTCCACCTCTTTGAAACCAAAGGAACTTACTTCAGTATTTAAACAAACAAACAAACAAACAAACAAAAATTATAGCCACATACTTGATTAGTTTTCATGATATTGCTAAATATGTGAACCTGCATAAAAATCCAGAATGATGGAATTTTATATACGTAAATGCATTTGCCACCATCATTATCCACTACCCCTCCTGCCCCCCAACGCCACATACCTCCACCCACATAAAAATTAGTTCAAATTCACTAACCCATCAAAGAAATCCTCTGCTTGTCTGCTGTTAAATTAAAGTGAAGGACTTTAAAATTTAAAGGCTTCCCAGCAGCAATATAATCAAGAAGTGAAGGAACTATGTTACCACCTATAGAATAGAATACAAACTTTATTGTCATTGCACATATGTACATACATACAATGCAACTTGTCCTTTTAACCACCCTAATTACAGTTAGACACAATCCAACCACTAGGGGCAGTGTGCAGCCACAGACCGGCTCCTGGGGACCAACTCAACTCCAGATGTAGAGATTCTGCCTTGGTCAGGGGCAGAGAAAAGGAGCAGACCCTAAATAAGCATTTTTTTTAATTGTGGGAGGAACCAGAGGAAGCCCGCACAGACACAGGCAGAACATGCAAACTCCACACAGAAAAGCAGGGAATCGATCCCACTGCCTTCTTGCTGTGAGGCACCAGTGTTAACCACTAATCCACCATGCCGGCCCTTATGCTATTTTGTGCTTTTTTTTACAGATTTTATTTTGGATTACGCTGTCAGAAATGCCAGAATTTGTTATTTATTTATTTTAGCCATAGCGATTATAAAGTATTGCAAAATGGATTTACAGGGTGCAAGGTCTGCTCTTTTGAGAGGTTAATTCAGATGTCTGCAAGTTCTTCAAATATATCTTCATTAGATAATGTTGTCATGCTGATTAAATTAATGACTCTCATAACTGTGATCTGCTGCACCAAACAGATTTACTTCCAGTGCTACTTATGAGGTGCAAACTATTTCCGATTATTACTACAACACACTTCTATACTTGCTTTTGTGTCTGTTGCACTGTGGCACACTGTACTAAAATAATAAAATAAATATGCATGCACAATGCATGCATGAAAGTTTCCCTTTAAACAATTCATAGAATGACTAGCTGGGGTACCCGGTGCTGCCCGGGTTAACCTGCTTTAGACATAAGCCAAATACCAATCATTTTAATCAAAACTAGAAGCACTCAGAGAGTGCAAACCTCTGCCAAGGCCATGGAGTCACTGACGCCATAACATCTACACGCCGTGGAATCATTGAACCTAAAAAAGTCTAACAATGATGTTTGCTCAGTAGTAAAAAAAAAGTGTCATCTGCTGTGACTGGATAGCATGTATCCTTAGCGCTTGGCATCACAGTTTATTGCAACTTGCACCTTTCCCAGAAGCTACTGTCATCTGAGCACTGATATTGATATTGCATGTGCTTATAGACAAAAACAAATAAGAGACAAAATTCAATTTATTATTCAACTAAACTGCAAATATATGAATCTTTTTAACATTTATGAAACACTTCTCTAAACAAGGCCATAGGGTCACTGACCCTAAAGAGATATCCTCCTTGGCACAGTAATCTATTCAACAATTCAGTGTTACAACCAAAACTATGATACATACACTTTTCATTCCTTTATATTTGACATCCCTGACCATGAAAACATACCACTAGAACTTGGAATCACTTTTATGTCTTTATTAGTTCAAAAGTTATTGTATAAAAACGATTTTTCGGTAATGGCAGTTTTCTTCTGGATCTAGCTCCATAACATTTGAAGCTACATCAAATGTGATGACACCTTACTGAATCAGTACAGATTCAGCTACAATTTGGTGTTAGTTGTGCATCTCTAGCTTCATTTGTCACCTCACACTGACACATTTTCTATTTTCCCTATATTTTTGCATATTCTGGATCACCAGATCCCGAATCTGGATCCGATCATCACCAAACTTTGTGGTTTGATAGAACATTTGACTATGTTACACCCTCATTTTTTTTCAAGCCTTTCTGCCTTGTTTTTGTGGAGTTAGAAACTAGAAGGTCAAAATTCCCCCAATGGTGAAGAATCCTTTAAAAAATTCCTGGATCCGGATCGTGATCCGGATCACCACTAAATTAATCACTTGTTCCTCTTGTCATTTCAAACCACTCCACAAAATTTCATCAAAAACCGTTCAAAACGTTTTGAGTTATCCTGCTGACAAACAGACAAACAAACGTGACCGAAAACATAACCTCCTTGGCGGAGGTAACAATTGCCCATCATTTGTTTTTGTAATGCTGATGTCTTATAAATATAATAGTTAATAGGCTAAAGTTTGTCCAGCAGAACTATAAGAGGTAGACTCCCCAAACTAAGTGGAAATACTTGGTTAAAAGACAAACACATTTGAAGTCCTTCATGCAGATTTTGTTTTGCAATCAAATTTATAACAAAATTACACACAAAAGGTAGGTAACAGTAAATGTAAATATCAATGAATCAAAACTGAGGTAGTGGTGTATTTCACTGTTTTTACATTGCAATTTTACAAACATAAAAAGAATGTATTCAGACAGGAAGGCAAACTGGGCTGTACAGGACAATCAGGTGCTTAACAGTTGAGAACATAAAGTAGCTGAAGGAAGGGATTAAATGAACAGAGATGGCCAACACATATACAGGCTGGAAATTTGAATCTGCCTGGTCATACCCACAGCTGGCTATTTTGGGGGTAATTTTCAGTTCAACTTTTAAAGAAATGGTACCAGTTTGTTCCCCATGTCATGAGGATTCAGAATATATATAGTTTTTAGGACTAAGAGGTCTGTTAGAAAAGTATCCAACCTTTTTATTTTTTGCAAAAACCATATGGATTTGAATCACGTGTGATTGCATCAGCCAAGCTTGAACCTTCGTGTGCATGCATGAGTTTTTTCACGCCTGTCGGTTGCGTCATTCGCCTGTGACCAGGCTTTGTGTGAGCAGTGGTCCACCCCTCTCGTCGGATTTTTATTGCGAATAAATGTCTGAACGATTTGGAGCTTTGCTGCATCAAATTTTTCCAGAAACTGTTAGAGACCTCCAGGTGGACACCATTCGGAAAATTCAGATGGCTTTCAGGGACGATTTTATGGGGATTACACAGATTAAGGAGTGCTCCAGCCGGTTTAAAGACTGCCCACAGCGTCTGAGAGCGCGCCGCGCTCCGATCGACAGGCTGAAACAACCAGATAATTTCCAACGTGAAGGCTTTGTTGATCCGGGATGTCATCTGACTTCCACAAAAATGGCAGAAGACATGGACATCAAGACTTTTTCGGCACATTCCACTGTTACAGGAGTTTTTTTTTCATGGAAAGAGAAGCGGAGGGATGCGCCACGGAGCCGGGAATGGCGCGGGACAAAACCACCTCCATGTTGGTCTCACAGGATGGCTTTCAGATGGCTTTCAGATGGCTTTCGGTGGATTTTCAGTCATGTGACTATCCAAGAAATTGTGCATGAGCTGGACATGCCAGGACATGTCCTGTGAGGCTTCATCACGGCGTTGCTTTGCACCATGCGGCTCCACTGCGACGCGCGGAATTCCTCCACTCCTCTTTCCATGACAAAAACTCCTGTAACAGTGAAATGTGCCGTTCATTTCCACACTGGACGCTGTGTTGATCCGGGACGTCGTCTGACTTCCACAGGAATTGTGGAAGACGTGGACATCTGCACTTTTTCGGCACGTTGAGACAGACGTGCGGAGGAATTCCACGCGTCGCGGTGGAGCTGCATGGTGCAAAGCAACGCCCTGATGAAGCCTCACAGGACATGTTCTGGCATGTCCAGCTCATTCACAATTTCTCGGATAGTCACATGACTGAAAAGCCACCGAAAGCCGTCTGAAAGCCGTCCTGTGAGACCAACATGGAGGTGCTTTTGTGCCGCGCCATTCGCGGCTCCGTGGCGCATCCCTCCGCTTCTCTTTCCATGAAAAAACTCCTGTAACAGTGGAATGTGCCGAAAAAGTCTTGATGTCCACGTCTTCTGCCATTTTTGTGGAAGTCAGATGACGTCCCGGATCAACAAAGCCTTCACGTTAGAAATGAGCTGGTTGTTTCAGCGGGGTTTCAGCCTGTCGATCGGCGCTCGGAGTGCGCCGCGCTCTCAGCAGCTGTGGGCGGTCTTTAAACCGGCTGGAGCACTCCTTCATCTGTGTAATCCCCATAAAATCATCCCTGAAAGCCATCTGAATTTTCCGAATGGTGTCCACCTGGAGGTCTCTCACAGTTTCTGGAAAAATTTGATGCAGCAAAGCTCCAAATCGTTCAGACATTTATTTGCAATAAAAATCCAATGAGAGGGGTGGACCACTGCTCACACAAAGCCTGCTCACAGGCGAATGACGCAACCGACAGGCGTGAAAAAACTCACGCATGCGCACAAAGGTTCAAGCTTGGCTGATGCAATCACACGTGATTCAAATCCATATGGTTTTTGAAAAAAATAAAAAGGTTGGATACTTTTCTAACAGACCTCGTACATATTATAGTTTCTGAGTTTATCCCGGACAGACAGACAGAAAGACAGACAGACAGACGTCGCCCTTTACGTATATAGATTCTGGCTTCAGGATGAAAATTTGTGCGCTCTTACGTATGTGTTCATGGATCCTTCACACCACAGACACTAATCTGCCTCATCAGATGCATTAAAAGCTCGCTTCATCTCAGACGTGTTCATCTCAGATCACTGCCTGATCTTAATTAGGGCCTGGGGACCTAATTTTACAGAGTACACACTCCAATGGAAATTTAGGCCTGACATGATAAATAATAGCAATAAGAAAATGGTGAATATGTCAGCGTGCGCGTTCTGATGGTCTCATATTGTTTGACTGACACGTGAGCGCACAAAAACTGGAGACAAAACAACAAATACAGCAGACTGACACCTGACTGAACTGATGAGAACATAATGACTGGTTTGCCTCGTCAAAATAAATCAGCAGCAACGAGTTAAAAGTAAAAACTGTTTTTAATTAAAGTGAGACATCAGGTCAGGCGTCACTGCCAAAATCATTTCTTTGTGCCTTCAGAGTAAAACAGCATCTTGGCAACTGGTTTTGGTTGTGAGCGAATTTGACTCGTCCCACAGTGTGAGTTAAGTTTCACAAAGAAATCATGTTTAACGCTGCAAATATGTAAGGAATCCTCTGGAGCCCCTCTGCACGGAATTTCAACAAGAAATTAAATCCCTGGTGCTGAGTTCAGGTTGTATCTTGAAACCTTTGCATCATGCATCATTAATGTGGAAGCTGTAATGAATTGCTAAAGAACTCTGGGACCTGATGAGGGCGGAATGCTGGCCGGCAAAAACCAGCAAATTCAGACAAAGACTGTTTCAATAAGAAGACTCACTTAGAGGTGAGTTCATGGATAAATGGACAATGTGGACCTGAGTTTCCAAAGGTTTCATAACATCATAACTCCTGCACAAAAAAACACCCCAAAAAACAAAAAGACATGTGCTTGCTGATTTACTCACAGTGAATCTTTTAAAAAAGCAAAAACAACAGCGCATTTGCCTTCACGATTATGCAATTTGTGGTGCGTCCACCCAAGGACACAAAATTCTCCCTACTGTATATCACTATGTAACCGAAAGAAATTTTTTAAAAAGCACTCATTGTAAACGTGGAGCATATTTAAAGAGAGGATTACTTTGTTCTTGTTTCATTAAGAACAAATGTCTCCGTGTGCAACAGGTAGACAGGTAGTTTTGCATCTTTTTTTTCTGTGCAGAACACAAAGTACATTTTAGTGCAACTTCTGACCACTACTGTCACTGATATGTTCTGCTTGGCCTGCAACACACACACACACACGTGCACATGATCTCAGAATCTGTGTGGGACGACCGCAGCCAGTGTGATCCATTCACAGTGTTTGTGCATCTGTTGGATTTTACTTTGGATCGCAGCATTAACATCAGTCTTGGCCTCATTTTGTTCCAGAGAAGCTAAAGTGTCCACTGATATCCATATATTGTCAACATGTTAGCCTCAGCAATTGTCAGAAATACTGCAATCCTGCACATGCTCCAGTTTTAAGGCATTATTGATACAGTAGCAGCTCTTTGAGGCCCAGTTCTTGTAGACCCCTGGTGTAGTTTAATGCAGTTGTGTCAACCAACATGGAACCAGAGCAGAGAACAGAAACAATTTGTGGGACTTACTTGAGTACATGTGCGGAGCCGTTGATCTGTGTCGCTGTGCAGGGAGCATTGGTGCCCAGGATGGACGGCCTGCGGTACCTCTTCCTCCCGCAGCACAGGATGATGAGGAAGGCACGGCGGAATGACTTGTTGAGGAAGGCGTAGAGGATGGGGTTCAGCATGGAGTTGATGTAGCCCAGCCACAGGCAGGCCGCCCACAGCTTGTCGGGCACCGTGTAGTCTATGAAGGGGTCCACCACATTGGTGATGAAGAACGGCGCCCAGCAGAGGCAGAAACACCCCATGATGATGCACAGAGTCTTTGCTGCCTTGGTTTCTGTTCGCATTCGGTGGTTGCGCTGGTGGTCAGCAGAGTCTGATGCCATCCCGCTGGCGGGGCTGGCACCAGAATGAGTCGGTGCGTTTGCCCCAGCTCCTCCCGCCCGCTGTAGAATGCTGATTTGCAAGGCGTGTGCTCGCGCTGTGATGTAGATCCTCTGGTAGGCCAGGACCATGAGGAACAGGGGGATGTAGAAGGCCACCACAGAGCAGGTCAGGGCGTATGGCTTGTTGACCATGAAGACACAGGATGTGGAGTTGCTGCCCTCACTGTAGCGCCGCTGCTCAATCTGTTAAAAAAACAATGGGAAGCTCAAGTACAGTTTCAGATCTGATCTCTTGAACAGCATTGAGATCTGAGTCTAACAACTTTAGCTGATCCCAGGATGTGACAATAAAAGAATAAGTTTGAAATGGGTCAAAATCTCCTCTATGACACAATAACTTGTGATGCTTCAAAGTGCAATGATTTGCAGCATCGTGTCACATCTTCTCAGATTTTTCTTTTGACCATTTGATGGGCCTCAACGAGAAGTCTTACAGGTCCCAAAAATTCTAAAACAGACGTGTGGAAGTCTGAGCTGAATGCCACAAGAGCCAAACCTGTCACAGTCAGTAGACCCTGAAAGGTAGACCTGAAACCAAGTGCATGACACAGAGTCAGGATTGATAGAAGGAAAAATGTTAATAATGTTAAAAGAGACACTGGATGGATGAGATGAGGAACACATGGGTATGACTGACGAGGAGAATAGCTGAAGACAAGAACACACAATATCTGATTGCCTTCTCCATGCACATTTTTCTCTGCCCTCCTGTTGCACAGCTGATATAAACACTTTTTTCAGCTGCTGTCTCTAGGGGGCGCTACAGCAGACCAGTCATTTCCATCTCACCCTGTCCTCTGTATCTTCCTCTGTCTCACCAACCACCTGCATGTCCTCCCTCAGCACATCCATAAACCTTCTCTTCTCCTCCTGCCTGGTGGCTCCATCCTCAGCATCTTTCTCCCTATATACCCTGGATCCCTCCTCTGTACATGTGCAAACCATCTCAATCTCACCTCTCTGACTTTGTCTCCAAACCATCCCACCTGAGCTGTCCCTCTGATAAGTTTATTCCTAATCCTATCATTCTCGTCACTCCCAAAGAGAATCTCAACATCTTCAGCTCCGCCTACTGTATTTTTGTTAGTGTCACCGTCTCTAAGCCGTCCAACATAGCTGGTCTCACTACTGTCTTGTAAACTTTCTCCACTCTTGCAGATATTCTTTGGTCACAAATCACTCCTGCCACCTTTCTCCACCCACTCCACCCTGCCTGCACTCTCTTCTTCACCTCTCTACCACACACTCCATTACTTTGGACAGCTGACCCCAAGTATTTAAACTCATCTACTTTCACCATGTCTGCTCCTTGTAACTGCACTATTCCACTGGGCTCCCTTTCATTCACACACACATGTACTCACTCTTGCTCCTACTGAATTTCATTCCCCTTCTCTCCAGAGCATATCTCCACCGTTCCAGGCTAAACTCAACCTTCTCTCTACTCTCACTACAGATCACAATGCAATCTGCAAACATTATAGTCCATGGAGACTCATGTCTGATCTCATCCATCAACCTGTTCATCACTATTGTGAACAAGAAAGGACTCAGAGGTGATCCTTGGTGTAATCCCACTGCCACCTTGAATGAGTCTGTCATTCTTACTGCACATCTCACCGCCATCACACTATCCTTGAACATGTCCTGTATTACCCTAACATACTTCTCTGCCACTCCAGACTTCCTCATATAATACTACAACTCTTCTCTTGGCACCCTTTCATAAGCTTTCCGTAAATCCACAAACACACAATGTAACTCCTTCTGGCCTTTCTCTACACATCTCCAACAGAATTCTCAGAGCAAACATTGCATCTGTAGTGCTCTTTCTTGGAATGAAACCATATAGCTGCAAACAGATCATCTGTTTTCTAAGCCTAGTTTCTATTACTCTTTCCCATAAATTCATGCTGTGGCTGATGAACTTTATGCCTCTGTAGTTAGTGCAGCTCTGCACATCACCCTTGTTTTTAGCTGATATTACCACTGCTGCTGAATATCTTCAAACTGCTTTTAATGAGGTAATTGTGGCAGCGTGCACAGCATTGAATATTTCCTGTGTTTAGGTCAAGTGGTATTTGAGCATATCCTCCAAAAAAACATAATAAAACTGCAGAAGGTAATTTTAACAGTGGAGGCCAGAGGGTCAGTAAACAGAAGTACACAGACTCAAAAAAATAAATTGCTCAGTGAACATAATAAAATTATGTAAGGTATTTCCAACCAAGTAAAATGCATTAACTTAACCAGAAACTGTTGTGGTTTGCCCCTGGGCTGCTGGTTTGTCTGTCTGTGTTTCCAGGTGAAGTTGAGGTGGAGCTGCTGGGTGAAGTGGCCATGGGTGTGTCAGCTGTGGATTACACCAGGGCTCCGCTCCTACCTGTCATGTTACTCATGGGCCCCGCCCCATCGGTCAAGTCAGTGCATGGAGTGACAGACTGACATCTCACAGCTGACTTTCATTCTGCTGAGTGGAGCCTTGCAGCTGAATCTGATGGCAGCTCATCATTGTTCTGCATTTAACCTTGGTGCTCCGTCCGGTTCGGGGCCAGATTCTTTCCTCACCTACCTCACCATCTCCAGAAGAACCTTCGCGTTCCACCTGGTTGGAACTGGGTTGCCACGGGTGCCAGCTGTGCCACACCATCGCTCTCAGCCAGTAACCTTTTTCTCCTGTTTTGTTTCATGTTCCGTCGCCACTACTGAAGCTCTGGGTTTTTTCTGCTGAACCTCCAAGCTTCTTCATTTTTCCAGACTGGAGTCTCCGCGCTCCCCACTTCCAGGCGCAGTATATGTCTCGTCGTGTTTTTCCTCCCATGGTATTCCAGGCTTAGAGAGCACTAGAGTGGAGCTTCCAGGTCTCTGGGCTAAATTAATTGTTTTCTCAGTTAAGCATTCAGACTTAATGTAGTCTTTATTTCTTCTGTGAGCTTTTCAGTCTAAATTTAACTGTCTGGGTATTTCTTTGAGCATCTGGATAGTAATGTTTAAGTTATCAATCAGTATTCTTTTACTGTGTAAGTTCTAGCTCGATATCTAACTTCTGTGTTTAATGTGGATCATTCAGGTTAATTCCAAGGTCACGTTCCATCTGCTGTAAGTGTTTAAACTTAGATGCTTCTGCTGAATTTCTCCTGTGTTCTTCCACCCGCTGCGTCTCACATTAATCAGCCACTGATCTATTCCACATCGCTAAGTGATCAGCAGATATTCTATAATCACAGTTAACCCCATCAGCGCCGGTTCTGGAACAGTGAGCTTTGAGAAGTAGTTTTTTCTACTGACTGAACTGTTTAATCATTTGGTGCCTTCTGTGAACAGATCCACTTACCAAACACCTCAACAGCTAAAGTCCTGAGACTAATGTAATTGGTTATCGGAGTGCAGAACAGAAAACCTAAACACAGAGACTGGATCCTGAACTGACCTTTGGTTTTGAACTATATTTTCATCATTTGAACTTTGACTTTGAACTGAACTTTGGATTTAAACTCTATATCATCTTTTGGAACTCTGTCCCTGAGCTGCAGCTGAAGGAACTATTTGAGTTAACACTGAGTTTTATGTCTCATGGTGCACTTGCACATATTCATCAGCCCTCTCATCTCCCTTGCAGTTCATCCAGCCCCAGTAGCTCCACAGGCTCACTTCACCTGGTCCCTGTCCAGTCAGTCCCGGGTCCCAGTCCCGTCCGTCTCTGGTTTTGAATGAATGAATGAAAACTGTTTATTTCGAACATTTGATACAACAACAATTACAAGATAGATCAGTAAAGACAACAACAAAAAAGTTCCTACTGTGTACCCAACATGTCCGAAAAGGGGTAGGGTGAAGCATCAGCTTATTTATCCCTACCCCTTCTTCCCCACAACCAGTAATACCCTTTGCCACATATACACATAGATTCCTACACACCTAAACCGATATCAATATATATATATATATATATATATATATATATACATATATATACACATACACATACATATATACATACACACATCAACATACATACACGTATACATACACATATATACACATATACATACACAAACATAAATATACACCTACACATACCTACTTACATACAAAATACTATATATTTACAAGCCGAAGCAAAAAACAAAAACACCCTGACCCTCATTACCCTTCCTCCTCCCTATACCCAGAAAAAAACATATTTTTGTACTGCTGTTTGAACTGGTTCATGCTTGGACATTGCTTGAGCCCCACTCCCAATCTGTTCCACATCCTCACCCCACAGACAGAAATACAGAAACCTTTTAATGTTGTTCGTGCCCACTGATGCTTTAAATTAAATTTCCCCCTCAGACTGTAATCCCCTGATCTGTTAAAAAACATATTTTTAATATTTGCTGGAAGTAAATTGTTTATTGCTTTATACACAATTTGTACTGTTTGAAAATGAACCAAGTCTGTGAATTTTAAGAATTTGGATTGTAAAAATAGTGGATTTGTATGATCTCTATAGCCAGTATTATGAATAATTCTTATAGCTCTTTTCTGCATTACTGATAGTGATTGTGTTGTACCTTTATAAGTATTACCCCATACCTCTGCACAGTACTGTAAATATGGTAAAACCAGTGAGCAGTAAAGAATGCGGAGTGAGTTGTGGTCCAGAATATGTTTCGCTTTGTTTAGAACTGAAATGCTTCTTGACAGTTTACTTTGTATATGTTTTATATGAGTCTTCCAGTTTATCTTATCATCTATTATCACTTATTTTCATGTACCCTTTCAATATCTACCCCCTCGACTTGTAACTGAACCTGTATGTCTGTATTACAATAGCCAAATAACATGTATTTTGTTTTACTTAAGTTTAATGATAATTTGTTTCTGTCAAACCATATTTTCAATTTTCCCATTTCTATACTGATCCTCCTCAGTAACTCCTGCAAATCCCCCCCTGAACAAAAAATGCTTGTGTCATCTGCAAATAATACTAATTTTAATATTTTGGAAACATTGACAATATCATTTAGATAAATTAGAAACAGTTTTGGACCCAATACTGACCCCTGTGGGACGCCACAAGCATTGTCCAAGCATGATGATGTATATTCCCCCAACTTCACAAACTGTTTTCTGTTACTTAAGTAGCTTCTCACCCAGTGCAACACCAACCCCCTAATCCCATACTGTTCGAGTTTATTGATTAATATGTCATGATTAATTGTATCAAAAGCCTTTTTAAGGTCTATAAATATTCCAACTGAATGTAATTTGTGGTCTATGGCGTTTGTAATCTCCTCAACTGATTCTATTAATGCAAGTGATGTTGAACTATGTGCTCTGAATCCATATTGACTATCAGTAAGTAATTTATGTTTATTTATGAATTTGTCTAATCTATTATTGAATAACTTTTCTAATAATTTGGAAAATTGTGGAAGCAAAGAAACAGGTCTATAATTTGTGAAGTGGTGTCTATCCCCAGTCTTATACAGCGGCACAACCTTAGCTATTTTCATTTGATTGGGAAATTTACCGGTTTGAAATGATAAGTTACAGATGTATGTTAATGGTTCTACAATCCATTCAATGACCTGTTTTACCACCACCATATCAATTTCATTTAAATTGGTAGATGTTTTATATTTACAATTATTCACAATGTCTATAATTTCATTTCCATCCACTGCTGTGAGGAACATTGAACAGGGATTTCTTTCTATGAGATTATTATCGCAATCCTCAGGTTGGGAATCGGGAATTTTTTCTGCCAAGCTTGGTCCAATATTTACAAAAAAATTATTAAAACCGTTGACTACCTCATCCTTATTTTCCTTCTTGACATTATTATCAATGAAATACTGAGGGTAACTCTGTTTTTTATTACCATTTTTGATAATGCTATTTAATATATCCCATATTCCTTTAATATTGTTTTTGTTATTATATAATATGTTACTATAATATTCCTTCCTACATACCCGTATAATATTAGTTAATCTATTTTTGTATTTCTTATATCTATTTTCTGCCTCTTTAGTCTTTAGTTTTATGAATTCTCTATACAGTGTATTTTTCTTATTACATGCATTTCGTAACCCTTTCGTCATCCATGGTCGAGCTTGGATTTTTTGTTTTCTGTAGTCTTGTTTAATTGGACAATTTTTATCATATAATGATGTAAATATTTGTAAAAAAGTTTCATATGCACTATCAACATCACTTTCACTGTATATCTTTTCCCAGTTTTGCTCCTGTAAATCCTTCTTTAGTGTGTTCATGTTTTCCTCTGTCCGCACTCGCCTGTATTTTATTTTCTCCTCTGGCTGATTCCGCCAATGGTTTCTATTATAAACGGTGAAAACTGGTAGATGATCACTAATGTCATTGATTAATAATCCACTCACAGTGTTATTCTCAATATCATTGCTGAATATATTATCAATTAAGGTGGCACTATGGGATGTAATTCTGCTTGGCCTGGTGATTTTTGGATATAAACTCATACTGTACATTATACTGATAAATTCATGTTATTTTATGCTTATTTGGATTGAGCAGATCAATATTTAAGTCACCACAAATGAACACAGTTTTTTGATTAGTTTTTGAGAACATTTTTCCCATACAGTCAGTGAATGTTTCAATACTAGATCCTGGTGCTCTATATATACAGCTGACTAATACATTTTTGCTTTTTTCTTCACATATTTCAATAGTTATACATTCTAATAAGTTATCAATCACAGTTGTCATATTGTCTACTATTTTATAATCCATGTTTTTATCCACATACACAGCCACTCCTCCTCCACTCTTATTTTTTCTGTTTACACAATTAAATTCATATCCATCCAGTTCAAAATCCATTCCTTTATCTTCATTGATCCATGTTTCTGATATAGCAATTATGTTAAATATTTTTTTAAACTGACTTAAATATTCTTTAATGTTGTTAAAGTTTGCATATAGACTTCTGCTGTTGAAATGGATTATTGATAATTTGTTATCCGTTTTAATGATCCGATTAAACTGTTCATCTGTATAATAGCAACAACTGTCATTGATATTGATATATAGAAGAAATTATTGTCCGGGTCTATATCGTGCTCCAAGTCCAGTACATTGTGGTCTGTGTATTTAAATGTTCTCAGTTCTACTTTTCCATGATCAGCAATCCTTTGAGTTATATCCTTCTTGTCTCCAGATGTAGATGAATAGGTAGTAGATGAATAGGTTCCTCTGGTCTGTGTCATGGTGTTGTGATGTGTTTGTGTCCTCATACCTTATTGGTCATATTTGTCCAGATCCTCGCTTTAAGAAACACTATTGTTCATATTTGTCCAGCTCCTCGATGTTCCTTATTGCCATGACTTTTGCTTGTTCTGGTGATCCGTTCAGTTTGATGAATATTTTACAGTTTGAAGTCCATGTGTGCTGGATTTTTCCCTGTTTCTTCAAGAAGCGTGCTTTCCTGGCGATGTCGGCATTCCGTTTGGTGAGATGTTCATTGATGAATACGTTTGTCCCTTTCAGTTTTCTTCCTTGTTTTAACAGTGCTGTTTTGTGTTTTCTGTTGATGAATCTCATGATGACGGTTCGTTTATCACCGTCATTTCTCCGGGGCAGAGGGTGGCACGCTTCAATGTTATTTAAATCCATTTCTATACCTTTAGATAGTCCTTTAGATAGTTGGTCCTGTTGTCCTCCTGGTCCCAGTCCTGTTGGTCCCTGGTTTGAGTCCTGGTCTCTGGTTGGTCCCAGTCCAGTCAGTTCCTGGTCCCGGTCCAGTTGCCCTGTCTACTGTGCAGTCTCCCCTGCTTGATTAAATAAATGTTTGGTTGTTCCTCCAGTCTTTGTCTTACTGCTCCTGCATTTGGGTCCAACACGCAACCTGGTCCCCAACCGCAACAGAAACAATTTTTTTCTGACTGACCTAAGAGTAAATTTGTTGGGCTGTCATGATGAATTTGTGTTACTGTCACCTAATTACCACGGTTCAGGCCAACTAGATTAATAAGGATAAGTTTAACAAAAATAAAAAAGTAGGTCCCTTCAGGTGCTCCCTTGTTTGTGCTCAGGGTTACCACAGCAAATCTGAAGTGGATCTGCATGTTGAATTGGCACAAGTTTTACACCAAATGCACTTAATGCCACAATTCCACATTACATGGAGAAATGTGACAGGGAGTTTGAACGGCAAACCTTCCATACTAAAACGAAGTGCACTAACCACTTGGCCACCACCTGTGCCCTGTAAGGGTAAATACATTGATGTAATGTCCTTGGGCCATTCAAACTTGTTTGATATGATTCTGACTTACTTAATTTATTAGGGTAGTTAAAACTACTTTTAAAATAGTATAGTTACATGTCAACTTAACTTTGCTGTGTTGGATCAGCACAGTTTATGCAGATCCACCTTGCATTTGCTGTGGCAACTCCAAGCACAAACAAGTGAGCAGCCAAAAGGACTTACTGCTGTTTTTTTTATGTTTATCCTGATAAATCTAGTTGGCCTGAACCATGGTAATTAAGCTGCATGTTATGTTAAAACTAAATGATTTGAATGTGTTCACCCATAAAACTTGATTTTATATCGTAGAAATTATGTTAGACTTAGGCTCATGTAACATAAAACCAACAGCACCCATGTTGATTTTTATGAGTGCAGAAGAAGAAAATAAAATGAAAATGGTAGACAATTATCACAGGAATCTGTGATGTCCCCACATGGCTCTATAGTGAAGCTATTCTGCTCTAATATGCCCCCGGTGGATAAATATTTTTTAATCCTTTATCATCAGACAGTACAAGTAAAAACACACAATGTGTATTTTGCACTAAGTTGTGCAGTGAAAGCGAAGGATTGTGTCAAAAAATTCAGATTTGTAACACATGTACTAAAGTCATTATTTCTACTGTGATTAAAGATGTGAGAAAATATAATTATCAAATGCACATGCATTCACACAAATTTTAGTCACAAAATGAACGTGTGAGGACAGTGTCAAATGTTTGGAAGCCACCACCCACTTCATCACATGCATTGTTCTGTTGAATGAGTTTTATGTAACGTGATGAAAATCCTTCAGACTTCACAATAACCCACTTAAAATCCCACATGCCCATCAGCTGAACATGTTTGGTTAAAATGGTCCAAGGGAATCACAGCTCTGGGGGGTGCACATCACCATTAATCACTGTGAAGTCACATCCCAGTTTTCCCTCTACCATCATTCGATCCCTGTGGAATTCTACAACTCATGCGTCAATCCATACGGCAGTGTTAAAGTCATGCATCAGCGCTGTTTTTAATGGACGGGCTGTTAGCTGGAAACTCAGTGTGTCCGAGTGAGCGCTGACCAGGGATGGATCCAGGAGGTGAGGGAATACACCCCCCTCCCTGACCAGACATAAAAAAGAAAGAAAGATGCAAAGAAAAAAAAAACTGCAGAAAAATTATAGCAAGAAAGTAAAAAAAATAAAAATAAGAAACAAAATAAAACAAGAAAGTTTTTAAATTTGATTGCCGAATGATTCCTACAATTTCTTAGTCATTATCTTCCACTGACAAAAAACTTGAACACACTCTGTTAAAAAATAATAACATAAATAATATAAAATGATAAAATATAATATACAACCCCAATTCCAGTAAAGTTGTGACGTTGTGTAAAATGTAAATAAAAACAGAATACAATGATTTGCAAATCCTCTTCAACCTATAGTCAACTGAATACACCAGAAAGACAAGATATTTAATGTTCAAACTGATCGTCATTGTTTTTGTGCAAATATTTGCTCATTTTGAAATGGATGCCTGCAACACGTTTCAAAAAAGTTGGGACGGGGCAACAAAAAACTGGGAAAGTTGATGAATGCTCAAAGAAACAGGTGAGTGTCATGATTGGGTATAAAAGGAGCATCCCCAAAAGGCTCAGCTGTTCACAAGCAAAGATGGGGCGAGGCTCACCACTTTGTGAACAACTGCATGAAAAAATAGTCCAACGAGAACAATGTTTGTCAATGTTCAATTGCAAGGAATTTAGGGATTCCATCATCTACAGTCCATAGTATAATCAGAAGATTCAGAGAATCTGGAGAACTTTCTACACTGCAAGGCCAAAAACCAACATTGAATGCCGGTGACCTTCGATCCCTCAGGCAACACTGCATTAAAACTGACATCATTGTGTAAAGGATCTTACTGCATGGGCTCAGGAACACTTCAGAAAACCATTGTCAGTTAACACAGTTTATCGCTACATCTACAAGTGCAAGTTAAAACTCTACCATGCAAAGCAAAAGCCATATATCAACAACATCCAGAAATGCCGCCGCCTTCTCTGGGCCCGAGCTCATTTGAAATGGACAGACGCAAAGTGGGAAAGTGTGTTGTGGTCTGATGAGTCCACATTTCAAATTGTTTTTGGAAATCATTAATGTCATGTCCTCTGGACAAAAAAGGAAAAACACCATCCTGATTGTTACCAGCACAAAGTTCAAAAGCCAGCATCTGTGGTGGTATGGGGGTGTGTTAGTGCCCATGGCATGGGCAACTTACACATCTGTGATGGTACCATCAATGCTGAAAGGTACATCCAGGTTTTGGAGCAACACATGCTCCAACACATCCATCCATGCAACACATCCAAGCAACGTCTTTTTCAGGGACGTCTCTGCTTATTTCAGCAAGACAATGCCAAGCCACATTCTGCATGTGTTACAACAGCGTGGCTTCGTAGTAAAAGAGTGCGGGTACTAGACTGGCCTGCCTGCAGTCCAGACCTGTCGCTCAATGAAAATGTGTGGCGCATTATGAAGCGCAAAATACGACAACGGAGACCCCGGACTGTTGAACAACTGAAGTCGTACATCAAGCAAGAATGGGAAAGAATTCCACCTACACAGCTTCAACAATTAGTGTCCTCAGTTCCCAAACGCTTATTGAGTGTTGTTAGAAGGAAAGGTGATATAACACAGTGGTAAACATACCACTGTCCCAACTTTTTTGAAACGTGTTTCAGGCATCCATTTCAAAATGAGCAAATATTTGCACAAAAACAATAAAGTTTATCAGTTTGAACATTAAATATCTTGTCTTTGTGGCGTATTCAATTGAATATAGGTTGAAGAGGATTTGCAAATCATTGTATTCTGTTTTTATTTACATTTTACACAACGTCCCAATTTAAATGGAACTGGGGTTGTATAATAAGTAATTTTACGCTGTAGATGATATAACGTCCACAGAAATATGACTTCTGTGAGCTGCATGATACTATTATAGATGAAAGTGTTTTTGGAGTTTAGATTTAACTCATTGTTAACTGTTGCAAAAACAAGCAATATCACATTGTATATTATTGTCAGCATCTCTAAATCTGAGGTCATGGTTCTCAGCAGGAAATCAATGGATTTCGTACTCTGGGTAGGGAATGAGGTCTTGCCCCAAGTGAAGGAGTTCAAGTCCCTCGGGGTCTTGTTCCCGAATGAGGGGACAATGGAGCGTGAGATTGGTCAGAGAACTGGTGCAGCAGGGGCGGTGTTGCATTTGCTCTACTGTGCTGTTGTGACGAAAAGGGAGCTGAGCCAAAAGGTGGAGCTCTCAATCTACTGGTCAATCTTCATTCCTACTCTCACCTATGATCATGAGGGTTGGGTCATGACCAACAGAACTAGATCGCGGGTACAAGTGGCTGAAATGGGCTTCCTCAGGAGGGTGACTAGTGTCTCCCTTAGAGATAGGGTGAGAAGTTCGGTCATCCGTGGGGAGCTCGGAGTAGAGTCGCTGCTCCTTCATGTTGAAAGGAGCCAGCTGAGGTGGTTCGGGTATCTGGTAAGGATGCCTCCTGGGCGCCTCCCAAGGGAGGTGTTCCAGCCACGTCCATCTGGGAGGAGACCCCAGGGAAGACCCAGGACTAGGTGGAGAGATTATATCTCCACACTGGCCTGGGAACGCCTCGGGATCCCCCAGTCAGAGGTGGTCAGTGTAGCCCAGGAAAGGGAAGTCTGGAGTCCCCTGCTGGAGCCCATTAAAAAAGTAAGCAATATGCACAACTCTCACTACATCTCCACAACTATGCTGACAAAATTGAAAATTAAATAACAAATCAAAAACAATATTCCTCCTATGACTCTGGTGTTTTCAGTAAAGCCACACATGCAGCAGGAAGCAGTGAAATCTGACAGCGTGCCGGCTTGAGTTCTGGAGCTGCGTTTGGTGCCAGAGCTGATTGGTTCCTCTGAATATTCAGCAGCTTTAATTAGACCCTGAGAGAGATGCTGCTGCGGCTGCACGCTTCCAACTCAAAGTGTTTTTGTGTCATAAACATCTGCATGTGTGGGACACACACACAGAGAGGCAGATAAAAAAAAAACAAAAATGTGCTGCCAAAATCCATCATCAGGCAGCACGTGGAAAAAACTTCAGGTGGCAGACAGATCAAGTCAGAGGGGGTGAGCGAGGTCAGTGGTCTCTCTCTCTCTCTCTCTCTCTCTCTCTCTCTCTCTCTCTCTCTCTCTCTCTCTCTCTCTCTCACACTCTCTCTCTTCATTTGCTGCACTCGTCTGTTTTGTCTGGAATTCTTCATTGAGCAGAGTCATAAATACACACTGGATCTTGGATATTAACAATCAAAAGAAGAACTTCCTTCAGCTCAGGCTGAGGAACATGTGCTGCTCTTTTCTTTTTGTATGTTTTGAGCCTCGATTACCTTCACACTCCACATCATCGGGTGGAAATGTTCAAAATGATTGAATTCTGTCACCTTTAAATCTCTCTGGAACATAATATTCTGTTCTTGTCAGTGAGTTCTACTTCCACTCCTTTTGCAGTGCCGTCTATTATTGGCACCATCTCCACATAATAGTACTTCAGGCAAACCTTCGAGCTCGTATGTGGGCATGTGCGCTCGCCAGACTCACCACGTGGTCGATGCCGATGCTGTTCCAGCCCTGCATGATGGGCAGGAACGAGATGAAGGTGGGAATGACCCAACAGCCGCCAATCATCACAGCTACTCGCATGGGCGTCATTTTGTTCCGGTATACCAGCGGCTGGCAGCAGATGGCGTAGTACCTGCAGACAGAAAATACAAATTGGGGGGGGGGGGGGGGGGTGTTCATAAAAGAACATATTTACTTTCAGTTCATTTTATTTCAAGTTATATATTTTTCGAATGTGGTTATTTCAGGAACACAATAAGACCGTTCTCTGGAGAAACCTGCCTCGTTGTTAAAGATGTGAACTGTAAGTGCTAAAAGATTTGGAACTATTGTCCAAAAACTGAATTTTGCACCCTTTCCACCAAATAAAATCCTGCATTAAAAATAAGTGCAAAGTCACACGGTTTATTATGAAAGAAGTGTGGGAAAGACTCACAAAGGAACTTGTCATATGATGCGTATCTTCCAGATGGGAAACTATGTCTGTTGCCATGGCTAAGCAAAAGCCCATAGGGCCAGTAGCCTGTCAGTCAAATCATATATCATGTTGGTGGCATCATAAAATGTTTTACTTACGCTGTCCATATCCATATTGCCATTTTATAAAATATAGTGAAATGGAGGCCAGGGCTGTAGGCCTGCCAATGGAACGGTGTGATTTTATTGAGTTAACAGGGGACTTAAAGATAAGAACTTCACAAATAAATACATAAATAAATCAACTAACCACTCTGAATGAAAGTTGTGCCACAGTTTTTGCTTTTGGGGTAAGAGTCTGATGTCACTTTCATTTGTTCCTCAGTCTGCATATTTGATGCCACGTAAATAAATAAATATTAATATTAAATATTACAACTAATAATATTAATAACTGTAAACTTTAATTACTCTCAAGTAGAAAATTTCACACACAGCAACACAAAACATCCAAGCACAAATGTTAAAATGAAACAAATTTGGAGACATAAATGGTAAATGGACTGTATTTATATAGCGCTTTTCCATTTGCATCAGATGCTCAGAGCGCTTTGCAATAATGCCTCACATTCACCTCAACGTCAGGGTGAATGTGAATGCAACTAGGGGATTAAAGCCCTTGCCCAAGGGCCCTTAGAGGTCAGGCTGGGATTTGAACTGAGGATCCTCTGCTCTCAAACCTAACGCTTAACCACTAGACCATCACCTCCCATAAACATCCATAGGACCCAACTAAAAGTAAAAAAGATACATACCAACCAAAAGAAAGACACTAAAATGATTTAGAACAGTACAATAATTATAAGCAAAAGAGCAGCAATATGTTTGAATTCTGTCCTCAGCAGAGGTGACGTTACTAATAACCGAGGGCAGATTATCCCTGAAAACAGGATCACGATAAGCAAACGCTCCACAGCTCGCTGATTACTATGTTGACTTTTGTTTTATATGTCATGTTAACTGCCTCATACTTTTTAAAAAGGAACCCCGACTATAAATACATGTTTATTCTACAACAGCTGGCAAAAATTATGGAATCACCGGCCTCGGAGGATGTTCATTCAGTTGTTTAATTTTGTAGAAAAAAAGCAGATCACAGACATGACACAAAACTAAAGTAATTTCAAATGGCAAGTTTCTGGCTTTAAGAAACACTATAAGAAATCAGGAAAAATAATTGTGGCAGTCAGTAACGGTTACTTTTTTAGACCAAGCAGAGGGAAAAAAAATATGGACTCACTCAATTCTGAGGAATAAATTATGGAATCACCCTGTAAATTTTCATCCCCAAAATTAACACCTGCATCAAATCAGATCTGCTCGTTAGTCTGCCTCTAAAAAGAAGTGATCACACCTTGGAGAGCTGTTGCACCAAGTGGACTGACATGAATCATGGCTCCAACACGAGAGATGTCAATTGAAACAAAGGAGAGGATTATCAAACTCTTAAAAGAGGGTAAATCATCACTCAATGTTGCAAAAGATGTTGGTTGTTCACAGTCAGCTGTGTCTAAACTCTGGACCAAATACAAACAACATGGGAAGGTTGTTAAAGGCAAACATACTGGTAGACCAAGGAAGACATCAAAGCATCAAGACAGAAAACTTAAAGCAATATGTCTCAAAAATCAAAAATGCACAACAAAACAAATGAGGAATGAATGGGAGGAAACTGGAGTCAACGTCTGTGACCAAACTGTAAGAAACCGCCTAAAGGAAATGGGATTTACATACAGAAAAGCTAAATGAAAGCCATCATTAACACCTAAACAGAAAAAAACAAGGTTACAATGGGCTAAGGAAAAGCAATCGTGGACTGTGGATGACTGGATGAAAGTCATATTCAGTGATGAATCTCGAATGTGCATTGGGCAAGGTGATGATGCTGGAACTTTTGTTTGGTGCTGTTCCAATGAGATTTATAAAGATGACTGCCTGAAGAGAACATGTAAATTTCCACAGTCATTGATGATATGGGGCTGCATGTCAGGTAAAGGCACTGGGGAGATGGCTGTCATTACATCATCAATAAATGCTCAAGTTTACGTTGATATTTTGGACACTTCTTATCCCATCAATTGAAAGGATGTTTGGGGATGATGAAATCATTTTTCAAGATGATAATGCATCTTGCCATAGAGCAAAAACTGTGAAAACATTCCTTGCAAAAAGACACATAGGGTCAATGTCATGGCCTGCAAATAGTACGGATCTTAATCCAATTGAAAATCTTTGGTGGAAGTTGAAGAAAATGGTCTATGACAAGGCTCCAACCTGCAAAGCTGATCTGGCAACAGCAATCAGAGAAAGTTGGAGCCAGATCACCAGGCCGGTGATTCCATAATTTTGCCAGGGGTTGTATATGACTTGTTGTGATATTAGTAACATAACTATGGGACAAAATTTGTAAAAATAATGTCGTTTTATGATATTTTAAGAAACTTTATTTCTACGTAGGTCACCATTGTTGTTTGTAATGCAATGCATTCTGGGTAGTGACGTCAAACGGCTGCAGGGCTTCCCATGTTTACATTACGACTAGCGGCGATTAGCAATGATGAGCTCCTCTGGTCACCCTTTTCAGTTCGAACCAGAGCGTGATCTCCAGTGTGAGGAAGAGAACGTTGAAAATAGTCAGAAATGAAGATCAGCGCTCTGATCAAGCAAGAGTTGGCCATTGTAGGTGGTGTCTGTGTGGGGGCTGCTTGCCGATGCCAACAGAGAAAGAGAGCGTCTGCTGCTCTTTCGCTTGTTTTAGTCCTATTTTCACTAGTTACTCGTGGATGATTTTTCTTCTTGTGGGGAAATATGACGGGCACTGCATCTGGTTTAAGACGTCGTTTGTATCCAGAAACACCAACAAGCTCCCTCATTAGCTGAGGTCGATGAAAAGCCTCAAATGCATCTATGTTGAAGTGACGTGAGCACAGCCGCGGGTCTTTCGGCAACTGCACTCTTCCACAAGCATCCTCCCACTTTTTCCTTAACTTTCTTTCTTTTGGAAAGCAATGAAGGTTTACCTCGCTTTCTTTGTTGCCCTTAGACTGAAAATTGCATCCAAAAGCCGCGCAATGTGGCATTTTATCTCGGTAGAAGAACTAGCTTTAACACTGTTTTCGCTTGCATGAAAGATTTCAGAAACCTTTCCACGTCATCACCCCCAGCATGCATTGCACAGGCAAAAACATGGCGGCCGCGTTGTATTTAAATACGTGATAAATAAACGCTATTTTATATCATTCAAGACTTGTTTATGCACTTCTAACTATATATTATAATAGCAGACGTCAGTGTTTCAATTTTTTGACAAAGTTGATGTTATAGTCGGGGTTCCCTTTAATGCTTTTTCATATTCACATATTAATTGTTTGGTTCTGCAGAGTCCAACACTGATTTCCCTCTGGGCCAAATACAGCTTCTGAAATAAAATGAAAAACAAAACAAAAACAACAACAACAACCACAAGAAGAAACAGGAGAAACAGAATCTCAGTTGGAGGCTTCACATCATGACACGTATGGTGGGGCTGCACGGTGGGGCCGCACGTAGGAGTAGCACGGTGGGGCTGCATGTAGGGGTAGCACGGTGGGGCTGCACGTAGGGGTAGCACGGTGGGGCAGCACGTAGTGGCAGCACGGTGGGGCTGCACGGTGGGGCTGCACGTAGGAGCAGCACGGTGGGGCAGCACATAGGTGCAGCACGGTAGGGCAGCACGTAAGGGTAGCACGGTGGGGCTGCACGTAGGGGCAGCACATAGGGGCAGCACGTAGGGGCAGCACGGTGGGGCTGCACGTAGGAGCAGCACGGTGGGGCAGCACATAGGGGCAGCACGGTAGGGCAGCACGTAAGGGTAGCACGGTGGGGCTGCACGTAGGGGCAGCACGGTGGAGTAGCACGGTGGGGCTGCACGTAGGGGCAGCACGTTGGGGCTGCATGTAGGGGCAGCACGGTGGGGCTGCACGTAGGGGCAGCACGGTGGGGTAGCACGGTGGGGCTGCACGTAGGGGCAGCACGGTGGGGCAGCACGTGGGGTTGCACGTGGGGGTAGCACGGTGAGGCAGCACATAGGGGTAGCACGGTGGGGCAGTGCTTACTGTCAGCTCCCAGCCACAATGTTCAGGATTGACTCTGCCTGCACAAACCACAAAAAACACACATTCTGATGACTACCCCGCCAACACACACACACACACACACACACACACACACACACACACACACACACACACACACACACACACACACACACACACACACACACACACACACACACACACACACACACCTGTGAGGATATCACAGCACACAGCAGCAGCTCCCAGCATGCTGTTTGGTGGTGATATCACAAGGTGACACTGGCACTAAAATGCATGAATGAACTGAGACGGAGGAGAGAGAAAAACTGTCAAAGAGTGAAGAGAAAAGGACTGAAAGAGCTGAAGGGAGGAGAGAGAGGAAGTCAAGATAAGGGAGGAATGAAGTCGGGAAGACAAAAGTAAAATGAGAACAAATGGAAGAAAAGACTGAAAATGACAACAGAAAATCAGCTGGTAAGAAAGTAAAGTGAAACATGAAGAAAAAAATAGAGGGGAAAAAAGTCAGCAGAATAAAGAGAAAATATAATATAATAAAAAAGAGTTCAGGTGATGAAAATCTGCTGAAACCAGCTCTATTTTTACAACAAAGTTGCAGTTAAACAAACATCAGGTGCTGTTGAGCTTTTCTAACCTGATGGACCAAACAAACAAACAAAGCAAACAAACCAAACAAAGCAAACAAACCAAGCTATGACACTAATTCTTGTGTAAGCCTGTATGAAAGTGGACGGGACTTATATGTACCTTTGTCAGACTTCTGGATCACTTATGATAAATATCCAGCAGCAATACAGCAGAATGACTTTGTTGTCCAATATTTAAATGTATTATTTATTGAAATCTAATGTGCATTTTATCCTAGAATTCTGTGTTGCCCAACTCAAAGTGTTTCATGTTTAGAGTTTTTTTTTATTATTATTATTTCAAATTCAGTCTCAAATTCAGTCTCATTTTGCCACAGATGTTCAGCGTTGAAGTGCCAGCTGGATATTTGAGCGTAGATGATTTCATATATTCAGGATTGTTCAAAAACTTGATATGAAATGAGACGTATAAGAAGAATTATTATTATTACTAATGTACATTTATACCATTTGCTTTTATTCTGCTCAATCAAGAATCAGAAAGTGAGACCTGGAAGAAAACAGAAAGAGAGAGGGTCTGTGTGACTTTCCCACAGGGTGTAGGGCGTTTTATTTTATGCACTTTCATGAGTGCTGTTCTTCTTTCTTGTTCAATGTCAACATAAATGGCAGAAAATGTGCTTCTGTTTTTTTAAAGTCTGTAATTTCTAATCAAATTAATCATTTTTTAATGTTTCTTCACATCAGAAGGTTGATTGAACTCCAGGTTGTATTGCAGCAGATACACTAATCACATTACATCAGTCGTGATGACTTTTTCTATCACACCTCATTCCTGACATTTGTAATGTGGCTGTTTAGTCCATGTGCAGTCTGTGGGTGGACTGTGTGTTGTCTGTGTGTGCGGTCTGTGTGTGTAATGTGTGCGGTCTGTGTGTGTACTGTGAGTGTACTGTGAGTGGACTGTGTGTTGTCTGTGTGTGCGGTCTGTGTGTGTAATGTGTGCGGTCTGAGGGTGTTATGTGTGCGGTCTGTGGGTGTACTGTGAGTGGACTGTGTGCAGTCTGTATGTGCAGTCTGTGTGTGTAATGTGTGCAGTCTGTGTGTGTACAGTGAGTGGAGTGTGTGCTGTCTGTGTGTGTTATGTGTGCCGTCTGTGAGTGGACTGTGTGCAGTCTGTGTGCGGTCTGTATTTATGCAGTCTGTGTGTGTAATGTATGCGGTCTGTGTGTGTACTGTGAGTGGACTGTGTGCTGTCTGTGTGTGCGGTCTGTGTGAGTACTGTGAGTGGACTGTGTGCTGTCTGTGTGTGCGGTCTGTGTGAGTACTGTGAGTGGACTGTGTGCAGTCTGTGTGTGTAATGTGTGCGGTCTGTGTGTGTACTGTGAGTGGACTGTGTGTTGTCTGTGTGTGCAGTCTGTGTGTGTACTGTGAGTGGACTGTGTGCAGTCTATGTGTGTAATGTGTGCAGTCTGTGGGTGTACTGTGAGTGGACTGTGCAGTCTGTGTGTGTAATGTGTGTGGTCTGTGTGTGTACTGTGAGTGGACTGTGTGTTGTCTGTGTGTACTGTGAATGGACTGTGTGCAGTCTGTGTGTGTAATGTGTGTGGTCTGTGTGTGTACTGTGAGTGGACTGTGTGTTGCCTGTGTGTGCGGTCTGTGTGTGTACTGTGAGTGGACTGTGTGTTGTCTGTGTGTGCTTTCTGTGTGTGTACTGTGAGTGGACTGTGTGTTGTCTGTGTGTGTGGTCTGTGTGTCCACTGTGAGTGGACTGTGTGTTGTCTGTGTGTGCAGTATGTGTGTGTACTGTGAGTGGACTATGTGCAGTCTGTGTGTGCACTCTGTGTGTGTAATGTGTGTGGTCTATGTGTGTACTGTGAGTGGACTGTGTGCAGTCTGTGTGTGTACTGTGAGAGGACTGTGTGCAGTCTGTGTGTGCACTCTGTGTGTGTAATGTGTGCGGTCTATGTGTGTACTGTGAGTGGACTGTGTGCAGTATGTGTGTGTACTGTGAGTGGACTGTGTGCAGTCTGTGTGTGCACTCTGTGTGTGTAATGTGTGCGGTCTATGTGTGTACTGTGAGTGGACTGTGTGCAGTCTGTGTGTGTACTGTGAGTGGACTGTGTGTTGTCTGTGAGTGGACTGTGTGCGGTCTGTGTGTGTACTGTGAGTGGACTGTGTGCGGTCTGTGTGTGTACTGTGAGTGGACTGTGTGCAGTTTGTGTGTGTATTGTGAGTGGACTATGTGTTGTCCGTGTGTGCGGTCTGTGTGTGTACTGTGAATGGACTGTGTGTTGCCTGTGTGTGCGGTCTGTGTGTGTACTGTGAGTGGACTGTGTGCAGTCTGTGTGTGCACTCTGTGTGTGTAATGTGTGCGGTCTATGTGTGTACTGTGAGTGGACTGTGTGCAGTCTGTGTGTGTACTGTGAGTGGACTTGTGTGTTGTCTGTGTGTGGTCTGTGTGTGTACTGTGAGTGGACGGTGTGTTGTCTGTGTGTGCAGTATGTGTGTGTACTGTGAGTGGACGGTGTGTTGTCTGTGTGTGCGGCCTGTGTGTGTACTGTGAGTCAACTGTGTGTTGTCCGTGTGTGTGGTCTGTGTGTGTACTGTGAGTGGACTGTGTGCAGTCTGTGTGTGTACTGTGAGTGGACTATGTGTTGTCTGTGTGTGCGGTCTGTGTGTGTACTGTGAATGGACTGTGTGTTGCCTGTGTGTGCGGTCTGTGTGTGTACTGTGAGTGGACTGTGTGTTGTCTGTGTGTGTACTGTGAGTGGACTGTGTGTTGTCTGTGTGTGTGGTCTGTGTGTGTACTGTGAATGGACTGTGTGTTGCCTGTGTGTGCGGTCTGTGTGTGTACTGTGAGTGGACTGTGTGTGTACTGTGAGTGGACTGTGTGTTGTCTGTGTGTGTGGACTGTGTGTGTACTGTGAGTGGACTGTGTGCAGTCTGTGTGTGTGTGTGGTCTGTGTGTGTACTGTGAGTGGACTGTGTGCAGTTTGAATGTGCTGTGGCATATAACAAAGGTCAAGATTCAAGGCCAAAGTTTGCAAATTGATTGTCAAGTGTGAATGTGAAGGTCTGAGTGTCAAAGTGCTCCGGTGTTTCTGACACACACTCACGTCAACCTGGGGATGATTAGAAGCTGCTGTAGCGTAGCTGAAAGGCAGTGAAAGCCATGAGTGCATTAAATTGTCCCCGTTTTCAGTTGAAATGTTTCTTTTTATTTAATTTTATTCAGCCCTACTTTTTACAGGAGCTTGTTGTCTAAAAAGTGACAAACTACTCGTGTCTTTGGTTTTATTACAATGCAGAGATAAATGAGATGTTTGAGATAGTTTGTCAATCAACGGAACCGATGCCACTGAAAATCCCGCACGCAGAATCAGTGCCGTGGTTTTATAGACGGGAGACGGATATGACTGAACAACTCTCCATATAGCTTGGGACTCCGGTGAGGGCGGTCGCATCTCCTCCTCTCTCCTCTATCTCTGCTCCAACCTTCAAATCCCTACTTCACCAGACTGTGAATTCTTCAACCTATATTGGATTAACCATGGAATTGATCAGCTGGTCTCTGAATGCTACTGACATGATTTTTTTCAACAAGGAAATTAGGGCCGGGGGACCCTGCATGCCCAGATGGAACCTACCCTGCGGGCTATGTTCTTGATGCCTGAGAGTAATGGCATGTTGCATGCTTGGTCCCATTCTCTGTGGAGGATGTCGAAGATCTATTTATATTTGGTTTTATTGTAGGAGGGCTGGTACTTATTGGTTTATGTGCTGCCCTGACCTAGCGGAGAATTGGCAAGACGACTGCCACCAGAACCACGACCCCTCACCTGTCCGTCATGATTAATGAGTTGGCAAGGCGATACATTCTCAGACTGCGTTAACCCTTGAACTCAGACACAAATTGGATAACATCTCAGGGCAAATGCATGCCTTGCAAAGGAAGATGTCGGAGACAAGGGAATAATCATAAATTGGATCTAATATATTGGTAGGCTTATCAGCCTCTGAAGGACAAAACGCCCCATTGTTTTCCTCCAGAAGAATTTCTCCAGGCTTGGTGAACCATTCGGCTGCCTTCTTTCTTATCTTCTGCAACTCCAGCACACATGGACAGAAAGTGACATAAACTGAACTCATTTGCCACTCGCATGGACAGAGACTGATACGCATGCTCCCACCCCTCTCCTGTCCCCATCCCCCACCCCATCCTGGCCCCCACTCACGCCACTACCTTCCCTCTCCAGGGTGCAGTGCAGCTTTACCTGCTGTAGCCCCCCCAAGCTGGCGGCTGCATGACCACATGTTGCTGCGGGCCCCCCACACTCACATTGCCTCAATTCGGATAACGGACTGTTTCAAAGTTTAGTGCACATAAATAATGTCAAATGTATATGTGTTGTCTTAATTCTGGTGTGTGCCATTATTACGGTAAACTAGTAATAATTGTGGATTAATTGCTGTATCTTATCTGTGGTAATTGGAGTGTGGACGTAATCTCGTTGTTGTTGCACTCGTGTAATGACAATGACAATAAATCTCATCCATCCATCCATCCAATGCATTAAGAAGATAAAAACTACCATGCTTGTATTCAGAGGTGCATATATAAACAATGAATAAAGTAACTGGCCACTAGGTGTCTAAAATAGTTAAATGGGAAAAGAGATGAAAGAGAAAATAGTAGTAGACACTCCTGTGCACTTAGTGACAGTAATGTGCCAGCAGACCTGCTGGTACACCTGGTGATGGGTAGTTTGATGGAGAGCCTGAAGCTAACAGGGGCTGGCAACAGTATGGGATCAAGTGGGATCTCTTCAGAATTGGACAGCAGACGGATCATGGTGAGAAGTTAATAAAGCCAATTCTGATCAATCAAAAAAGGACCTTGATTTGACCTAATGCTGACCCTTGAGATCAGATTGGAACATTCCCACTGAAAACCACAAAGACGGAAATTATTCACCCTTCTGAGTTTTTTATTGTATTATGATATAAAACAATTACAAACAATCAACAGACCCAAATCAGTACTACACAAAGTTATGGTTTGCTGAAGTACTCACTGACTCTAAAATAACACAATCATGACTTTGACAAGAAGTTGGCTTGGAACACATCAGGGGTGGAAAAACAGGTACTAAGTAGACTAGTGAGGGAAGCCACCAAGACACCGAAGACAAGTCTGAATATATTCAAAGCTTCATTGGCTATGTCTGGAGAAACTGTTGAAGCAGCATGTAAAATTTGTTGGATGCACAATCACAGCTTTATAGACAACAAAAGTTCTCAGTTCACAGTATTCCACCATTTATAATAATAATAATAATAATAATAATAATAATAATAATAATAATAATAATAATAAGAGACCAAGCCCAGTACAGAGGTGGCAGGGCAATGATAACGTCACTGTAGCATGCCAAAGGTGCTCCAAACTGGGGGGTCCAGGGGCATGTCCCCCAATGGAAAAATAGAAAAAATAAACATGGTTTAGGGTATTAACTTCCTAAACCATTAAAATAATGGATTTCTTGCAAATGTTGCAACCATCAAAGGTGAGCAGAGGACTAACAATGGCTGGTTGTTAGAAGGGTCGTGGTGGAATTCAGCCTAGATTTCAGAATTAAATAAAACTGCTTATTCCAATCATGGTTCGATGGGGGGGCGGCTGGAGCTAAAGTGCCTTGATTAGACAGAGTGGCATCAACTCAGAACATTTTGGTTTCAACTGTGCTGATCTACTGAATGAACCTTTAATGTTTTCAACATTTTTTAAAATCATTTAACCACATACAGGAACAAATCCATGTGCAGGTGCTATCAAAATAAATATAAAAATAGTTAAGCTATCAAATTTACATCAATTTATGATTTACACAATTTACGATGATTTATTTAATTAATTTAAAGCCTGATTTATGCAAATGCTGCTCTGTAACTATGGGTCATGCAGTGACGTGCGTGACAGTTTCAAAGTTCTCCGTCTCTGGATTTTGCTTTATTCTGGACTAATCTGACCCTCAACAAGCTTTTCTTTCTACAATCATCACCTCCAAATAAAAGGTAAGCTGTACATTTTCCTCTTTCCTCTGTGCACGTCCAGACTGCTCTGGGTTTTTAATGGAAATACAGTGCGATCGGACAGGAGATTTTATCCGATGTGAGCAAGAAATCTGTTGTACAAAATCCATTATATAAAACAGACAAAATTAGTTATATGTATATAACAGATTAGTTACAGTCAAGAGGCGCTGAATATCTACGGAGAATCCTGCATTGGGAAGTGCGCCTCATTAATGACAGGGTCAAAATTTCCACTGAAATTTTTTTTTCTGCCCAATGTATTTGATCCATTATCAAAATGTAATCAAAATGTGTAAAAACTATTATAATAAGATGGCAGACGAAGCAGTGAAAGCAGCAAAGTGTCAAATCACAGCCTTTTGTGTCTGCTTTAACAGGTGCACGTCAGGCTGCGGGTCCAAGCCTGAACACGGTTTGAATAAAATAAACGGTCTTTTAATCACGAAATTGTCTCTGGTCCGGTCTGGGGATTAATGGAAATACATTGCGATCGGACAGGACATTTTATCCGATATGAGTGAAAATCCATTGCATAAAATCTGTTATACGAGTATACGAGGTCTATTAGATAATAAACCGACCCTTTTTTTTTTAACTATATGGATTTGAATGACGTGCGATTACACCAATCATGCTTGAACCCTCGTGCGCATGCGTGAGTTTTTTCACGCGTGTCGGTGACGTTATTTCCCTGTGGGCAGGCCTTGAGTAAGATGTGGTCCCGCCCTCTCGGCTGAATTCCTTTGTTTCACACGCTGCTCGAGATGGCGCGCATTGCTTTATCAAAATTTTTTCTGGACCTGTGAG
The DNA here is from genome assembly GCF_902500255.1 of Thalassophryne amazonica. Lineage (NCBI taxonomy): Eukaryota > Metazoa > Chordata > Actinopteri > Batrachoidiformes > Batrachoididae > Thalassophryne > Thalassophryne amazonica. Next base: position 85,602,724 of record NC_047113.1, on the reverse strand, counting down.
GAATATCCGAGTGGACACTATTCGAGAAATTAATCTGGTTTTCGGTGAAACGTTTAACGGCTGATGAGAGATTATGGGGTGTTTCTGTCGCTGTAAGGACTTCCCACAGAGCGGGACGTTGTGCAGTGCTCCCAGGTGCCGTCGTCGGCCTGTTTCGAGCTGAAAACATCCTAATTTAAGGCTTAATTCACCCAGGACGTCATGAGAGAACAGAGAAGATTCAGAAGAGGCCTGCATGAGGACTTTATGCGGACATTCCACTGTTTAAGGACATTTTTTAATGAAAGACGTGCGCGCAAATTCGCCGAGTCGTTTCCATGACGACTTGGCAAATCTGTGTGCGCCGCGACAGGAAAAACACCTCCGTGTTGAAAACCATTTGTAAAATTCAGGCGGCTTTTGATGGTTTTCAACAAGTGAGTATCTGAGAAATTGTTTAACAGCTTGGGCATGTTCCAACTTGCCCGTTAAGATTTCCAACGGAGGTGTTTTTCCTGTCGCGACCCCCCGCGGTCAGGTCCGGCCCGACATGCGACTCTGCCCGCACATTCTTTCATTACAAAATGTCCGTTAACAATGGAATGTCCGAATAAACTCCTCATGCCGACTTCTTCTGAAAGTTCTCTGTTCTCTGAAGACTTACTGGGTCAACAGAGCCTGAAATGTGGAAGTTTTCAACTTGAAACGGCGAGACGCTGCCACCTCGAAGCGCAGATCGCCGTCAGGCACCGTGGGCCGTCCTTACGGCGACACTACCAGACCAAAATCTCTCATCAGCCGTTAAAATCTTTACCGAAAACCAGCTGAATTTATCGAATGGTGTCCACTCAGTTGTGCCTTACAGTTTTGAAAAAAATTTGATCAAACAAAGCAGCAGTCTCTGAGCCATTCCTAAACAATGAAAAAACGACGAGAGGGTGGGCCACTCCTCACTCAAAGACTGCCCACAGGCGAATGACGTAACCGACAGGCGTGAAAAAACTCCCGCATGCCCACGAGGGTTCAAGCATGTCTGATGTAATCACACGTGATTCAAATCCATATGGTTTTTGAAAAAAATAATAAGGTCGGATACTTTTCTAATAGACCTCGTATGTATTTATTACTTGGAAAACAAAACAAAAACTTTGGGACTTTTTTTGTCCGGTGACTGTGAATATCTGGTGTATATGATGACAGTTTAGGTGAGTTTTACTGTACATGGGACTGAACAATAAATTTACCTCTCAAAGCTTTGATGATGAAGTCGCTTCCATCCCACACAGCTGACATTATTTTCCTAAATGTTTCTTCTGTTTGGATATGAAGGGGATCTGTATATCTTGAAGCCCTTGTTGTGTATATTTGTGCCTCCAGAGAAATTTCAGAGAAATAAATAAATAAAATAGCTGGATTTACATGCAGACACATTAACAGCGAAAGCTATGTTGAACCCAAGATGGCACCATGAGTCACATGACCAATTTTTTTTCGACTTCTCATGTTGCTGCTCTCTCTATGAAGGCACACTAGCTGGAGCCTATCCCAGCAGTCATAGGGCGTGAGGCGGGGTACACCCTGGACAGGATGCCAGTCTGTCGCAGGGTCACATATTATACAAATAATGAATGTTTATGAGTGCAATAGTACAAATATTTCATGAGGTGAAAGCTGGAACCATTCAATGAGGCGAATGAAATATTTGTTCCACTGAAAGAATGTAAAAACAGTCATTATTTGTTTTATATAATGGCTAAAATAGATCCTTATCATTTGATATTTTATTAATTTATAAACAACAGAAAAGGGTGTTCATTTTGGTGTTCCACTGCTGCTAAAGTCCAACACAAACTTGAAATAGGAGTCCAAATTGTGACGTGTAGTCCAGTGATACTGTGCACTGCCTTCATACTTCCATAAAAAACAAAAAGCATGTCTGATGTAATCACACGTGATTCAAATCCATATGGTTTTTTAAAAAAATAATGAGGTCGGATACTTTAATAATAGACCTCGTACTTCCAAAAAAAGACTGTGTACTTACTTCCTCAGTGCAGTGAAAAAAATCAGGTCAGAAATTAGTCCAGCTTTTCATTCTAACGCTTGGTTTGACTGTCAACTGTGGGACCGTAGACAGGTGTGCGTCTTTCCAAATCATGTCAATCAACTGAATTTACCCCAGGTGGACTCCAATTAAGCTGTAGAAACATCTGAAGGATGATCAGTGGAAACAGGAGGAACCTGAGCTCAATTTTGAGCTTCATGGCAAAGGATGTGAATACTTAGGGCCCTGTTCCACTGGGGAGAGGAGTAATTGCACATCAATTTCAATTTCAGTTTTATCAATTTTATTTATATAGCACCAAATCACAACAAACAGTTGCCCCAAGGAGCTTTATATTATAAGGCAAAGCCATACAATAATTACGGAAAAACCCCAACGGTCAAAACGACCCCCTGTGAGCAAGTACTTGGCGACAGTGGGAAGAAAAACTCCCTTTTAACAGGAAGAAACCTCCAGCAGAACCAGGCTCAGGGAGGCGCAGTCTTCTGCTGGGACTGGTTTGGGTTGAGGGAGAAAACCAGGAAAAAGACATGCTGTGGAGGGGAGCAGCGATCAATCACTAATGATTAAATGCAGAGTGGTGCATACAGAGCAAAAAGAGAAAGAAACACTCAGTGCATCATGGGAACCCCCCAGCAGTCTAAGTCTATAGCAGCATAACTAAGGGATGGTTCAGGGTCACAAAAATGGCCAAAAATGACAAATGTCCCAGTATGAATTACGGATATATTAATAATATATAGTGAATATATGATGAACAATCACGGTTATATAACGCATGTAGTGAGGAAACTGATCCGACACATTGATAGTATTATGGCAGTATTACGAGTGCATTATGAATGCATCACGCACGTGTTACGCATGCACGGCATCTGCATTGCGGTCATAAAAGAAGCTCACTCGGGCTGTAGGCATCACTATTCACACCAACAATACAGCCTCTGGAGCAAGTGCTGGACTTGGACAAGTTGATCACAGCGTTTGTTCATGTTGTCATGCGAGGGTTAACTGTTCATGGGTTTGGGGAGCGGGAGGGGGGAAGCCGCTCGGGTGTGAGACTGTGTTTTTTTTTTTTTGAGTGAGTTGTGGATAAACATCAACTCTTCCTTTTGTTGGTGTTAAATAAAAGTCCTGGATTGCAGCAGCTACGTCTTTGTGGATTTACACAGCCGGACCGGCACTGACTGGCAGGTATGTTGCTTTCTGCCACATATACTACTTTGGGTTTACATGATGTGTTTGTTATACATTCACAGATTGTCCGCACATCAGCTGCAAAGCAGATGTAATAAAAACGCTTTATTCGTGGCCAATTTGTATGCATTCGCTACAACATATTTTAGTTTGTGATGTGGACATTATGGCCATGATATATATCTGTTTTACACACTGTCCCGGTCCGCCGCCAAGCCGCAAATCCCCGTCAGTTGCGGATATCAGCGGTTAACGGCAGATATATGATCTTAAAATATGATCTTAAAAATCAAAACTGGGAAGAAGTTTATGTCAGTGATGTTAATGTAGCATATAACTCATTCATGAAAATATTGATGAAATCATATAATAAAAACTGTAAATTAATAGAAATTAGTAAGAAAAGAGTAAATAAACCATGGGAATAAAATGGAAAGGGAATAAAAAATGCTTGTGCAAAGAAAAACTATTTATGCAGGTGCTTTTTAAAAATGCAAACAAAGGAAACAGAACACAGATACAAAAAATATAATAATAAACTATTGACAATAATTAGGAAACAAAAAAAAGATTATTATAGTGAACAATTAAATAAGAGTAAAGATAATATGAGGGCAACATGGGGAATTATAAAAAGTGTGATTGAAAGTGATGGAGTGAAAGCAACTTTTCCAAATTACTTTGTCAAAGAAAATAAAGAGATATATGACATAAAAGAAGTGGCAAATGGGTTTAATGATTATTTTTCAAATGTAGGATCAAGTCTGGTGGGAAATAAACCAATAGTAGAAGATACATTACATACACTTGTAAATACGGTCAATAGTATTTTCCTGGACAATGTGGAAAAAGATGAAATAAGAAATATTGTAAAAAACTGTGTAAGCAAAAGATCAACTGACCATGAAGATTTAGACATGATGACTGTAAAAAGTATAATAGAAACTGTTATTGAACCATTTACTTATATTTGCAATCTGTCTCTGTCAACAGGGATTTTTCCAGATGAAATTAAAATTGCCAAGGTAGTCCCATTATATAAAAATGGAGACAAACATAAATTCTCTAATTACAGGCCAGTATCATTGCTTCCACAGTTTTCTAAAATTATGGAAAAAGTTTTTGTGACAAGGTTGGATAAATTCACTGAGAAACATCATATTTTAAATAATGCTCAGTATGGATTCAGAACAAAACATTCGAAAGCTATGGCAATTATGGAATTAATAGAGAAAATATCAACAACAATAGAAAATAAGGATTATTTTGTAAGTATTTTTATTGACTTGAAAAAAGCTTTTGATGTTATTGACCACTCAAGATTGCTTCACAAGTTACATCAATATGGAATAAGAGGTATTGCACATCAGTGGGTAAAAAGCTACTTAGAAAACAGAAAACAGTTTGTTCAGATAAATAATATCAAATCAGAATTGTGTAATATTGCTTATGGAGTACCACAAGGATCAGTACTTGGACCCAAACTGTTTATTTTGTATATCAATGATTTTGTGAATGTATCTAATGTGCTTGGTAGCATTTTATTTGCTGATGATACAACGCTGTTTTACTCTGGATCAGATATACAGGAAGTAGCACAAGTGATAAAAACAGAATTGGAAAAGGTTAAGCATTGGTTTGATATAAACAGACTGTCACTAAATATTAATAAGACAAATTTCATATTGTTTAATGACAGAGCAAAAAAAAAAAAAACGTGTCATTACAAATAGATGGAATGGATATACAAAGGGTAAAAGAAATGAAATTCTTAGGAGTCATAATTGATGAAGATCTTACATGGAAGTCATACATAAATTACATAAAAGGAAAAATAGCGAAAGCCATTGCTGTTTTGCATAAAGTAAAATATTCATTAAATAGTTATGGTTTATTAACATTGTACAATTCATTGATTTTCCCATATTTAACTTATTGTGTAGAAATCTGGGGATCAACATATACAACTTATATACAACCTTTGTTTATTCTGCAGAAAAGGGCTTTAAGAGTGATTAGCAACAGTGGTTTTAGAGATCCATCTAATCCATTGTTCATTAAGTACAGGGTACTTAAATTTCGTGATTTGGTCGATTTGAAAATATTACAAACAATGTACCAAGCTAATAAAAATGCTTTACCAACAAACATTCAAAATATGTTTGAGAAAAGAGTAAGTAGTTATAAACTGAAAGGAATAGAAGTCTTTAGAAAACCAAGATACAGAACCAGAGTAAAAGAACGGAGTATTGCAGTAAATGGTGTAAAATTATGGAACAATCTCAGCAAAGAAATTAAAGAATTAAGGTCGCTTAAATTATTTAAAAAACGTATTAAACTAGATGTATTAAGTAAGTATGAAACTATAAAATAAGTTAGTGGGCTGTAAGGAAGTAAAAAAAAAAATGTAATTTGTTAATAATGTATAAAATGTTTTAAGTTTAAAATGTAACCTGTCAGAGATGTAATCTATTTAATAATGGTCATAATTATGAAATAAGTCAGTGGTATGTGACAAGTTAAAGAAATACAATCTGTTAAATAATGTTGAAAAATGACGCTGGATATTGAAAGATTGTATTGTAAAAAGGGGCAGAAAATATAAGACTTGTTCTTCTCTCTGCTCCTTTTCATTCTGGTAATGGAGATGCTTTATTTCTGCTTTTCTGTTTTTTTCTTTTTCTTTTAAATGAATGAAATAAATAAATAAATGAATGAATGAATGAATATACAGCGCATAGAGTGAGTATGTATTGTGTATGAACTGAGTATATATGGAGTATGTAAGGCGGATGTCATCCGCATTCAGATTTTTGAGCAGCTCAAAAATCCTGGCTGCGGACATGCGTGCCTCTGCGGATGATCACGGGCATGTTCGGATGACAGCCAACTCATACAGGCATGTTACACGGATATTGCGGATGTCTGGCGAATATGGGCCAATTTGGTGCACAATCCATATGCAAATCCTCCTAAACGCCAGTGGGACAGGGCCCTTATGTACGTGTGATTTGTTAAGATTTTTATTTTTAATAAACTTGCAAAAATCTCAAAAAAATTCACAATGTCATTATGGGGTGTTGTGTAAAGAATTTTGAGGAACAAAATGAATTGCATCCATTTTAGAATAAGACTGTAACATAAGAAAATGTGGGAAAAGTGAAGCACTGTGAATACTTTCCGGATGGCCTGTATACCTTATTTTCCTTTTAATACAATGACTGCTCAGTTCAGCTACTTGTGTTTCTGGCTTTTCATGAATGACTCTGAGTCACATTCACAACAGCTGCAATTTTTATGTTAGTTTCTCCTTTATTGTCTTCTCTCTTTCTTCACTGCACATCTTTCATTATTTATTTATTTACTTATTGTTTTTATCCCCCTTCTTTGTTTGTTTCCAAACTCCCAGTTCAGTTTTTTGTTATTTCTGTTCAGAGTGATTTCCAAACCCGAACACTTCGTTAAGCCCCTATTTTATCTCTCTCAAGAATGGAAGTACAAAGGAATAGAAAAAGGAGTGAAGTAGTGGATGGGAAAATTAAGATTTGAAGGAAAAGAAGAAGATTGGGACTGGACTGAATGGACAATTCCATAAAACACATCAAATATGTAAGAAAACATCAAGAGAAAGTTCTAAAGTGGGCAGTTCTATCAGAGCACAGATTTAATACGTAGCTAAAATATGGGTAGATTTTTCAGTCACTGTAATTCTGATTTGTCCAGCATATAATCTTGTCTCCTCACTGTTGGTCTTTATTAAACCCCACCCACCTGATCAAAGTATCAGCAGGGGATGGAGCATCATCCTTTGAGCCAAACATTGAAGATTCTCTCCATTGCCTTTGGGCCCAAATTAACCAAACTTGGTACATGGTCTTGTTGGCTGTATATTTTTTTATTAACTCATGGAGTCAGTGTAAAATCATATTTTGAATGATATTACAAAAATTTGACATAACCTGCACCTGGCTCCAAGGTACCGATGACCTTTTGTGGTCATCCAATATCCAATAAGTTGGAGAGGAAATGGCGTCTCACTAATTTAGAAGATCTTCACTTAGCCTGGAAAAAGAGTCTGTTGCTCTATAAAAAAGCCCTCCGTAAAGCTAGGACATCTTACTACTCATCACTAATTGAAGAAAATAAGAACAACCCCAGGTTTCTTTTCAGCACTGTAGCCAGGCTGACAAAGAGTCAGAGCTCTATTGAGCCGAGTATTCCTTTAACTTTAACTAGTAATGACTTCATGACTTTCTTTGCTAATAAAATTTTAACTATTAGAGAAAAAATTACTCATAACCATCCCAAAGACGTATCATTATCTTTAGCTGCTTTCAGTGATGCCGGTATTTGGTTAGACTCTTTCTCTCTGATTGTTCTGTCTGAGTTATTTTCATTAGTTACTTCCTCCAAACCATCAACATGTCTATTAGACCCCATTCCTACCAGGCTGCTCAAGGAAGCCCTACCATTAATTAATGCTTCGATCTTAAATATGATCAATCTGTTTTTATTAGTTGGCTATGTACCACAGGTTTTTAAGGTGGCAGTAATTAAAGCATTGCTTAAAAAGCCATCACTTGACCCAGCTATCTTAGCTAATTATAGGCCAATCTCCAACCTTCCTTTTCTCTCAAAAATTCTTGAAAGGGTAGGTGTAAAACAGCTAACTGATCATCTGCAGAGGAATGGTCTATTTGAAGAGTTTCAGTCAGGTTTTAGAATTCATCATAGTACAGAAACAGCGTTAGTGAAGGTTACAAATGATCTTCTTATGGCCTCAGACAGTGGACTCATCTCTGTGCTTGTTCTGTTAGACCTCAGTGCTGCTTTTGATACTGTTGACCATAACATTTTATTACAGAGATTAGAGCATGCCATAGGTATTAAAGGCACTGCGCTGCGGTGGTTTGAATCATATTTATCTAATAGATTACAATTTGTTCATGTAAATGGGGAATCTTCTTCACAGACTAAGGTTAATTATGGAGTTCCACAAGGTTCTGTGCTAGGACCAATTTATTCACTTTATACATGTTTCCCTTAGGCAGTATTATTAGATGGCATTGCTTAAATTTTCATTGTTACGCAGATGATACCCAGCTTTATCTATCCATGAAGCCAGAGGACACACACCAATTAGCTAAACTGCAGGATTGTCTTACAGACATAAAGACATGGATGACCTCTAATTTCCTGCTTTTAAACTCAGATAAAACTGAAGTTATTGTACTTGGCCCCACAAATCTTAGAAACATGGTGTCTAACCAGATCCTTACTCTGGATGGCATTACCCTGACCTCTAGTAATACTGTGAGAAATCTTGGAGTCATTTTTGATCAGGATATGTCATTCAATGCGCATATTAAACAAATATGTAGGACTGCTTTTTTGCATTTGCGCAATATCTCTAAAATCAGAAAGGTCTTGTCTCAGAGTGATGCTGAAAAACTAATTCATGCATTTATTTCCTCTAGGCTGGACTATTGTAATTCATTATTATCAGGTTGTCCTGAAAAGCCTTAATTCAAAATGCTGCAGCTAGAGTGCTGACGGGGACTAGAAGGAGAGAGCATATCTCACCCATATTGGCCTCTCTTCATTGGCTTCCTGTTAATTCTAGAATAGAAATTAAAATTCCTCTTCTTACTTATAAGGTTTTGAATAATCAGGTCCCATCTTATCTTAGGGACCTCATAGTACCATATCACCCCAATAGAGCGCTTCGCTCTCAGACTGCAGGCTTACTTGTAATTCCTATAGTTTGTAAGAGTAGAATGGGAGGCAGAGCCTTCAGCTTTCAGGCTCCTCTCCTGTGGAACCAGCTCCCAATTCAGATCAGGGAGACAGACACCCTCTCTACTTTTAAGATTAGGCTTAAAACTTTCCTAAAGCTTATAGTTAGGGCTGGATCAGGTGACCCTGAACCATCCCTTAGTTATGCTGCTATAGACTTAGACTGCTGGGGGGTTCCCATGATGCACTGAGTGTTTCTTTCTCTTTTTGCTCTGTATGCACTACTCTGCATTTAATCATTAGTGATTGATCTCTGCTCCCCTCCACAGCATGTCTTTTTCCTGGTTCTCTCCCTCAGCCCCAACCAGTCCCAGCAGAAGACTGCCCCTCCCTGAGCCTGGTTCTGCTGGAGGTTTCTTCCTGTTAAAAGGGAGTTTTTCCTTCCCACTGTAGCCAAGTGCTTGCTCACAGGGGGTCGTTTTGACCGTTGGGGTTTTTCCGTAATTATTGTATGGCCTTACCTTACAATATAAAGCACCTTGGGGCAACTGTTTGTTGTGATTTGGCGCTATATAAATAAAATTGGTTTGATTTGATTTGATCCAATACTGAACCGTACCCAGTCCTGGGGCCGGGATTTGATGGTTTCAGGCTTGGTTTTTTGTTGTTCTTTTTAATGTCTCTGTCCCCTCTGCAGCTACACTCTTTGTCCCTGAGCATCCTCTTCTTTCAGCAGTTTTGGGATTTCTTTTTAATCTTGCTTCATCTCCATTCATCCAATTCATCTCACAGTGAACAAGTTTGAACTGAATCCTGCAGCTGCTCTCAAATTTTTTACATTTTCCTGTGTTTTCTCCTTAGTTTCAGCGTCTGTCTCCATCACTCTCATTAGTTCATCACGTCTCTCAGCTGGTGTATTTACACAGTAAAATCACCAGTGTAAAATTAACACTGACAGAACATATGGTCCCACTCTGACCAGAGTAGGGCCGTATGTTCTACTCTGTTAGTTTTACACTCGGGAATTTACTGTGTACAAGAGGCTCTTATTGTGCTTCAGAAACTGCAGCTATTTGCAGCCATGCAATGAATAAATGTTGTGCAAATTGCATTTCAAACCTCTTTGATTCTTATCCACATGTTTCAATATTAAATTTTTCCACAACCACATTCACCTCTGCAGTATCTTTACAGCTCACCAGGGGGCTGCAGCCCACACTTTGAGAATCACCGCAATAAGCTTTAGTCATTTAGTCAACAGATTTAACATTTCAAACTCGGCAGCGTATGAACAATTCAAATCTGATTCAGGTGAAGGTGATGAAGGTGAAGGTGATTAGATGAAAGGGAAATTATTAACATAGTACATGTAAAAATAAAAAGTCAATGGATCATAATGAGGTACATATGTCCTTAGTAAAGTGAATAATTACTGAAATCGCAAAACCATTATCATATATTTTTAACAAATCATTTCAAACTGGGATTGTTCCTAACAGTATGAAAGTGGCAAAAGTGATACATTTATTCAAATCTGGTAGCAAGCATCTTTTTACTAACTACAGGCCTGTGTCTCTGTTGTCACAATTTTCAAAGATACTGGAAAAACTTTACAACAGCAGACTGGATAAATTTATCGACACAACTTGCTTGATGAAAGTCAATATGGTTTTAGAGCAAAAAGGTCCACGACACTGGCATTGCTCGATTCCATAGAAGAGATCAATAAACATGTGGACCAAAGGGTAATAGTTGCAGGTTTATTTATTGACTTAAGAAAGGCTTTTGACACAATTGATCACAATATATTATTTCAAAAGTTGGAACTGTAAGGGATCAGAGGGGTTGCTCTGAATTGGATTAAAAGCTACTGACAAAACCGAAAGCAGTTTGTTAAACTCGGGGAATACTGTTCTTCATGTCTGGACATCATTTGTGGGCTACCACAGGGTTCTGTGTTGGGCCCAAAATTATTTATTTTATACATTAATGATTTATGTAAAGTTTCAGATCTGGTTAAAACTGTTCTCTTTGCAGATGACACAAACCTGTTTTGCTCAGGGGAAAATCTGCAACAATTATTATCTGATTTAGGAACTGAAATGATAAAGTTAAAGAGATGGTTTGACATGAACAAATGATCATTAAATTTGTCTAAAACTAAATTAATGTTATTTGGAAATTATAAAAAAGACATACAAATTCTGTTAAATATACATGGGGTAAAAATAGAGTGTGTCAAAGAGAATAAGTTTTTAGGTGTCATTATTGATGAAAAAATTAATTGGAAAGCTCGTATTCAGCATATTCAAATGAAGGTATCAAAGAGTATTGCAGTATTAAATAAAGTAAAGAATGTTCTTGATTGCAGAGCACTACATACTCTGTATTGTTCATTGGTTGCACCCTACTTGACTTATTGTGCTGAAGTTTGGGGCAACAATTACAAAACTATATTGCAACCATAAATCATTTTTCAAAAAAGAGCATTAAGGACAATTCATAATGCAGGTTATCGAGACCACACCAACCCATTGTTCATTAAATCTCAAATATTAAAACTTAATGATATTATTTCGTTCAAGACTGTTCAATTAATGTACAGAGTGAAAAATAAACAAGTGCCATTTAGAATTCAAGAATATTTTACTGAGAGAGAGGGAAAATATAATTTACGGGGCTTGTATCATTTTAAAATTGCTGGCGCTTGGATGACCAGGAAAGGCTTCTGTGTCTCCATGTGTGGCCCTAGATTATGGAATAAAAAAAAAAAAAAGATGTTTTCAAGATATGTATCTAATGAAGTACGATTTTTGTGTTGTCAGTTGTAATTGTAAACTTGCTTAGTAACATTCATTCATGTATATGTATGTATGTATATGTGTATGTGTATATATATATATGTATCTAAATATGTATGTAGACGAAGACACAGTGTTCACTAGATATGTTTATGATAATGGGATTTGAATTTATGTTGTTAAATGTGTTTGTAGCATGGCCCAAGCAGAGGGTCACTCCTTAGAGTCTGGTCTGCTTGAGGTTTCTTCCTCAATACATCAGAGGGAGTTTTTCCTTACCACTGTCGCCTGTGTGCTTGCTCTGGGGGTTGGTAATGTCTATATATGTATGTATGTATATATGGGGTGGGCTTTGCTTCTGCTCACCCTCTTTTTGGTCACACACGTCACTGTGGAATTGTCTTGTGTACAGTTTTTTGTTATTGTTGATTTTGTGTGCAAAAATAAATAAATTCAATTCAATTCAGGTCACTTCAGCCAGTAATGTGAACATAAACCTCCACGACGGCAACAGTAAGCATGATTTCAAGGATTACTTCAAAAGCTCTCATCCCCTTTATGGTTAAAGGAACATTAGTGTCTTTGTGTTGTAATGGAGCTGCTCGTTAGTTTCCATCACTTTGCTTTGGTTGCGAATAAATCGATATGATTGACAGACATGGAATCTTAATGAGTTTAAGGCCCCGATTAGAACCTTCCAGCTTTGGCCATCAGTCTCATTGGCATTGATTTCACATTTTACTTAAAACACGACTGCTTTGAGCTCCGCTTGAATCAAGTTCAAGAGGTTGAAGAACATCAGATGACAGGCTTGACAAACCTCCACTGAAGTCCGACTTATTTGGAAAAGAAAACAAAGTTAACCTCCAACATGTTCTGCTCATCTGTCTGCAGTAAACAAGCATTAGTTTGTGGCCCAACCGATCTTCTGGTTCCACTTTAACTTCTCACGCTTCATCTACCCGCTTGCACAAAATGTTTATTTGCAGTGAGGGGTTAAAAACAGCCTTTTAAACATGTCACTTCTGGCTTTTGTCTTTAAAAAACGGTCGACAAATGCAGTTTTGTATCAGGTAACTCCTTCATTTAACTCCCCCTTTATTTCCATTTCTCTGATGGTCCATTTACTGATTTGTTTTTTGTATGGTGGCCAGTAGGAGCCACAAAACAACAAAATCGAAAAATAAAATAAATCCAAAAAATTTAAAAAATAATAATGACAACAAAAATAATAAATAAAAAACACCTGCATCAATGCAACAGGGAGTTGCATCAAAAACATTCATACAAATGGAAAAATAAATTGCAAAGAGAAAACAAACAAATAAAACCTGCAGTGTGCAAGAATTTAATTTGATAATATGTCTGCTGCAGATTCAGGCGACACGTAAACACAGACACAGTATGCAAAGCTTCAAAACACAATGAAGCAGTAACAACACAAACAACAGTTTCTGCCTGGAGGACTGTAACTGATGGACCGTTTAGTGCGTGGCAGGGCTCCACTCTGGCTGTGTCCCAGTTCAGATGCTGCATCCTTTGAAGGCTGCATTCATCATACATACGTCATAGTGGAGTGACTGTCTGTTTCACTTCAAAGGCTCCTTGGAATGCTACACATGAATGTAGCCTTCTTCCCCCAAAACAAAGAACACAGTAGGTGCATCCTTGATGGGCCAAACAATCCCAAAAGTCACTGTGTGACACCCCCCATCAAGACAAAATGTTGTGAATGGGCAGCATGGTGGTCAAGCAGTCAATGCACAGGCACACAACAGACGGTTCCTGCTTCGAGACCACCTGTATCCATGTAACATAGAATTGTGCGTACTAATTTGTGATACACAAAATGTAGATTTTGTGACAATATTACAAACTAATTTTGTGATGGTATAATGAAATAACTGATCATGAACAGGGGGTGGAGTGGGGGGGTTGCTAATCCGCTGTGAGGTGCATGGGCTCGACAGCCCCATCACAAAAAGTTTGTGACGCTATCATGATCTAATAGCATGAGATTGTGTCAGGAAGGTAATCCGGCATTACACTGGCTCAACGTGCTAAACGTGCTAAATCAATGTGCACTGGAGTAGCTAAAAGTACAATAAAATGGTTGGTTTTAAAAAAAGGACAATTTCAGGGTCCATATGTACAACTGTAAATAAGTAACATTTACAAGTAAAGTGTAAATAAGTACTGAAAAATCATTTATAAGCTGCAGGTTATACCCAGTACGTTAGCTTGCTTTGTGCGGCTGTCAAGATTTCCAGACAACAGAGAGGATTGTGAGAATCGCTAATGATGCAATCAAAAAATGTTTCATTGGCTCAACGGTCACATTTCATTTCACAATGGTTTGATCAGCCTCCGTGGCCTCAGAAGGCCAGAGCTTTGTAGAACACAGCCTTAGAAGGATGCAGCATCTGTAGTGGAAAACAGACCTTATGCACTGGAAAAAAGGAAATATGACTTGAATATGTACATCGGTGTGTCTGAATAACATATTTTTCTTATGTCTTTAATTCACATTTATGATTTGTATGGCTCACCATGGGAGGGTGACCCTCAGTTTGGGAAACACTACCTGAAGCATTTTCCTAAGGTTCCTCCAGGAGGTAATAGTTGGCTGTTGATGGCAATCTTTTGATGAAAACTTTTGCAACACAGTGACTGCATCTATATATATATATATATATATATATATATATATATATATACACTCAACAAAAATATAAACGCAACACTTTTGGTTTTGCTCCCATTTTGTATGAGATGAACTCAAAGATCTAAAACTTTTTCCACATACACAATATCACCATTTCCCTAAAATATTGTTCACAAACCAGTCTAAATCTGTGATAGTGAGCACTTCTCCTTTGCTGAGATAATCCATCCCACCTCACAGGTGTGCCATATCAAGATGCTGATTAGACACCATGATTAGTGCACAGGTGTGCCTTAGACTGCCCACAATAAAAGGCCACTCTGAAAGGTGCAGTTTTGTTTTATTGGGGGGGATACCAGTCAGTATCTGGTGTGACCACCATTTGCCTCATGCAGTGCAACACATCTCCTTCGTATCATCCGTGAAGACAACACCTCTCCAACGTGCCAAACACCAGTGAATGTGAGCATTTGCCCACTCAAGTCGGTTACGACGACGAACTGGAGTCAGGTCGAGACCCCGATGAGGACGACGAGCATGCAGATGAGCTTCCCTGAGATGGTTTCTGACAGTTTGTGCAGAAATTCTTTGGTTATGCAAACCGATTGTTTCAGCAGCTGTCCGAGTGGCTGGTCTCAGACGATCTTGGAGGTGAACATGCTGGATGTGGAGGTCCTGGGCTGGTGTGGTTACACGTGGGCTGCCGTTGTGAGGCTGGTTGGATGTACTGCCAAATTCTCTGAAACGCCTTTGTAGACGGCTTATGGTAGAAACATGAACATTCAATACACGAGCAACAGCTCTGGTTGACATTCCTGCTGTCAGCATGCCAATTGCACGCTCCCTCAAATCTTGCGACATCTGTGGCATTGTGCTGTGTGATAAAACTGCACCTTTCAGAGTGGCCTTTTATTGTGGACAGTCTAAGGCACACCTGTGCACTAATCATGGTGTCTAATCAGCATCTTGGTATGGCACACCTGTGAGGTGGGATGGATTATCTCAGCAAAGGAGAAGTGCTCACTATCACAGATTTAGACTGGTTTGTGAAGAATATTTGAGGGAAATGGTGATATTGTGTATGTGGAAAAAGTTTTAGATCTTTGAGTTCATCTCATACAAAATGGGAGCAAAACCAAAGTGTTGCGTTTATATTTTTGTTGAGTATATATATAAACTTTTACATAAACACATCATGTATTGTTAAATTTAAGCCTGTAACAAAGTGACAAACAGTTTGCGAGATTCAGCTTCCCTGCAGCAGGTGCACAGAATCCAATGTTGAAAATACACAAGATTATTTGGACAAACATCAAAAGAGAGAAACAGAAATGAATCAAATGCATAACAGACAGCCAGCAGAAGGCAGAAAAGTGCTTCCAAAAATTTTTTTTTCGGCATTTTTTGTTATAAGCAGACAACTATGCTAGATCAAGTCCTTATATAGTAAGGTTTCACATCAGGGGTGATGCCAAAAATAAAAATCATTTTTTGGCCATTTTTGGACAAGAAGACAGAGACATTTTAGAGTACACTATGGCTAATTTATTACAATCATTTTTTATGATTCATTGTTTCCATTACACAACATACACTTGATACCTCAAGTATCAGAACCATTCAAAATAAGTTCAATACACCCACTGACATTATTATTTTTTTTTTGCTGTTATTAGTACAAAATTGACAAATTTTAGTTACCTTAAAGGAGGCATTCCATAAAAAAATTAAACTGATTACCACCCATGTTATGGAAAAATATATATTAATATGATTTTGGTAAAACTATGATTTGATGTGATTTGACATCATTTTGAATAGCCAGCTGCATCACAGTTGATAATGAATTTCAGCTCCTACCTTCTGGCTGTAGGTTTAAAGTTCCAAGATGTAGGACAAAACGCTACAGGAGTAGTTTTGTCCCAGCGGCAATTGTGCATTTGAACAAATCTTAGTAGGTTTTGCACATATTTATATATTTATTTATTTATTTGTTTGCCCTTTGCACATCAGTTTTATGCTGACCATCTTTTAGTGGTTTTTCCAAATGCTTCCTTTTTAGTGGTTTAGTAAGCTTGTGAGTCCCCGGTGGTGTTTGTGTTACATTTTGTTTTGCATATGTTCTTCATTAGTGTTTTTAGTGTTTTCATTGTTATTGTTGTGTTTGACTAACATGGACGCCCTTTTCTGTTTGCTGCAAGTCAAATCTACCTACGGGTACAAATAAATTCACCTGAACCTGAACCTCACCTGAACCTGAAGACTGTGAAATAACAACCACATGTACATTACAAACAAATATTCATAAGTACAATATGTCAGACACAGTCCACGCTGCTTGCCTTCACAGTGTGATTCAGAGGAGGTGTAGAAACAAAAAGGTGTGAGTTCACAGCTTAGAGGCGACATCACGGCACACAAAAGCTGACACACCACAGCAAAGTCTGAGGATTAATCTGCGTTTGTGCACGAATTCAGACGTGCGTTGTCTCACCTGTCCAGGGCGATGCAGCACAGGTGCAGTATGGAAGCAGTGGTCAGCAGGACGTCCAGCGAGGTCCGGACCAGGCAGAAGGTCTCGCCGTAGATCCAATGCTGGTGGACCATCTCAATGGCGCCGAATGGCATCACCAGTACAGATACGAGCAAGTCGGCGAACGCCAGAGACACGATGAAGTAGTTGGTCTTGATTTTCCTATTGGAGGAAAAGAATTAACACCAAAACATCATTTTAGAACAATATTTAATTAAAAAAAAAAACAATAACAAACAAGTAAAAAAGTATGTAAACATTGTTGATAAACATTTGTGCATGAGCAAGTAAAACGGGTTATGTTGTCTTGTGTTCATATTACAAGTGCAGGCAAAAAACAAACAAACAAACAAACAAACAAACAAGCAAACAAACAAAACTTCTAAATGGTTATCTGAATGTAAGCTACTGTATGCATGGTATTATGTAACTTCCATCAGTAAACAGTCTGACAAGTATATCACTCATTGCCGCTATTAATACCAACATGACAAAGTTAACTGGTAGATTATATGAGTAGTTTAAAATTGGTAAGAATCAAATTTTATATATTAAGATGTTTCATGCAAGTAGTTATTAATTCTGTGATTGATATGTTGTCTTGTTCTAAATAAAGAGCTATTTTCTTTTGTAAATACACATGACACAATTGTTGGTCCAATGATCTGCGCTTTGTGGGCTTTTATCTGAGGAGATTCATCTGGGTCAGGTTGCCTTCTCCTCTTGGCAGCAGATTGTTGTGCAGTTTCTAGCTTTGAGTGATTAAACTGAAGATGACATGACTTATGCCAGGATGCATAACGACCAGCCAAGCTGTCTGCTCTTTCATCATCACCAAATTTCAGTTTCTCTGGAAGTGCATCAATTTCTTTGAATGCTGCCACATTTTTCAGAAATGACCTGTAGGCTTCTTTTTTCTCATTACTTGTGCCAGAATTACTCCTCATGGGGCACTTCAATGTTTCTGAACTGTCTATCTGGCAAATAATGTAGACTTTCCAATCAAAATCCATATTGCTTTATTGGTGCACTAGCTGGGGTACCCGGCACTGCCCGGGTTAATCTGTTTTAGACATAAGCCAAATGCCAATCATTTTAATCAAAACAATTGCCCAACATTTATTTTTGTAATGCTGATGTCTTATAAATATAATAGTTAATGGGCTAAAGTTTGTCCAGCAGAACTATAAGAGGTGGACTCCGCAAACGAAGTGGAAATACTTGGTTAAAAGACAAACACATTTGAAGTCCTTCATGCAGACTTTGATTTGCAATCAAATTTATAACAAAATTACACACAAAAGGCAGGTTACAGTAAATGTAAATATCAATGAATCAAAATTGAGGTAGTGGTGTATTTCACTGTTTTTACATTGCAATTTTCCAAACATAACATGAATGTATTCAGACAGGAAGGCAAACTGAGTTGTACAGGACAGTCGGGTGCTTAACAGTTGGGAACATAAAGTAGCTGAAGAAAGGGATTAAATAAACAGAGATGGCCAACACATATACAGGGTTGGAAATTTGAATCTGCCTGGTCATACCCACAGCCGGCTACTTGGGGGGTAATTTTCAGTTCAGCTTTTAAAAAAATGGTACCAGTTTGTTCCCCATGTCATGAAGATTCAGAATATATGTAGTTTTTAGGGTTACATATTATATAGTTTGGGAGTTTATCCCGGACAGACAGAAAGACAGAAGTGTCAGCATGAAAAGCACATGGTCTTACATAAATGGCTATTTTGGGGTAATTTTCAGTTGAGCTTTTTAAAAAATGGTACCAGTTTGTTCCCCATGTCATGAGGATTCAGAATATATATAGTTTGTAGGGCTACATATGATAGTTTGAGAGTTTATCCCGGACAGACTGAAAGACGGAAATGGCAGCATGAAAAGCACATGGTACAACACTGTATGGTCTTACATAAAGCCATTACAGATCCTCGTCCATAACTACCACAAAAGACTCCAAGCTGTCATTGATGTTAAAAGGGGTAATACACAGCATTAAGAACAGGTGCATGTAAACCTTTGATCAGGTTCATTTGGGTAGTTCTCTTGTCATTTTGATTTAAAAAGAGGAAACAATTGTTTGACAATAAATGGCTTCACCCAACTACTAACCATGAGTGAAAAAAAAAAAGTTTTTGTGTTGTCATTCATATTCTCTTAAAAATGGCCAAAAAAGCAAAAATTCTGCCAGGGTATGTAAACTTTTGGGCACAACCGTATATAGATTATCTAAAAGCAGGGAAAAAAAAGAGACACCTACACCACATGCACCGGCAACATAATTAGAAAGTGCACCATAAAAGAAGCAATAGATGAGTTAGCAATATATTTACATGTATTAGAAGTATAATAAATAAATAATACTAGATAAGAAGCAAGTGACTATAATCACTACTACTGTGCCCACAATTAAATGTAAAAGAAGCTAGTTCAGCATTATGACTCCATAGTGATGGCACATTTTGCAAAGTAACTCATAAGATTAATGACCATAGAGATCCAGAAACAAATATTTTATTTTCAAATTCACATATTTTCAATCTTATTAATATAAAATCTTTGAAGCAACATGTTCAGTGTTATTCTATATACATTGTAACACCATGTCTTCAAACATGGGAGACGCTTCACATTAGAACAGTATGACACTATTTTTGTAAATCAATGCCATTTTTCCCATTTTGAGAGTAAAAACCAAATTTCCACATGGCTACCCTTCTGAACTCATAAAGTATGTCTCACCTTAACTTCATGCCAAATATCACACTCTTATCCAAATTGAATCAATTGCACGATATACATATATTGGAAATTTTCATTTTAGCTTATTTATTATCCAAAATGGTAAAATAAATAATTCTCAACACACAGTGACACTGTTTATAAAAAAAAAGCACAACAGCATCTCCACCTGCTGACGAAACTCAGGACTTTCCATGTCAGCATTTTAACTCTGGTCTATAAATCCCTCATTGAATCACTCCTTACCTTCAATATCTCATCCTGGTACAACCTCCTCACTATCAAACACAGAACTAAACTCTTCCACATTATCAGTCATTCTAGTCAAATAACTGGCTCACCCCAAACCCCCCTGTCTGAAATATACAGTCACTCAGTGATCAGGAAAGTCATCCTGATCACTGAGGACCCCTCACACCCCCTTCACCACTCATTCCAGCTACTGCCATCAGGCAGGCGACACAAAGTCCCTCTGGTCCACAAAAGCACTTACAAGAAACCTTTCATCCCCTCTGCTCGAGCAGCCCTCAATAAGACCAGATAGATGGCTGTATTGTCAATTGTGCTTTTTTTCCTTTTTTTTAAACAGTGAAGTTTTGTGTGAGTATTTTATGTGTTTTTATCAGCCAGTTGTTGAAGAAGAATTTCTGTGGCCTTTGTGGGACAGACTATAAAGTCTATTCTATTCTATTATATTCTATTCTTTTCTATTCACGTATTCTATTGTCTTTTTAACCAACCAAAATTAATTTCTTGACACCAAAAACCTATGATTTCATGTGTGACTCATTCATATTAAGGAAATGCAGTATGTCATGTAGACTCAAATTTGTTCTGTCACTCATTATATATTCACAATGGCGGCCATGTTTTCTGTCATAGACTCGTATTTCCAGATGGCTCCCCTTCTAAATTCATTTAGCACATCTCAGAGAAGCCTCATGCCAAATTTCATGCTTTTATCCAGATTTGCACTAAATTTCAGCAAAGCCACCTGACAAGATCTCAGATCCTCCCTGTCATGTGTCACCTGCGTTATAGGTAAAGTTTTAACTAGCGCAAACATTTAGTATTAAAGGACAAGTTCATGTCTTTGTAACGTTAGACAAACTTAGTCCTCTGAGTACTCAGCTCGCGTTTGATAATTACATCATGTGAGTATGACAAAAATCCAGTTTTCAGTTATTTGCTGAAAATGCATCAACAAAGCAACTGGAGCAAAGAACTCAAACTGTGTTTTTCCAAATCTTAAAATAACATAGTGTTGTTTTTACTTACAACTTATATTGCTGATAATGTTATAATTTCTATATGGACTATTTTTACCTACTGGTGCTCTCATAGTGTACACATCCATGACAGAGTCAACATGAAAATTTGATGTGCAGCTTATATATAAAATCAGATGTATGTGGGTGAATGTGTACGCCTATGACTGGCCTGTTGCTCAGCCACTGTGGCAACTCCCACACACAAATACATAAATACACACACACACACACACACACACACACACACACACACACACACACACACACACACACACACACACACACACACACACACACACACACACACACACACACAAATACATAAATACATACAAACATCCCCCCACACAAAATAAATTCACATAAACAACCCCACCACACATACAGCCCCCACACAAATACATAAATACACACAAACAACCCCATCATACACACAACCCCCAGACAAATACATACACACAAATACATAAATACATACAAACATCCCCCCCCACACTAAATAAATTCACATAAACAACCTCACCACACATACAGCCCCCACACAAATACATACACACAAACAACCCCACCATACACACAACCCCCACACAAAATAAATCAACATAATCAGCCCCACCACACACAGCCCCCACAGAAATACATAAATACACACACACACACACACACACACACACACACACACACACACACACACACACACACACACACACACACACACACACACACACACACACACACACAAATACATAAATACATACAAACATCCCCCCACACAAAATAAATTCACATAAACAACCCCACCACACAGAGCCCCCACACAAATACATAAATACACACACACACACACACACACACACACACACACACACACACACACACACACACACACACACACACACACACACACACACACACACACACACACACACACACACACACACACACAAATACATAAATACATACAAACATCCCCCCACACAAAATAAATTCACATAAACAACCCCACCACACACAGCCCCCACACAAATACATAAATATACACAAACAACTCCCCCACACAAAATAAATTCACATAAACAGCCCCCTCACAAAATAAATTCACATAAACAGCCACACCACACACAGCCCCACACAAAAATACAAAAATACATACAAACATCCCCCACACTAAATAAATTCACATAAACAACCCCACCACACATACAGCCTCCACACAAATACATAAATACACACAAACAACCCCATCATACACACAACCCCCAGACAAATACATACACACAAATACATAAATACATACAAACATCCCCCCACACTAAATAAATTCAAATAAACAACCTCACCACACATACAGCCCCCACACAAATACATACACACAAACAACCCCACCATACACACAACCCCCACACAAAATAAATCAACATAATCAGCCCCACCACACACAGCCCCCACAGAAATACATAAATACACACAAACAACCCCACCACACACACAACCACACACAAATACATAAATACATACAAACATCCCCCCGTACTAAATAAATTCACATAAACAACCCCAACACACATACAGCCCCCACACAAATACATAAATGCACACAAACAACCCCACCATACATACAGCCCCCACACAAATACATAAATACACACAAACAACCCCACCACACACACAACCCCACACACAAATACATAAATACACACAAACAACCCAACCATACATACAGCCTCCATACAAATACATAAATGCACACAAACAACTCCCCACACAAATACACGAATACACACAAACAATCCAACCATACATACAGCCCCCGCACAAATACATAAATACACACAAACAACCCCACCACACACAACCTTACACAAATACATAAATACACACAAACAACCCAACCATACATACAGCCCCCACACAAATACATAAATACACACAAACAACCCTGCCACACACACACACACACACACACACACACACACACACACACACACACACACACACACACACACACACACACACACACACACACACACACACATACACACACACACAAATACATAAATACACACAAACAACCCCACCACACACACAACCCCACACAAATACATAAATACACAGAAACAACCCAACCATACATACAGCCCCCACACAAATACATAAATACACACAAACAACCCAACCATACATACAGCCTCCATACAAATACATAAATGCACACAAACATCTCCCCACACAAATACACGAATACACACAAACAACCCAACCATACATACAGCCCCCGCACAAATACATAAATACACACAAACAACCCCACCACACACAACCTTACACAAATACATAAATACACACAAACAACCCAACCATACATACAGCCCCCACACAAATACATAAATACACACAAACAACCCCACCACACACAACCTTACACAAATACATAAATACACACAAACAACCCAACCATACATACAGCCCCCACACAAATAAATACACACAACCACCCACACAAATACATAAATACACACTAACAACCCCACCACACACACAAATACATAAATACACAAAACAACCCAACCATACATACAGCCACCACACAAATAAATACACACAAACAACCACCCACACAAATACATAAATACACACTAACAACCCCACCACACACAAATACATAAATACACAAAACAACCCAACCATACATACAGCCACCACACAAAAACATAAAAACACACAAACAACCCCATACACAAATACATAAATACACACAAAATAAATATACATAAACAACTTCACCACACACACAACCCCACAGACAAATAAATAAATACAGTGGTCCCACACTATAACACGGTTCACCTTTCGCGGCCTTGCAGTTTTGCGGATTTTGATGCAATTTTGCATGCTTCTTCTTTTTTTTTTTTTTTTTTAACAGCGCATTGTGTTCTGCGTCCTTATCAGGCGGGCCGGTCGCGGCACCAGTCGGCATCACCGCGATTGCTCTCACTGCCTCCGATGCGCTTACCGAGTCTGTGGGCTCGGTAAACACCACACATCACTCACCACTCACACCACCCTCCTGTCTGCTGTGTAGACCTGCGGCCAACTCTGGCAACAGGTCCATAGACTACACTCCCTGTTTTGATGTGGAGCACTCCGGCAGCCCGCAAGGATAGACTTCTTGCGGAAAAATCCACAGCACCCCCTGGATGGTCTCGGAAACTCAGCCGCAGGGCTCTGTGGCCATGACTTAGATTCTTTGTGGGTCCTGCTGTTGTGTGGGCCGCCAGAAGAGGAGGTACTGCTGGCCCACCACCAGAGGGCGCCCTGCCTGAAGTACGGGCTTCAGGCACGAGAGGGCGCTGCCGCCTCCAGGAACAGCCGAGGTGACAGCTGTCACCCATCAACCACGACAGCTGTCACTGATCATCTACATCACATCTGGAATAAAAGCAGGAAGACACCTCCACCACATCGCCAAGATATCAACTTCATTGAGTACCGGTCCCTCCTTCTGTGGAAGCTGTGTGAGTGCAGGACGGCACTCTTTTCCTCTGAGGAATCACTGCGGTACTCCACAAAATATTGAGTGAGAGGTGGAGGTGGAATTCCATCACTATTGTTACTGGGTGTACACACACCCACACTTGACTGTCTTTGTTTTCCGCCAGCAGTACCAGATCCGACACGCCGAGACGGTGGCCACCTGGGGACTTCGGGACTTGGCGGCTCCAGTATCCCTCGTGTTCAGTGGCGGTGGGAATCGTGTGGTTCCGGTTCGTCTCCAGACGGGCGTCTCCTATCGTCGAGCCTGCCCACACGACACCTTTATTGATTGACTTGTATCCATTCTGTAATCTGCTGTGTTTGGTTGTGGCATTCACAACAGTAAAGTGTTCTACTTTAACGCGTGGCTGGGCGCACGCCGTCCCTCTTCCTTCCGGGTCCGAAAAAGGTCCGCCCTTCCCACGCTCCCTGGCCTCTACGTCCCATGGGGCGACAGCTCCCCCTGCTGATGAAGCTATGGACACGAGCACATTCAGACCACCGAATAGACAGAGGAGGCTTCCCCGCGGGGCATGTTTTGTTTGTGGCTCAATAGAGCACCAATTGAGTAATTGCCCCGAACGGTTAAACACCAACGCCCGCCCCTAGAAACTGGGCTTAGGGTGGGCCAAGAAATTCACGTGGGACACACACATATTTCCACACGGCTCCCAGTTACAATCCTTAGTGGGGATTTAACCCTTCAGGCCCCAGCACTGGTAGACACAGGGTCAGAAGGGAATCTGCTAGACAGCAGATGGGCCAGGGAGGTAGGGCTCCCTCTGGTGGCGCTTCCTTCACCATTGCAGGTGCGAGCACTAGATGGCACCCTCCTCCCTTTAATCACACACAGGACACTACCAGTAACTCTGGTAGTGTCAGGGAATCATAGGGAGGAGATTGAGTTTTTTGTGACTCCTTCTACCTCCCGTGTGATTCTGGGTTTCCCCTGGATGCTAAAACACAATCCCCGGATTGATTGGCCGTCCGGGGTGGTGGTACAGTGGAGCGAGACCTGCCATCGGGTGTGTTTGGGATCCTCGGTTCCTCCCGGTTCCCAGGCTAGGGAGCAGGTCAAAGTTCCCCCCAATCTGTCGGCGGTGCCGGTTGAGTACCACGATCTTGCGGACGTTTTTAGCAAGGATCGGGCACTCACACTTCCCCCGCACCGTCCGTACGATTGTGCCATTGATTTGTTGCCAGGCGTGGAGTTCCCGTCCAGCAGGCTGTACAACCTCTCCCGACCTGAGCGCGAATCGATGGAGACCTACATCCGGGACTCCTTAGCTGCCGGGCTGATCCGTAACTCCACCTCTCCGATGGGAGCAGGTTTCTTTTTTGTGGGCAAAAAAGATGGCGGTCTTCGTCCATGCATTGATTACCGGGGGCTGAACGAGATCACGGTTCGCAACCGATACCCGTTGCCTTTGTTGGATTCGATGATCACCCCCCTGCATGGAGCCAAAATCTTCACAAAGTTGGATCTTAGGAACACATACCACCTAGTTCGGATCCGGAAGGGAGACGAATGGAAGACGGCATTCAACACCCCGTTAGGTCATTTTGAGTACCTGGTCATGCCGTTCGGCCTCACAAATGCCCCCGCGATGTTCCAAGCTTTGGTTAATGACGTCTTGCGGGACGTCCTGCACCGATTCGTCTTCGTATATCTGGACGATATACTCATCTTTTCTCCGGATCCTGAGACTCATGTACGGCATGTACATCAGGTCCTGCAGCGGTTGTTGGAGAACCGGCTGTTTGTGAAGGGCGAGAAGTGTGAGTTTCACCGCACCTCTTTGTCCTTCCTGGGGTTTATCATCTCCTCCAACTCCGTCGCTCCGGATGCGGCCAAGGTCGCAGCGGTGAGAGACTGGCCCCAACCTACGAGCCGTAGGAAGCTGCAACAGTTCCTCGGCTTCGCAAATTTTTACAGGAGGTTCATTAAGGGGTATAGTCAGGTAGTTAGCCCCCTGACAGCCCTGACCTCACCAAAAGTTCCCTTCATCTGGTCGGATCGGTGCGATGCCACGTTCAGGGAGTTGAAACAGCGCTTCTCGACTGAACCTGTCTTGGTGCAGCCCGATCCTAGTCGCCAGTTTGTGGTTGAAGTGGATGCCTCTGACTCAGGGATAGGAGCCGTGCTATCCCAGAGCGGAGAGACCGATAAGGTTCTTCACCCGTGTGCCTATTTTTCCTGCAGGTTGACCCCAGCAGAGCGGAACTATGACGTGGGCAATCGAGAGCTCCTTGCGGTGAAAGAGGCTCTTGAGGAGTGGAGACACCTGCTGGAGGGAGCGTCAGTGCCTTTCACGGTTTTTACTGACCACCGGAACCTGGAGTATATCAGGACCGCCAAGCAACTGAACCCCAGGCAAGCCCGCTGGTCACTGTTTTTCGGCTGTTTTGACTTCCGGATCACCTACCGCCCCGGGACCAAAAACCAGAGGTCGGATGCCCTGTCCCGGGTGCACGAACAGGAAGTCAAGACCGAGCTGTCGGATCCACCGGAACCCATCTTACCGGAGTCCACTATCGTGGCTACCTTAACCTGGGACGTGGAGAAGACCGTCCGGGAGGCCCTGGCACGGAGCCCGGATCCCGGAACAGGACCGAAAAACAGACTGTACGTCCCACCAGAGGCCAGAGCTGCCGTCCTGGACTTCTGTCACGGGTCCAAACTTTCCTGCCACCCAGGGGTGCGTAAGACCGTGGCAGTGGTCCGGCAGCGCTTCTGGTGGGCGTCCCTGGAGACTGACGTCCGGGCTTACATCCAGACCTGCGCCAGGGGCAAGGTGGACCATCAGAAGGCACAGGGACTCCTGCAGCCACTTCCTGTGCCTCATCGCCCCTGGTCCCACATCGGTCTGGATTTTGTCACGGGCCTCCCGCCGTCCCGGGGACACACCACCATTCTCACGATAGTGGACCGATTCTCCAAGGCGGCCCACTTCGTGGCCCTCCCGAAGCTCCCATCGGCCCAGGAGACGGAGGATCTCCTGGTCCACCATGTCGTCCGGCTGCATGGGATACCTACAGACATCGTTTCGGATCGCGGTCCCCAGTTCTCCTCGCAGGTGTGGAGAAGTTTCTGCCGGGAACTGGGGGCCACCGTGAGCCTCTCGTCTGGGTATCACCCTGAAACTAACGGACAGGTCGAACGGGCCAATCAAGAGTTGGAGCAAGCCCTTCGTTGTACTACCTCCGCACACCCGACGGCTTGGGGTGAACATCTGGCCTGGATCGAGTATGCGCATAACAGCCAAGTGTCCTCTGCCACTGGCCTATCCCCGTTTGAGGTGTGTCTGGGGTACCAACCCCTTTTGTTTCCTGTGGTGGAGGGAGAGGTCGGTGTACCCTCGGTCCAGGCCCACCTGCGGAGATGCCGTCGGGTGTGGCGCACCGCCCGTTCGGCCTTGTTGAGGGCCCGGACGAGGGCAAAAGCCCATGCAGACCGTCGACGGTCCCCGGCCCCCGCATACCAGCCCGGGCAGGAGGTATGGCTATCAACCAAGGACATACCACTCCAGGTCGAGTCGCCAAAATTGAAAGACCGCTACATCGGACCGTTCACCATCCTCAAGATCCTCAGCCCTACCGCAGTGAGGCTCCGACTCCCGGCCTCACTGCGGATCCATCCAGTCTTTCACGTCTCCAGGGTAAAACCACATCACACCTCACCCCTCTGTGCACCCGGTCCGGCGCCGCCTCCTGCCCGTATTATCGACGGGGAGCCGGCTTGGACAGTACGCCGGCTCTTGGACGTCCGTCGAATGGGCCGGGGCTTTCAATATTTGGTGGACTGGGAAGGGTATGGACCCGAAGAACGCTCCTGGGTGAAGAGGAGCTTCATCCTGGACCCGGCCCTCCTGGCCAATTTCTACCGTCGCCACCCGAACAAGCCTGGTCGGGCGCCAGGAGGCGCCCGTTGAGGGGGGGGTCCTGTTGTGTGGGCCACCAGAAGAGGAGGTACTGCTGGCCCACCACCAGAGGGCGCCCTACCTGAAGTGCAGGCTTCAGGCACGAGAAGGCACTGCCGCCTCCAGGAACAGCCGAGGTGACAGCTGTCACCCATCAACCATGACAGCTGTCACTGATCATCTACATCACATCTGGAATAAAAGCAGGAAGACACCTCCACCACATCGCCGAGATGTCAACTTCATTGAGAGGTAATAGACTCAGCCGTTCGTGTTTTGCAATATATCTGTATATTGTGAGTGTTTGCAGGAGTACCGGTCCCTCCTTCTGTGGAAGCTGTGTGAGTGCAGGACGGCACTCTTTTCCTGTGAGGAATCACTGCGGTACTCCACAGAATATTGAGTGAGAGGTGGAGGTGGAATTCCACCACTATTGTTACTGGGTGTACACACACCCACACGTGACTGTCTTTGTTTTCCGCCAGCAGTACCAGATCCGACACGCCGAGACGGTGGCCACCTGGGGACTTCGGGACTTGGCGGCTCCAGTATCCCTTGGGTTCGGTGGCGGTGGAAATCGTGTGGTTCCGGTTCGTCTCCAGACGGGCGTCTCCTATCGTCGAGCCTGCCCACACGACACCTTTATTGACTGACTTGTGTACATTCTGTAATCTGCTGTGTTTGGTTGTGGCATTCACAACAGTAAAGTGTTCTACTTTAACTCCTTCTATTGTCCGTTCATTTACACCCCCTGTTGTGGGTCCGTGTCACTACACTTTCTCAACACCTGCATCCGTACCCCCGGAGGCAGTGAGCGAAGAGAGAGCATGCCCACATGGTATGTGTATGCATGTATTATTATGTATTATTATTATTATTATTAACAATGTTTTGGCTGCTGTCTTGGCCAGGTCACTCTTGGAAAAGAGATGTCAATCTCAGTGAGTTTTTTACCTGGGTAAATAAAGGAAATGAATAAAATTATTACCCATAATGCAATGTCTGACTATACAATCGTGCATGCATGTGAACTTGTTGGCATTCTTTTACCCCTCTCTTTCTCTCTGTTTCTCTCTTTATGTAAATTCATGCTGGCAAATGTAAACATCCTCTTTCCTGCTGGAGGTGTCACAACTGTTAACATGGCAGGAGAGTAATAGCACCATTTCATTCCCGCTTTTTTCCTCATCTGTCTTTTTATTGATCCAGCAGCAGAAAAAAAATCATAGTAGGTCAATACACCAGGTCACCACAATAACCAGCCATTAAACCACGTCACTGTGTCAGGCCCACTGGACGTCTGTCAGGGTTTTTATCTGTGAACCAAAACACAACCTTCACACAGAGCCACTGAGGTAAGAGGTGGGACTATGACATCATCCTTTCAGAATAGTTCTCCACAGTAAGATACAAATGTGGCATTTTCAGATTTATGGAATTAGATAAATTTTTCACTCAAAAAAGAAAATAAACATTCCATAAACAGAACTGATTGTTTTACACAAAACAAATGTAATCATATTTGACCTTTGACCTCATTTTTCACACGTGTGAACATCACGTTCCTGTGATGTCATGATGATATTGTACTGTAGTGAGTGTAGTCGGTTTCAAGTTGCTGAAATGGTTTGGTTTTTGCTGCCCAAATATCCACGAGTGGAATTGGAAAGAAGTGAAGTCTGTGTTGCCTAAAGAGCTGCCTGAGGAACAGCAATGGGGACGGACAAACCAGTGAGGTGGAGCTCCTGGAAATGAACCCTGAGAGAACACGAAGCCTGCACAGCAACCAAATCATTGATGCTTTTGCTCTCCACCACAACAACAGGCACACTGTGCTGTTATGAAGATCTTCTCCTCTGCCTGTCCCTGAGACTACAGTCAACACGGTGGGGGGGGGGGGTCTGTGGATATTTGTATTGAACAGTAGCCTAGTTGTGTGTGTGATTTTTGTTCATTCTGCATGTCACCAGTGACGTGTGTGTACGTGTGCCAGTGAACGTGGCAGAGGTGTAGCAGGAGAGCCGTTGTGACACACAAACCCTTATTTCATAGCAACCCTCAGAAAAATGTCAAACTCCTCCACAGCACCTGCAGAAAAAAATCTCTGGAGCCGCCACTGTCTGAAGGCCGTGAGACCTGGACACTTCCAGGTCTCTATGGGTGGAGCCGCTTACTTACACCAGTCAGTTTCAAATATTTTACTGATCAATATGAGTTTGTGATCAAATCTAGCCACACCCGCAGCGGTGATATGATAGTAAACATGTTTTTTTGGCTATGTTTTGCTTGAGCTTGACCTTTGACCAATCTGTTCAAAAGAATAAGAATCTGGAGATACTAACCCAATTAATACTGCCACCATGTACACGTATACACACACACACACACACACACACACACACACAGGTCCGATTACAATACCATCATCACATGGCGACATGTAGGGTAAATAGTGCAGGACTGACATGGCACAGTGAGCTGGAGGGTAACTCTTGTGATCTAACACAAGTGCCGATGGGATTTTTCAGGATAACTGTTTATAAAAGTAAGTGATGTCCAGCATAAAGCGCCGACGCGGCACCACCCGTCTGCCTGTGTGGGTTCCTGGTTCTCCTGGTGAGACACACATGAGGTAGGGGTTGCATCTGTGTGCCAATTATCGAGGTGCCGTTTAGCACCCTCTGAATCTCCTTCTGCTGGTGTTGGCTCCCTGGGGAACGCTGTGAGTGTGTGATATCTATCTGAGCTTGTCTGGCAGCAGGCTGCCCGGCTGGATTGTTAACTGTCAATTGTTTACTTGCTGTGCAGATTTTCTGCCTAATTATGGTGGAAAACTGCTCGCTTTAATTTCCCTCCAATACGTCTAGATCATCTGCCTTGCAAGTTTGCTTCTTTTACCTGCACAAATAGGCCTTCAGCCAAAGCCTTGAAGGTAGGCGTGTCACTACCCCCAGGGTGGCAAAACATTTGATATGGCATTTTGGTTACCTATCTAGAAGGACTTGAAAAATGTATGGTGGCCATCCCAGAGTGATAGCTGCAGCCAGGTTGGGGGTCAATGGATTACACAGGGGTTAAAATATAAAAATGCTCCAATCATATTGAAAAGTATACCACATGATTTGACTGAAAATAGAGATTTCAAAAAGGTATAGTTTGGATGATCTATGACTGGATGTTATGGAGTTTTGAAGTTTAAAAAAAGCAACAAAGGTACCAAAAGTTGGTACGGAGTAAAAATAAAAGTTGCTCCAATTTAGCTAAAGATTGATGCAAATGATTGGCTGAGTTAATAAGGTTCTAAAAAGGAATAATTTGCAGCATATGTCATGCTTAATTATGTTACAGGGTACCATATGTCATATTTCATAGAACCCAATGGATTTCAACCATGTTTAACCATTAATATGGAACTCAAGCATTCAAAACTGTCAGAACTGTTGCATTTATTGAAATTATTTGCTCAACCAATAATTTGCATAACTTTTTTCCAAATTTGGAGCAACTTAAATTTTTGTCACCATTTTTGTTGTTTTTAACCCATAACTCTATAACATCCAGAATATCGCTACATTCTCAGTTAATTTATATGTAAACAGCCACTGATCAAGTCAGACAGTCACAATGGAGCCTGGTACCAACACCCAATGAAAAAAACAAAACAACAACAAACATGTAGTCCATTGAACATAGGACTACAATTCCCTTGATGTCTTGTTATGCAAGTCAAACTGATTGACACGTGTCCTGCATTACAAGTAATCAAACCCTTTGTTAACCTTTACTGCTGCATTTATTTGGAACCTGTTCATGCTTTGAAGAAGGTCTTTGGCCAAAAATTTCATTTTTAAATTTCAAGATTTTTGCACATTTGAATGTGCAGATGCCTTTTTTCTTCTTCTAGTCATGAATGCACAAGCCAGAATACAAGCCATTTACGTTTCTACTGCAAAAGGTTCATGTTGTCCTTGTTGGCAGAAGGATTTTGGTGTTGCAGTACTTAACTTTAAAGACGTGCTGTTCTGATGTCAGGAAACCAGAAAATGAAGGGCCAGTTTTTGTGTGTAAAACTGAACATCAGTTGTGATAATTAGTAAGTGATTAGAATTATATGTATTATTCTAGTCAGCATGTATATGTATTTAAAGGCAAAAATGTTATTTCATAAAGATACTATTTTAGTTGGTAGATAGTTTGAAAGGCTGCAATATCGAGACAGGATACAATATGGAGTTCGCTGCCATGTTAGTGTTCAGAATAATAGTAGTGCTATGTGACTAAAAAGATTAATCCAGGTTTTGAGTATATTTCTTATTGTTACATGGAAAACAAGGTACCAGTATATTCAGTAGATTCTCACAAATCCAACAAGACCAAGCATTCATGATATGCACACTCTTAAGGCTATGAAATTGGGCTATTAGTAAAAAAAAAGTAGAAAAGGGGGTGTTCACAATAATAGTAGTGTGGCATTAAGTCAGTGAGTTCGTCAATTTTGTGGAAGAAACAGGTGTGAATCAGGTGTCCCCTATTTAAGGATGAAGCCAGCACCTGTTGAACATGCTTTTCTCTTTGAAAGCCTGAGGAAAATAGGACGTTCAAGACATTGTTCAGAAGAACAGCGTAGTTTGATTAAAAAGTTGATTGGAGGGGGGAAAACTGATACGCAGGTGCAAAAAATTATAGGCTGTTCATCTACAATGATCTCCAATGCTTTAAAATGGACCAAAAGAAAAAAAAAAAAAAAAAAAAAAAAAACAGACGCATGGAAGAAAATGGAAACAACCATCAAAATGGATAGAAGAATAACCAGAATGGCAAAGGCTCACCCATTAATCAGCTCCAGGATGTTCAAAGACAGTCTGGAGATACCTGTAAGTGCTGTGACAGTTAGAAGATGCCTGTGTGAAGCTAATTTATTTGCAAGAATCCCCAGCAAAGTCACTCTGTTAAATAAAAGACATGTGCAGAAGAGGTTACAATTTGCCAAAGAACACATCAACTGGCCTAAAGAGAAATGGAGGAATATTTTGTGGACTGATGAGAGTAAAATTGTTGTTTTTGGGTCCAAGGGCCACAGACAGTTTGTGAGACGACCCCCAAACTCTGAATTCAAGCCACAGTTCACAGTGAAGACAGTGAAGCATGGTGGTGCAAGCATCATGATATGGGCATGTTTCTCCTACTATGGTGTTGGGCCTATATATCGCATACCAGGTATCATGGATCAGTTTGGATATGTCAAAATACTTGAAGAGGTCATGTTGCCTTATGCTGAAGAGGACATGCCCTTGAAATGGGTGTTTCAACAAGACAATGACCCCAAGCACACTAGTAAACCAGCAAAATCTTGGTTCCAAACCAATACAATTAATGCCTTGCAGATGTGAAGAAATCATGAAAAACTGTGGTTATACAACTAAATACTAGTTTAGTGATTCACAGGATTGCTAAAAAAGCAGTTTGAACATAACAGTTTTGAGTTTGTAGCATCAACAGCAGATGCTACTATTATTGTGAACACCCCCTTTTCTACTTTTTTTACTAGTAGCCCAATTTCATAGCATTAAGAGTGTACATATCATAGATTGTGATAATCTACTGAATGTACTGGTACCTTGTTTCCCATGTAACAATAAGAAATATACTCAAAATCTGGATTAATCTTTTTAGTCACATAATTAGCTGTAATTAGCTTTCAGAAAAATACAGTAAGCATTTGCTCCAAATGTGGTAACATTGAGCCAAATTTCGTGTGTCTGGCCTGTCCACTAATGACTCGTGTGCAATCCTTCAGGATGACTTGCACTATTTGATTTGGTGCTCTGTAAACCAAACCTGGGAACCACAGAAAGGTTCTAACATTAAGGTAGAAACTAAAAACTTCCAGCATGTAAATGCACATGGTTCCTCTTTATATCAGGCACTAGTTCCTGCTGCTAAAAGAAGGACCTGTTCGATGAGCTCAGCTTCACCTGAGTTGTCTGTCCTTGCAGACGGCCACCATCACCAGCATGTTTCCCAGGATGCTCATCAGCATGACCAGAGACAGGAAACAGATCAGAGCCATCCGCTTTGGCATGCTGTTGCTATGGAAACACCAAAAAAATACAGAAAAACAACACATCAGTCCACATCTGCAGTATGAATCTACTGACTGTGACGTCTAATAAGGTAGAACTAAACCATACCTGATTAGGAATTTCTCTTTCAGTTCAGAAAATCATAGATACATATCGACATGCTGTGGTGGGAATTGTTACACTACCTGTAGCCAGGACTAATGCCATAAAGAACACTGTCATATTTAGGGGTATGAAGGAATGGAATTTATTACCAGAATGTATTAAACTCACTTCAAATGAATTTTTTTAAGGAACTTCTCAAGCGGCATCTGTTGATATAGCGAGCAATCTGGGTTTAACTTTTGATCATTTATAGACAAGTTTTTTGTGTGTATATAGACTGACCAGATGTGATGATTAATTTGATTGGAATTTGATTGATTGTTTTTTTTTCCTTTTTTTTTTAGATTTTTGAATGCATTTTTGATTATTGTATATTGTTTTTGCTGACTTGTGTGCACCCCAGGAAGAGTAAAAAATAAAAAAAACCTTTCCCTGAGGAAAACAGCAAAACTAAAACTAATTAATCCATTCAGTTTTCAGTGAATCAGATTCAGTAACTGTTACAGTTGCTGAACTTAAAAACTTTTAATTAGATAGCGCTCCACACACGGAAAGTTGGCACTCTATAATTTGTCTTGTTTACTGAAGTGAGTGATTGGTGAAAATAATCAGCTCCCATTGAGGGTTATTAATATCTCTAGTCTCCAGCACAAACAACCAACCAGACAAAAATGCTTTAAATTACAATGGAACAAACACTGCAGTTGTTTGTTGAATGAGGAATTTAGTTATACTGCAACTAAAAACAAGAATGACTGTTAAGCTCATGAAAACTCATATTTGTTTATGTGCAATATCCACTGCCACTGAAATATTCCACAGTTTTGTACATACTGTTTTCTTTTCTATATGCAATCCTTTTTTTGCTACTACGGTCTTTTTTTTTTCTTTTTAAATTTGTGCTCTAGACATACAGTAGTGTTCAGAATAATAGTAGTGCTATGTGACTAAAAAGATTAATCCAGGTTTTGAGTATATTTCTTATTGTTACATGGAAAACAAGGTACCAGTAGATTCAGTAGATTCTCACAAATCCAACAAGACCAAGCATTCATGATATGCACACTCTTAATCCTATGAAATTGGGCTATTAGTAAAAAAAAACA
The DNA here is from genome assembly GCF_902500255.1 of Thalassophryne amazonica. Classification (NCBI taxonomy): domain Eukaryota; kingdom Metazoa; phylum Chordata; class Actinopteri; order Batrachoidiformes; family Batrachoididae; genus Thalassophryne; species Thalassophryne amazonica. The sequence continues at coordinate 85,566,972 of NC_047113.1, read as the reverse complement.
AAAAGTAAAGGGGGTGTTTACAATAATAGTAGTGTGGCATTAAGTCAGTGAGTTTGTCAATTTTGTGGAACAAACAGGTGTGAATCAGGTGTCCCCTATTTAAAGATGAAGCCAGCACCTGTTGAACATGCTTTTCTCTTTGAAAGCCTGAGGAAAATGGGACGTTCAAGACATTGTTCAGAAGAACAGCATAGTTTGATTAAAAAGTTGATTGGAGTGGGGAAAATGTATATGCAGGTGCAAAAAATTATAGGCTGTTCATCTGCAATGATCTCCAATGCTTTAAAATGGACAAAAAAAACAAACAAAAAAAAAAAAAAACAGACGCATGGAATAAAATGGAAACTACCATCAAAATGGATAGAATAATAACCAGAATGGCAAAGGCTCACCCATTAATCAGCTCCAGGATGTTCAAAGACATGTCTGGAGTTACCTGTAAGTGCTGTGACAGTTAGAAGATGCCTGTGTGAAGCTAATTTATTTGCAAGAATCCCCAGCAAAGTCACTCTGTTAAATAAAAGACATGTGCAGAAGAGGTTACAATTTGCCAAAGAACACATCAACTGGCCTAAAGAGAAATGGAGGAATATTTTGTGGACTGATGAGAGTAAAATTCTTCTTTTTGGGTCCAAGGGCCGCAGACAGTTTGTGAGACGACCCCCAAACTCTGAATTCAAGCCACAGTTCACAGTGAAGACAGTGAAGCATGGTGGTGCAAGCATCATGATATGGGCATGTTTCTCCTACTATGGTGGTGGGCCTATATATCACATATCAGGTATCATGGATCAGTTTGGATATGTCAAAATACTTGAAGAGGTCATGTTGCCTTATGCTGAAGAGGACATGCCCTTGAAATGGGTGTTTCAACAAGACAATGACCCCAAGCACACTAGTAAACAAGCAAAATCTTGGTTCCAAACCAATAAAATGAATGCCTCGCAGATATGAAGAAATCATGAAAAACTGTGGTTATACAACTAAATACTAGTTTAGTGATTCACAGGATTGCTAAAAAAAAAAAGCAGTTTGAACATAATAGTTTTGAGTTTGTAGTGTCAACAGTAGATGCTACTATTATTGTGAACACCCACTTTTCTACTTTTTTTTACTAATAGCCCAATTTCATAGCATTAAGAGTGTGCATATCATGAATGCTTGGTCTTGTTGGATTTGTGAGAATCTACTGAATCTACTGGTACCTTGTTTCCCATGTAACAATAAGAAATATACTCAAAACCTGGATTAATCTTTTTAGTCACATAGCACTACTATTATTCTGAACACTACTGTACCTCTTTCATTCGGTTAAATTTTATGTTTATTTGTCCTTTCTTCTGCAGACCTTTCAAGTCTGCGTGTGGTTTACTCAGGTTTATATTTGTACCTTACCTTTAGTTGTACATGTTACAGTGACAATAAAGAATCTGTATCTATATCTGCACAGTGTTGTGCTTCTATCTGATCCCTGTTTTTGCCCTTTGTTCATGGTTCATGTTCTGTCCTGTTTGTCTTGCAGGCTTCTCTCTCTGTGTGTGTGTGTGTGTGTGTGTGTGTGTGTGTGTGTGTGTGTGTGTGTGTGTGTGTGTGTGTGTGTGTGTGTGTGTGTGTGTGTGTGTGTGTGTGTGTGTGCATGCGCATCTGTCAACCCTGTCTGAGTCCTTTCATTTATGGGTTTGTATTTTAGTCCTGTGTCTGGTGTTGGTGTATTTCACTTATGTGTTTGTCTGCTACCTATGCTCCTGGTTGGTGTCCTTCTGTGTCTGTCTGTTTCACGTATGTCCTCCTAGTGGTTTGCCCTCCATCTTTGTCCCAGGTCTGTTCTCTCATTTGTCTGTGTGATCTGTCCCCGGGTTGTGTCTCTGTGTCTTACTGTCTTTGTCATTGACTGTTTCTATTCGGATTTGATCTGTGGGATTTCATGTCTACGCTCCTCTGTTTTACACTGTGTCCTTTTTGAAAAAGAAGCAGCGTCGTTACTGTCATTGTACATACATATAACAAAACTTGTCCTCTGCATTTAACCGTCCTAATTGTGATTAGATTCAATCCAACCACTAGGTGCAGTGGGTAGCCCCAGCTGGCACCTGGGGATTGACTCCAGACGTACAGACGCTGCATTGGTCAGGGGCAGAGAAAGGAGCAGACCCTAAGTAAGCAGGTTTTTTTGACTGTGGGAAGAAACTGGAGGAAACCCATAGAGACACGGGGAGAACATGCCTACCATCCCTGGTTCTCAAGCCACCTAAGTGGCTCTGCCTTTACATATATATATATATATATATATATATATATATATATATATATATATATATATATATATATATATATATATATATATAAGATATATAAGATATATAAGATATTTAGATGTACTTTACACTGAAAAAAGAGAATGTTTGAACCAACTTAAAAAAGTGCTACAATTTGTAAAAACCTCAATGAATTACGACATTCTTGCTGTGAAGCACCAGTGCTAACCACTAAGCCGCTGTAGTAGTGCCATGTTGGTTTTCTGCTTTATTTGTTGATTCCGCTCCAGGTATGGTTTAGTTTTTCTGTTGGTCACATATCCTTGCTTTTTTAATTTATGCTCAGTCTGTTGGTTAGTTTTTTCCACTGTTGTGTCTTCTTCTCTTTGAGTCTTATTTTTTGTATTTATGTAGTTTTGGATCTGTCTTTTGGTTTTATGATTTTTCTGCTTGGTTATGTTTTGGTTATGGTCATATTTTCTTTCTGCTTCAGTTGTGAGTTGCTACCTGACCTTTGACTCTGCCACACCTCTCCTCCAGTTTGTTCATTAGTTTGAGTTGGTATTAAAGTAGCACCTCGGTCTCTGTGCATTTGTCATTTCATTTGCGTTTGTTCTCTGCTCACGTTGGTCACGCTGTTCCCGGGTTTTTTTTGTAAGTACTTGCAAGTACCCTCGTCATTACCTCCTTTCATCCGATGTTGACTCTCTGTTTGGACCACTTTGTCATGTTTTGTTTGGAGCCGTTTTTTTCATGTTGCCTCTTTGGACTGATAACCACTTTGGAAACATTAGGACCTCTTGTTTTTTTGCACTACTTCTTTTATTTATTCACTGCCTGCAAATTGGGTTCAATCTGACTTTGATAAACTCCAACATACCGCTCGTTATGGAGCGATAACAATGGAAAAACATCATGTGGCTACTGGGCTTGCTTGCAGAACAGAAGGTTCTTGGTTCAGTACCACTCATGTTAATTCTCCATGCAATGTGGAGTTGTGTCAGGAAGTCCGTCCAGCGTAAAAATTGCCAAACCAGCGTGCAGATTCATATCGAACCCAATAGGAAGAAGCTAAAAGAAGACAGTTTTTAATTTATATTTGAAAGAACATGTCCAGACATCATTTATCACACGTTTAATCTGACAACAGTTTATCTTTAATTTTGTGAGGGAGACTGTGCTTAGTTTTCTGTCTGAGGAGTTAAAGTCTCTGACTGATGTGGTTCTATAGCACCTCCAGTTTCCATGGTGCCCTTGACATATTGTTCACGCACTCTCATCAACTACAGACATTCTCACAAATAGTTTATTTTCTTTGGTGTATGATATATATAAATAGAAAGTGGCCTCTGTGTGCGTGCGTGCGTGCATGCGTATGGCTTTGATCATGGAAAAACCAGGGTGAGCTAACATTTGCTATTTGGTATGCATATATATTTTGGGTCAAGTTGATGCAACAAATATTTTTGGAGAAAGTAGCGATATTACCTAACAATGAACAATGACATTGTGAGGCAATGCACCATGGGAGTTTAGGGTTTGAAATGTTATTATTATGGCTCATGTTAGTTTAACAGTGTTGTTAATGTTATTGAGTCATTGTGTTTCTGTAGTTCAGTTGGTTTAGTTAGTTTAGTTGAGTGTCATGTTGCTGTTACCATGAGTGAGAAATGTACTGCGTTTGTCTTCCGCCACCGTCTCTTTGTGGGTGTGTAAAAATATAAGTGTGCATGTGCGTGTGTAGAATTGTGACCACAGAAATACTGGGGAAAGCTGACATTTGCTGTCTGGCGTGTTGAGTCAAGGATAAACGCTGCCAAAACAGAACCTTGACAGGAGTAATATTTTTAGACACACTATGGATATTAGCTAACAACACTAAACAATGGACATTGATATTTACACTCTGGACATTATTTCTCTGCTCACCAAATTTCATCAGCATCCTCCCACAACATTTTTAGTTAAATGTTGCTATATGCTAAGCATTCTTCTAGATCTATTTCAGAATATATGGGTCACATCCTAAAATGAATAACTTATTTGCTAGAACATTATCTATCTGCTCACCCAATGTGTGTGTGTGTTTTTTAATCTGTTGATTCCTTTTTGAGTTATTGTGCTCACAGTTACACAAGCAAACAATTGCCAGTGAAGACACTCACTTTTTGGTGGAGAAAGCAATTTCGCTGTGTATTTTTTGTGTGCATTAACATGTATAGAGTTGGTACTTGCTTTTACCTTTGATTGTGTTGCACTACCACTAAATAATCATGCCCCCATCTATACTCTTAAAAATATCTCTGGAGCCACCACTGGATGTAAATGTGCTGTTACTTTGTCAGTTTATAGAACCCATCATGCTGACTGGATAATGATATTGAGGTCACTTTAAAAATGTTAAAATACACCAGCTGCAAGGTGCTTAAAATCACCTTCTGCCGTAATTAGTAGAAATGCTGCTCACTACCTGCAAACTCTGTAGGAAGTGAGCAGCTCATTTCTGTCATTTGTTATGAATCGGGGGCCTCAGCTCGAGCTGTGTGGTTTTCTCTCAGACACACTTGTTTGGCATTGTTAATACATTACAGGAACCCTCCCGAGGTTTGTGGTCTCACTGTCTTAGAGGCCTGATGGTGAACGGACGGTGAAGTCATCTCAGAGTCAGCAGTGAGAATCGCTACATCGTGCACCATCCCAGTCAGATGCATATAAATCTTCTCCTCATGATCCTGATTCATGTTCTACCCACGTTATCTGTGATATGAAAATTCAAAATGCGCGATTCACTGCTCTGAGTGCAGCCAAATGGTTTTACTCTCAACGTCAGGGCTGCAAAAGCAAAGTGATGTTTTGCAACTTTTTTAAATCTTTAGTACCAAAACATTAATCCGATCAAATAGACACACACAGTGTTCATACTGGAAAAAAAGAAAAAAAACCCTTCACAAAAATGAGCTGTAGAAATAAAAAGAAGCAGCTAATATTCTTTCATTTGGACTTTGAACAAAGTTTGAGCTTTAGCCTAAATGACACATTCATGTGATAGAAAATAAATGGATGCTATTTTTTCTTTGTGGTTTATATATATATATATATATATATATATATATATATATATATATATAATGTTGGTGGTAACATTCTTTGTAACATAAGCAGTATCTAGCGAGGTGGAGTGTGCAGTGCAGAATATTTACATCTGGGGTCATTCTGGAGATGCCTGTGTGTGGGTTTGTTTAATGTGGAAATGTTGTTGCACACCAACACAAACGTGTTCCTCAACACATTCTTTTCCTGGTCTGATGGTTAAACGTACTGCATCTCTGAGTGGTTGACTAGTTTTACCACGGCACACAAAAAGGCACTACAGGGGATCAGTAAGACAGCACAAAAAAATCATTGGCCACCCTCTCCCCTCCCCAGAGGACCTCGATAGCACACGTCCAGGACATGGAGAGTTTCAGCTGATGCCCTCTGGCAGATGTTTCAGGATGCTAAGATCCAGGACTAATAGACTGAGGGCCACTGCCACGATAAATGCAAATGGCGATACAACCATGTGTCATATAAGTGCAAATAAACGTGTGTACAATGACTTTATTACAGAACAAATGTGTTTGTGCAGTAATTTTCTATCCAATGAACAGATTTATCTGATTTTATCCCTTCAATTTGTATATAGTGTCTTTCTTTGTTAAATGCATGCCCTGTTTTGTTAGATATTATTTATCTTATTTTTATGCTCCAAATTTGTTGTGCTAATGTACTCTGTACGACTGTGCAATAAAAATAAGGATTTTTGGTTGGGAAATCCCAGAAAACATCAATATGATTGTGCATTTTATGGCAAAAGCGTAGAATTTTTCACAGACGTTGTTGGATTATATTTCATATTTTGTGGAGAACAAGTCACACTTGTTAAATGCCTTGAAGTGGAAAAACCCATATATAAGTTTCAGTGGAGTATACTGTAAGTCACCCCTTTTTTCTGTATTTTCAGCTCTTTAATGTGGGATTTTTGTGTATTATTGTACATTGCTTCTTATTGTTTATTTATATTGTTTAGAAATTCCTGGGAAAGTCCTACACAAAGTCATTATTATTAATAACTAATTCTTTATACAATTCTAACTGGATTATGTTGCAGCCCCCCTCCCCCCCCCCCCCCAAACTAGTACAAGCCCTGATTTATACTCCAGAAAAAATGGTAATAAACAAAAGAAATCTAATTTTTCATAATTTTTTAGCTATGAAATTGTGGTTGGAATGGAATCAGGACGTAAGAAAAACACAGAAAACACTTTTATGATGAAAACAGACATTTGTGTCTGTATGACATATAGCAAAAAACAAACAAACAAACAAAAAAAAAAAACAATACATGGAATGACTGTACATTTCATGGTTAAAGCATCTAATTTTGCACAGCCATTGTTTTCACAATAAATGAATTAATGGCAAGTTCAGTTACCCCCCTGAGGATAATAAATGGGAAAATCCAGATGGGCATTGGGAAATCTTCAAAATGCTCTGTTATTACTATGTGTCATACAGACACAAATGAGGCATCATTTTCTGTTTTCTTTAAATCCAACTACAGTTATGACAAATATTGATTTTAGCATGCTATTGTAATTTTTAAATTGTATATCAAACAAGGCTTTTACCATAAAATACAAAATCCTTTCACATACCGCCCCACTACACTTGTATTTACTTGATGCACCCCATTTCTGAGCAAACCTCCAATGGAAAACCAGAGCAAATCCTCAGGTTGGAGCTCATTTTATTTAAATTAAATTCAGTTAGTTCACCTCCATCAGATTTGAAATGATAAATCTTCTGGGGTGGGCAGGGTAGGTGAAGTTAGTCCTTAACCTTGTGAAGCACCTTGGGGTGCCTTATATTGTCATTTGGTGCTCATCATGGCAGTTCCTTGGTGGCAAAGAAAATTGAGTGACTGACTGAATAATTCCTGGATTGGATGGTTGAGACAGTCCTGCCCCTGACACTCTTTGCTGATTGCTGAAAGACTTGTGGCTGTGCAGAGCAGAAAATCTATATCCAGAGTCAATTTAGAGATGTCTGTGGACAAGTTTGTTCAATATGGGAATGTTGTTGCACACCGACAAACACACGTTCCTTGACAGATCCTTAGCCTGGTCTGATGGTGGGGAAATCCTGGATGATTGAGGTCTGAGGACCTTCAGCAACCTTTATCTGCCTTCACAGCTGTTGGGATACGAGCCATCACCTCCTCTGACTGATCTACCCTGTTAGCCAGCTCATCTTCAGGGTTCCTCTTGGGCCTTCATAGTTACTGTAGTGACAACAGGGCACACATGTTCCCCACTGTATTTCACCCCAGCAGGCAGTCCCATACTTGATCCGTTACCCAGATATCATGACACAGGTGATGGGATGATTTCAACACCCCATTTGGTGCTATATAAATAAATTGAATTGGATCATCTTCACCCATTTGATTGATCTGTGGTTGACCTTGACAGGAGAATTCTGGAATCCTTGATGTTGACCTTTTGCCAAAGAAGAATTCTTTCAGGGTTAAGCTTCATAGACATGCAAAATGTGGTACAAATCATCATCATCATCAAAAAAAAAAAAAAAAAAAAAAGAAAACCTGGGAGCATCCATCAACCAACAGCCTTTGCCACAGAGACCTTGTCGGACAATTCTGGAACCCACCTTAATGTGTGTCACATTTGCTGCAAATTATAATGAAATTCAAAAGGACCTTGGAGGAGTAGAGGAACAAACAGTATGATGATGTAAAAATCCTGATAATCCTCCTCAGATTTCCTGTCGTCTCCATTTCTGCCTCAGAGTGCATTGCTGCGTTTCCATCTCCAGTCTGAATCTACATCAGGTGAGCGAGCCCTCTGATTGTATATAAAAGCCGTATTTTTCTCCAGACTTGATGACTGGCAGTTAGAAACCTTGGTGGTCTGAAACCCGGGATCCTGATGCTTTAATACAGCAGGCGGAGTGCTCGTCATGCGACGAAGGAAGTCTTAAAAAGTCTTTCAGATTGACCTGAGGTGAGCTGATTGCAGGAAGTTGCCATCTTTGGCAGTTTCTGAAAATTCCCAGAATGTGCTAAAATGATATGTTGTTGTAAAAGTGTAAAGGTGCAAAATGTAACTTTTTTGCTTCAGAGTAGAAGACCTGTTCAGTTCAACACACACAGACAGTTCCTACTTTAATGACTGTTTGGGTTAAAGGGAACCAAACCTGGTTCAGACACATGCAGCCAAATTTAACTGTTGACTTCTGTTTATTTTCAGTACTGACATCAAGTGCTGGATAAAACCTTTAGAACATACAATTTATTAAATTCATGTTCAGACAAGAAAGAAAGAAAAACCCTGAGTAACTGCACATTTTTAGTTTCCTTGGAAACAGATGCAGGTATTACTGAGCACTTTTACTTTCACATAAAGACCTAATAGATCAGAAATCAACAAAACAGAACCTCAAAAGTTACATTGTGTGTTTGTGGATTTAGAGAAAAGTTAAGACGGGGTACCGAGAGAAGATTTGTGGTATTGTATTTGGACGTCTGGAGTGGCAGAGATGTATGTGAGGGTGGTGCAGGACATTTACAAGGAAGGTGTGACAGCGGTGAGATGTGCAGTAGAAATGATGGATGCATTGAAGGCAGAGAAGCTTCCTAAAGTTTAGTCCAGGAAATGATTCACTGTTCATAGAAGTGACTTCATCAGTCTGGGAAAATACTGGTTAAGGAACACCCAGATATACTCCTCTATGGTAGAGTCCTGGAGGAGTACATCTGCTGCAGCCAAGTGAAACACAGGCGTGTCCTTGGCGATCTACAGTCGCTGGACTCCAAAGCAGATGTTCACTCACATTGCAAGCAATAGTCTTCATCTGGGTTTCACGAAATAACATTTAGTTTGCTCAAAGTTATTCCAGCGGTACCCAGTGATCATGCATCAACACTTTCAGTCACTGGTTAGTGTTTGAGTCTCCAAACCATCCAGTAAGCCAGGAAGCACCAGGACCCTGAGGTCTTGGACCTTTGTTCTTCTCAGTGTGTAATGGTCACTTACTAAACTTGTCTTTGGTGTCCACATGATGGCCTTATGTGAACCACATTGACCTGATCATCCACAGCATCCAGTCCTGTCTATGTTTGTGATAAATTCTTCCATCAGAGGTCCCTGTGCGTGCGAGCATCCCTCCGGCAGGGGAGGACTTCAGCTTTACATTGTCTCATCTCTGATGTGAAAAAAAGAAACTTGGCCGCTGTTTACGGCTTCAGTGAGAATTCCTAATTGAAAACAATAGCTGTTGTTGGGAAGGTGTCGTAACACGGACCCACAACAGGGGGCGCTAATGAACGGACAATGGATAAGGGAAGGAGTAACAATTTAATGTTGCACAAGAACACAACGTAAAATAAACAAAGGTACTGCCAATCACACACAAGAGGATTGCGGGCAGGCTCGAAGATAGGAGACCTCAGATGAACGAAGAGCCGGGACCCACACCGCTTCTACCACCAACGGCCTGAAGAACACTGAAGCCGCCAAGCCCCGAGTCCCCAGGTGGTCTCTGTCCTCCGTTGTCGGCCCTGGTACTGCTGGCAGAAAAAACAGAAGGTAGTGAGTGTGAATCCTCACACCCAGCAACCTTGATTATTGATTCTTGTGGAGGGAGAGCCTCCACCTCCAATCATACACACGTGCAGCTCCGAAAATCCAGTCAAGGAAATACCACCAGGAAAAAACAGCTGCAAAACAGATCAGATTATTATTTGACGTATAAGTCAGCAGAGAGATTACCTTGTATCGTAGGAGATTTCTCGGCGAGGAGGTGGAGTCGCCACCCGGCCTTTATGGTGATGGTGATGATGAGATGAGTGACAGCTGGTGTTGAGGATGATTGACGGCTGTCACTCCCAGTGGTTCTGGCGCCCTCTTGTGCTTGAAGCCCGCACTCCAAGCAGGGCGCCATCCGGTGGTGGTGAGCCAGCAGTACCTCCTCTTCAGCGGCCCACACAACAGCTGTCTGGCTGCTGGCGTTCCCTCTCAGCAGGCAAAGACAAGCCTCCCTTTATGCAGATGGCCAGCGGAGGCAATGAACACCATCAAACTGGTATCTAACTAGAAAATGTGTCAGGACAGAGGATTAGGTTAGGATGGATTGTCTACATGAGCTGGCAGCAAAAAGACAAAACAGAAGCTAAAAAAATAAGGCTGAAATTTAATTATGAAAACATTCACTCTGCTGGAAAAACTAAATGGAATAAGGACAATAAATCACTGGAGGAAGACGGCTCGTAAACACTGTTTGCTACATAAACATTTAAAAACCAGTTCAAACTGTAGTTAAATTTGAATTACAATCTGCTGTCTTTTCTTTCTTCTTTTGGTTCCTCCCATTAGGGGGTGCCACAGCAGATCAGTCATCTCCAGCTTCCTCTGTCACACCAACCACCAGCACGTCCGTAAACCTTGTCTTTCTCCTCCCTCTTCTCCTCCTGCCTGGTGGCTCCTTCCTCAGCATCTTTCTCCCTATATACCCTGGGTTCCTCCTTTGCACATGTCTAAACCACCTCAATCTCACTTCTCTGACTTTGTCTCCAAACTGTCCCACCTGAGCTGTCCCTCTGATATGTTCATTCCTAATCCTGTCCACCCTTATCACAGCTTCAGCTCTGCGACCTCCAACTCTGCATCCTGTCCTTTTGTTAGCACCACCGTCTCTAAGCCGTCAAACATAGCTCACTACTCACTACTGTCTTGTAAACTTTCCTCTTCACTTTTCACAGTAAATTCTGCTGAGTAAAATTTACTCTGCTGGGATAACATTTGATCCCAGTCTAAGTAGAGTAAAAAACACCCCATTGTGGAGTGAAATCAGCTCTACTGGTGTCGCCGACTGAAGTAGGAACAGGGTGTTAATCTGTGATGCTTTGAAATGATGGACAGTCAGTGAATCCAACAGCTAGAAGCCCGTGTAGCTGTGGCACTCTGATCGCTTCCTCCGTCTTTTATGATGAAATAATGCTGAATTTATGTGGAAATGATTGTTGTACAAAAGCTTCAGATATCTGTCTCTGAGATAGATGATGACTGGAGGCAGTTTGAAGCAGAAACCAGGTGATAATCAGTAACCCGCGGCTGATGACGCATGTGCAGTGAAGGCAGGGCGGACTGAGTTTTAGGGCAGATTGTTCGGTCAGTAACACCATCTAGTCAATGCAAGTGGTTTTACTCCAATAAGAGTTGATTTTACTTTATGATGAGTTGATTTAGCCTGTGGTAGAGTATATTTAACTCTATTTAGACTGGAATCAAATGTTATCCCAGCAGAGTAAATTTTACTCAGCAAAATTTCCTGTGTTGCAGATATTCTTTGGTCACAAATCACTCCTGCCACCTTTCTCCACCCACTCCACTCTACCTGCACTCTCTTCTTCACCTCTCTACCACACTCTCCATTACTTTGGACACTTGACCCCAAGTATTTAAACTCATCTACTTTCACCACTTCTACTCCTTGTAATCGCACGATTCCACTGGGCTCCCTCTCATTCACACACATGGACTCAGTCTTGCTGTTACTGACTTTCATTCCCCTGCTCTCCAGAGCATATCTCTTCCACCTCTCCAAGGTAGGCTCAACCTGCTCCCTACTTTCACTACAGATCACAATGTCAATCTGCTGTTTTTACCTAACCAGAGAAAGATGACATTATGGGACAAACTGTGACTTAAATGTATTTAAATGTTTGTTTATGGCAGTTTGCAACTGGTTTCTACTTTAACAGCTAATATACAATAATTAGCATGCAAAAAATAAAAATTGATCTAGTAAATTAATTGTTTGCCAAATGTAAAACACCACAGAAATTCAAGATGGTCTGTTATTTATATAGTCCCATCATCTGCGTCCCGTAGACTCAATTTATAAATAAATGAAACAAATAAATAAAGAAAGATGCATGCTTAATTCTTAAAAGATTTGGGTATATTTTCCATTTGAGGTCATTTTAAATTTGGCCATTGTTGATATATATTTTTTCATTTGGAATTGTTTTACATCTGATGTATTTTAACTTCAGAGCATTTATAAGTTTATGGTATTTTTCAATTTGGGTGTTTTTGGGATCAGTACTTTTTTAAGTTCAGAAAACTTTAAATTTTGGAAAAAAAAATTGGGTATTTTTGACAACAGTATTTTTATGAACAATGTGTTTTAAATTTTGGGGTAATTTTATGTTTGGGGTATCTTGGTATATTTTATAATCTGTTGTTTTAAACACTGACATTTGTTTTTTTTTTTTTGTGGCTAAATGATATTTTAGAGAGGTGCAGTTAAAACACACTTATGTATATTTGTGGAACATTACTGAGAAGAATTTTAATAGATTTCACAAATACTACAAATCTGAAACCACTGTCATGGTTTTCGTCACTATTCAAGGGTCCATTCACATTATGATGCTGATGCTGCCCGACATAGCAGATTCTCAAAAATCTCTGAGACACAGGAGAAGATTCACTCCAGGGATGTAAATTTCCTGTCTTCAGTGCAGTTCAGCATAGCTTAACGGCGAGCAACATATTGGCGAAACTTTACGTTTGGTGACAGATTTACTGTTGGATGCAGTTCAACTTTTGCCATTGGAGGGTGGGCGCATTAGTAGAGTGTAGTATCGCTGCGCGGAGCTGATCGTTTGTGACATCACATGATGTGTAGCCTGTATAAACTCAATGTAACTGCAATTACGTCACTTGTTAACGGTGCATTGTTGAGACAGGTTCTACTTATTCTTTTACTTTTCTTCATCTCCAAGGGATCCAGGAGGTGGTGCATCCAGTCAAGCCGCCAATACTGGCCAGAGAAGGCAAACAGCACAGTAATGGAGTACTAGCAGAGGGGACATAGCGGTAGCAGAGCTCAACTCCTGCTGGCATTCTAGCATGAATGTTGAAGATTTTAAACATGTGGAACACAGAATAGATATAAGACATATAAAAATAAGCTAACTAATATTATGCAATCTTGTAAAAGGCAGTATTATAGTGATTTATTGGAAAAAAAATAAAACAAACATTAAGGGTACTTGGAAGATTTTAAATGAAGTCATAAATAAGAGAAAAGGTGTTAAAGAATATCCTGCCCTTTTTTACACAAGTACTGGTACAGTTAAGGAAAATAAAGCTATAGCAGATAATTTTAATGATTACTTTGTAAATGTGGATAAAAATTTAGCTGATTCGATTGTGTCTTCTGGACTGCGTTCTTTGGATTACTGTAAAACATTTAATAAAATTCAGGATTCAATGTTCATTAAAGAAACTGATGAATATGAAATAATTGATATTGTTCATAACTTCAAGGGGAAAAGATCAATTGATAGTAATAGTTTTGATATGTCTTTGATTAAAAATATTATTGATTGTATTGTTAGACCCTTTACGTATATTTGTAACCTGTCACTAAATGACTGGGAAATTTCCTTTCAGAATGAAATTGGCTAAAGGGATGCCGCTGTTTAAATCTGGAGACAAACATGTCTTCTTAAATTATAGACCAGTCTCACTTCTGCCACAATTTTCCAAAATTTTGGAAAAGGTATTTTTAAAGAGGTTATATGATTTCATAACTAAACATCACATACTTAGTGAACAGCAATATGGATTTAGAAAAAAATCACACTACTTCACTGGCTGTAAATTATTTTGTTGAACAGATTACAAATGCAATCGAAAATAAGCAACATACTGTTGGGGTTTTTTTTATTTACAGAAAGCATTTGATAGACCACACTGTGCTATTGGACAAACTACAGTGGTATGGTATCAGGGGATTGGCATATGATTGGATAGTTAGCTATTATACAATAGATATCAGTGTGTACATATTGTTGGGGCAAAATCTGTACCCATGAAAATTACTTGTGGGGTGCCCCAGGGTTCAGTTCTGGGGCCGTTGTTGTTTCTTCTGTATATGTTTGGTTTCCAAGTCCGTCAGTTGTATTTTGTTTGCTGATGATACGACTGTGTTTTGTAGTGGGGATCACTTGGGACAGACCTTGGACATGATGGAGAATGAATGTGTATTATATTTGGAAACAAGTCCAGGATTTCCTGCAGAAATTTATTATTAAATGAAATTGAAATTGAAACTGTAACTGATACAAAATTTCTTGGTGTTGTTATTGATGATAAACTGAGCTGGAAAATGCATATTCATTTTGTTAAATCCAAAATGTCAAAAGCCATTGCAATTCTGCATAAAGCACAGGTATAGACAAGTGGATCCTATTATAAAGCACAAGCACACTCTCACTCATTGCTCATTCCATACATGACCTACTGTATTGAGGCATGGGGAAATACATATAAAACTAATACTAATCCAATATTTTTGTTGCAAAAGAAAGCTGTAAGAATTATTTGTAACAAATCACATTGTGAGCCAACCAATCCATTGTTTGCCTGTTTGCATATTCTAAAATTCTGGGACTTGGTTGATTACTTTACAATACAAATTATGTATAAAGTTAAAAATAAACTACTGCCACAACATGTCCAGGATCTATTTAAACTGAGGGACTCCAGTTATAATTTGAGAGGAATTTTATTGTTTGAAAAATCAAGGATCCGAACTACTGCAAAAAGTCATTGTGTATCTGTCAAAGGTGTTAACATCTGGAACAACTGTCCCGACAACATTAAAGTACTTGGTACGTTAGTAGGCTTTAAAAGACATTACAAGAACAACAACATTGCATGCTATAGTTAAAGACAGGTCTTGTTATTACTTTCAGGTTTGTGTGTTGTGTGCCAGTATTGTCTGGTTATATTTTGTAAATTTGAGTTCATTGACTAGGTTTGCACATTTTTTCTTTTTGGTATTGTCATCATGTGTGCGTATGTATGTATGTACATGTCGGTATGGATACGTGTATATATCTGCGTATGTGTATGTATATATGTGTAGATATGTATTTATGAAATTTTGTTTGTGTGTATATGTTTGTTATTTTTTAGTATAAGGGGTGGGTATTTATAAGCTCTGCTTCTGCCCTCACCCTTTCGGCCATGCAGGACTTTTGTAAAGTTGCTTTGTTATGAGTTTTTTGTTTCTGTTGTTGAATTGTGTGCCGAATAAACTCATTCATTCATTCATTCATTCAATTTTTTTTTTTTTTTTTTACAATGAACATCAGAGTTGACTTAGTTCCTTGGCGCCTGCAGAGTCTGGCGGATGTTGGCACCAGTCGATTTTAACTTTTCACTCTTCCTCGGAAAATAATGGGCTAATCATCAGAGTGTGAGCGGACCATAATGGTGACGTGTGTGTCACCCACTAAACCTTATCATAGGGAAAGGAAACGAGAGTGACAAATCAGACTTTATGGTGTGTGAGTCAGACTGGAGTGATTTATGCAGACGCTAATCATAATGAAGTTACAAATTAGACGTTTGGTCTTTTGAATATCCTCACTCTCAAACAAAGCAAACAAAAACAGAAAAAGACCAATTTAGTTGATTATCACACTTTGTAATTAGCTCACTGAATTCTCCCATCTGCATGTACGTATGTTTTTTTGTTTTATTTTTATATGCCGCAAGTTTTACAATTATTAGAAAATAATAGAATATTTATTGTCATTGTAACATGTATTACAGCAAAATTAAAAATGCAAGAGCAGTCAGTGCAACATGCAACAACATTCAGATCATATAAAACAACACTCTAAAACTATAAAAGCATAAAAATGGAAATATATCTAAATAAATAATTATAATACCAACCATCAAACACTCAACCAAACATTCAACATTAATTCCAGAATCCCTTAGTCGGACTGGCAGCAGTGTTACATTTTGCCTTTACTGAGTGGGTTTATTGCTGTGGGGTAAAAGCTGTCTCTGAATCTGTTTGTCCTTGTTTTGATTGATCTGTACCATCTGCCTGATGGCAACAGTCCAAACAGGGAGTGACCAGGGTGTGAGATATCCTTTATAATATTCTTGGCTTTTTTGAGGCAGCAGGAATGGTGCAGTTGTTCCAGAGTGAGGAGAGGGGAGCCGGTGATCTTCTGGGCCTTGTTGATGACCCTCTGGAGCGCTTTCCTCTGAGCCGCTGTGCAGCTGGTGCACCACACACATATACAATATGTCAGAATGCTCTCTATGGAGCAGTGGTAAAAGGACACCAGCAGTCTCTGTGTGATGTTGTTCTTCCTGAGCACCCCCAGGAAGTGCAGTCTCTGCTGGGCCTTTTTCAGCAGCTCAGAGGTGTTCACGCTCCAGGACACATTCTCCTCATTGTGGACTCCCAGGAAGCAGAAGTCTGCCACCCTCTCCACACAGTCCCCGCTGATAATCAATGGTGTAATGTCCGTTTTTTTCTTCCTGAAGTCTATTATCAGCTCCTTGGTTTTTGAGATGTTGAGGAGCAGGTTATTCTCCCTGCACCACCCTATTAGCTGCCACACCTCATTCCTGTAGGCAGACTCATCCCCTCCAGAGATGAGGCCCACCACTGGGGTGTCGTCCGCAAACTTGACGATGGTGTTACTGTGGCGGGCGGGGGTGCAGTCATAGGTGTAGAGGGCATAGAGCAGGGGGCTCAGTACACAGCCCTGTGGGGTGCCGGTGCTGAGGCTGAGGACTGTAGATGTGTGGTGGCCTACTCTGACTCTCTGGCTGCGTCCAGACAGGAAGCTGTTTATCCACATGCAGGTGGAGTGTGGGAGACCCAGGACCCCAGTTTGTCCACCAGTTTGTGAGGGAGGATGGTGTTGATTGCAGAGCTGTATTCGACAAAGAGCAGCTGTACATAGCTTCCCCACTGCTCCAGGTGGGACAGTGCAGCATGGAGGGCTGTGGCTACAGCGTCCTTTGTTGATCTCTTTGCTCTGTACGCAAACTGGTGGGGGTCGAAACTGTGGGACAGGAGTGATGTGATGTGACCCCTGGCCAGCTTCTCAAAACATTTCATTACCACTGGGGTGAGTGCAACTGGCCAGTAGTCATTAAGGCTGGAGATGTAAGATTTCTGGGGTAGGGGGATTATGGTGGAGGACTTCAGATAGGACAGGACAGTTGACTGGGACAGGGACTGGTTAAAAATCCTGATGAAGACTCCTCCAGCCAGCTGGTCTGCGCAGTCCCTCAGCACCCGATCTGAGACACCATCAGGTCCAGCAGCCTTTTTCGGGTTGACGGCCCACAGCATGCACCTGACCTCATGCTCCTCCACTATGAGGGTAGAGCTGCTGTGGACCATGGGGTGTAGTGTAGCTGCCTCCAGGCAAAGAAGAGGTTCAGCTCCTCTGCCAGCGCGGTATTGCCTTGAGCAGCTCCAGGGTTGTTCCTGTAGTTGGTGAGATGCTGGACACCCTGCCACACCTGCCTGCTGTTATTGCTGTCCAGGTGGTCCTCAATTTTCCTCCTGTAGTTCGACTTGGCCTCTTTGATGCCTCTCTTCAGGTTAGCTCAGGCCGAGCTGTTGCCAGACCTGAAGGCACTGTTCCTCTCCCTCAGCAGCTGCTGAACATCCTGGATCATCCAGGGCTTCTGGTTGGGTTAGACCCCACTGTAACAATGTCTGTGCAGTTCTTAATGTAACACAGAACACTGTCTGCAAACACCTCCAGGTCTGTATGTTCGAAAACATCCCAGTTGGTCCTTTCTAAGCAGTCCTGGAGCTGCTGAGAGGCACCCTCCGGCCACGTCTTTACAGTTTTTGTGGTGGTGAGAGCAGTTTTCCAGAGGGGGGCATATGCAGGGATTAAAAGCACAGACATGTGGTCAGACTGGCCCAGGTGTGGTAGTGGTCTAGGCCTGTAGCCCAGCTTGATGTTATAGTAGAGCTTGTCCAGTTTGTTAGCTCCTCTCGTAGCATACTTAACATGCTGATGGAACTTTTGGAGCACTGCCTTCAGGTCCGCATGGTTAAAGTCCCCTGCTATGATGTGCACAGCATCATGATATGTGCTCTGCTGACTGCTAATGCTGCCATTCCCGATAGCTGAGTTAGCATTAGCATCCGGTGGTATGTAGGCAGCAGTAATCATGACCACCGTGAACTCTCTCGGGAGATAAATGAGCCTGCATTTAACAGTCACACACTCCAGATCCGGGGAGCAGTGACTGTCTGCACTTACTGTATTTGTACACCAGTTGTTATTGATGTACACACGTATTCTTCTGATTCTTGCATTTCTAGAGGTAAAGGAAGCAGTTTGCACTTTAAAATTGTGTTGATTCTGTTTCTTTTTCTGCCGTCTCACCTGCTGTGATTCTGAGTCACAGCAGCTAGAAGATGCAGAAGAAACCAGAAACAACTTTTTGCCATTTCTTCTGTGAGGCAGACTCAGATTAGTGACAAAAACCCTCCTGAGGAATCGGTGTCACCATTTATCTCCAAAAGCAATTTCTCCTTTTTGATTTGACATCTTCCCACGACGTCGAGCCACTCAGCATGAGCTCATCCAATTACTTTGCCTCTCTTTCACTGTATTACAGCTATTATCCTGATGGCCGTAATGCACTGTGGGTAATCTGAAAATGGGCTGCACCTGGGTGTCAAGACAACTTGACCTGCCCACCCACATGCACTCCTGAAAGTGAACATATGTGAGGCGTGATGAATAAATAATTGCCAGAGGCAGACACTCTGTTACATGGAAATTACTGTACTTGTTCATTCCCAAGTGTTATATGCTTTTCATTTGCTATGAAGACCACTAGAGGGCGTGCCACCACGATGCTCAGCCTCACTGCAGCTACATATGAACATGTCTGATCTCTTTCTGAATTCTCTGCATGTGCTCAGTGCTGCACCTTGGATTAGAAACAAGAAGACGTCCTACACAGGCCCTCAGGTTCATTGGTGCCCATGCTTATCTCCAGATTCGGCGGCATGAAGTGGATGAGTCTCCAATAGGATGGGATGCCAGTCCGACACCAATTACTTCCCCAGCCAAAGCTGGTGCGCATTTGCAGTGGAAGGACTGTTACAATGCAAATGAAGTGTCTTGTCCAGGGATTGGCAGCATGACAGGAATCAAATCCAGATCTACATATCGGGAGCCCAACTTCTTATCCCACTGAGCTATCTTCTCCACAAGAAGTACATCTTACTTAGTCCCCGAGGCCTATCGGTGCCAGTGCACCTTTGATTAAAAGCAAATAGCACTTGAGCCACAGGTCTAAAAAGAAATGTGTTTAGCGTATTAATAGTTCTGCTTGAAGCAGAGTACTCATGAAGGCTAGTAGGTTGGTGAAGCAAGTTGCCAGTTTGCAGTTCAAAAACTGAACTTTGTAGCAGTTCACTTGAGCCACCATCACCTAAAATGCACCACCATCAGCCAGTGGTGTAGAATAGAAATATTACTTGACCACAGATTTTTTTATCCTTCATCCCTGACTCGAGGTGGTTCCAGTGATAATTGACAACTCGACCACTGGTGTAGCTCGATCAAATTATTTTTTCATCCTAGCTCAGTGGCTCAGCCTGGTTCAAGTGTTATCTACATTCTAGATGTGTGACTCAAGTGCGATTTGCATTGAGTGAAGGTAGCCCAAGTAAATTGGAATGCAATTCACATTTTGAATTTTGAACTGCAAACTGGCAGCTAACTTCCTCATTCTTTGTATTGTTATTGTTCGCTGGTAGGACTATTTGATCAATACATCAGTTTCCTGAAGATCACCTCTGTGCAAATCTTTATTTCACTGGAAGTCATCGAGATTTTTATAGGAATTTTGTATAAAATTGGATTATCAGGCAATCTTTGGTATTAGATTGTCAGAAGAACCTTTGCGTAGTGTTGGACTGAGTTTGGGTCAAAATGAGGAGTAACTTAATAAGTCCCAGATGACGCTGGTTAGATGAAGGTGCCTCATTGAGCTGTCACCTGGGTGAGGTCAAGGACGCCCTCATAACCCAGATATGCAGCAGATCAGGGTGTTCGTTTTTCTTGAGATAAGGTTGGACCAAAGCTGGCAAAGTGGATCCAAAGCAGTTCTGTGAGGTCAGAAATGTAGGAAAACCGTAGCATCACTGCATACTCCCAAACCTGACCAAAATCAGAAGATTCATTATGACACACTTGCTCAAATATCAAAAACACCCCAACAACAAAGAAAAGCACCAAGTCCAGTATCAGTCCAGATGACTATTGGGCCCGCGTTTATCCTCAGATACGGTAATTTGAAGTGGATAAGCGTCTACGTCTTCTCCAGCTGCTGGTACCCATGTAGAACTCAGTGTATGGAGACAATGCAGAACATAAAGAAATAATCCTGAGTCCACATCCAGATCCTGATCAACACCAAGATGAGTGAAACGCTTGTGAATATTCTGGCTAATAAAGAAAGCAAACACACAAAGCAACAGATGAGGGTGAAAATGTAGCCACTGTGGCAGAAATAATAATTATCTTTCTGTAGGGAGGACGCCGTACTTTAAATATGCAGCATTATATCCAAAGGCCTTTACAATATGAGTTTAGTAAGTCCTGACTGAGTGACTGACACCACAGAAGACGACAAGATGCTGCTCTGCCTCTAAAACTGTCCTTGACGTACAGTCGTGATGCGTTAACGTGAGCTTCATCCCATTTATTAGACAACCGAAAATAAAACAAACAGAAAACAGTAACAGGTTTAGGCACGCAAAGAAAATGTTCGTCATCATTGTCGTCATCCACCTTCTTTGTGTTATGATTTAAACTTTTTTTGACTACACAGAATCACAATTTAGTATTTTTATGAATCTGTCTTAGTTACATTGTTTTCCACTGAGTTTACATTGTTTGATTCTAATAAAGAAAATCGTTCGTCTCCTGAAGGCTTCGGATAAAAATCAGGACTGTGATGAACACAGTCAAACAGCAGTTTGAGTTGCCTGGCAACATGTTTCCATGAGACACAAATGAGTGTATTTGAGCCCAATTTCAGCATGCAACATCCAGAAAACACCACAGAAGCACAAATCAAACACAAAATTCAACATCATGATGATGATTAGCAACATTAATAACAAAAATGATATAGGACCATTACAAAACTGTAAAAAAGAATTACAAGGTGATTCACAGCATAAAAAGAACAAACAGAATCATGGAAGCCTTCATAAAAAATGTGAAAAAGACAAAGGCACCATCAATAAAACAACTGGTAAAACAACATGTTTTATTAGTTGTTTTACAGACAAAAGAACTAATGCTATAGAAAGGATGAGATAGGATATACTGTTCCAAATTCTTTAGGAACTACAGAAGAATCAGGCCTGATTTCTTCAATGTTTAAAGCTGGATGAAAAATTGATAATGGGAGATGGACTTTATATATACAACTTTACAGATGCAACTCAGGAACATGAATATCCTCACCTGCCCTGCATTTTCATGGACTGAATCCTTTAGCTTGGCTGATCAAAACTTATCAGTCTGTCAACACAGTTGTACACGTGAACATGGTGCTGGGAGTGGACATATTACAGGAGCAAGGCGAGAAGCTGGTATCGATGGTCATACAATAATGACAGCATGAAGACGTAATTGTTTCCTAATTGTTTTACATACTCAGCTCAGATGAGGACAGAGATTTCAAGCGTTCAGTGGCATGTGAGCGCCATGTGGCAATTTAAAATGGAAACACTCTGAGGTCAGCACAATACCATTCATCTGTTCTGGTGGAAAGGCGATACATTCCACAAACGTCTGTCTAGGACTAAAGTAAATAAGACACACACACAAACACTATTTTCATTAACAATGATCATGAAGGTAATAATCTAGGTGTCATCCAAAGCAGAATTTTTAACATTTCATACACGGCAAACCTCAACAAATTCAAGCTTTCTGGAAATAACAGTGAAAGACTGCTGCTGTTCTTTTTTGTCATAAACAAAAAAGATGAAAGAAATCCTACGCCCCCACTTGTTAGAGGTGGCCGATACCGGGAATTTTGGTATTGATCCGATACCAAGTAAATACAGGCCCAGTACCACCGATACCGACACTTTTTCATATTTAAGCTTCATAGATCCAAAGGATCCAAAAGACCTAGGATAGAATTTCGCCAAACATTGTACGTGACAACAAAATACTTAATTATCACAATCAACATTTTTGTTTAAAGAAATATCACTCAACACACTCATTCAACTCATCACCATCACCATAAAGGCCGGACTGCAACTCCACCTCCTCGCCGAGAAATCAGCTACCATTCAGTTAACTTTCTCTGCTGACCCAAAACAGTGAGTAATAATCTGAACTTCTTTGCAGCCGTTTTCCTGTGGTGTGTCCTTATCTGTGGGATTGGCGTTTGGTGTGATCAGCGACAGCTTCGCCTCACACCCCAAACCAGATAAGTGGTGAAACAGGAGCTGCACGAGTGTGTGATTGGAGGTGGAGGTGCTCCCTCCTAACTAAACACTGACTGTGGGATTACTGAGTGTGCGAACTCACACTCATCAGGACTGTCTCTGTTTTCTGCCAGCAGTACCGGGTCTGACTGCTGAAGACAGCGGCCACCTGGGGCGCAGGGCTTGGCGGCTCCGGTGTTCTTCAGCTCCGTTGGTGGTGGAAGCTGTGTGGGGATCCGGCTCTTCTCTCCCCAGGCGTCTTCTATCGTCGAGCCTGCCCACACGTCACCTGGTGTATGATTGACAGTCCACCATATTGTTATTGTCTGTACGTCGTTGTGCGATTCACAACATTAAATTGTTACTTTTGGCTTATCCATTGTCCGTTCATTAACGCCCCCTGTTGTGGGTCCGTGTCACGACACTTTCACAACAGGATTTCTCGGCCAGCGTCATGGATCCCGAGGGGCGTCAACCATCGCTTGAACAGCCAATGGAAGAGCGAGGTGCACAGGCACCAGCAGGAGGCATGTTGGGTGAGCTGCAGCACATCTTAACCGCCTTTACCGCTCGGTTGGACTTAGTTACCGAGCAGAGCAGTGTTCTCAATCGTAGGATGGAGGCTCTCACCACCCAGGTGGAAGCGCGTGCTCAGGGCGCTGCTGCAGCACCTCCTCCTGCTGACCGTGTGCCAGAAACAGACATTCCGCTGGTCGTTCAACGAACCCCACCACCTTCCCCTGAAGCATACATAAGCCCTCCGGAGCCGTACGGAGGCTGTGTGGAGACGTGCGCGGACTTCTTGATGCAGTGCTCGCTCGTCTTTTAACAGCGTCCCGTCATGTACGCAGCAGACGCCAGCCGGGTGGCTTATGTGATCAATTTGCTTCGAGGAGAGGCACGCGCCTGGGCTACGGCGCTTTGGGAGCAGCATTCACGGCTCCTAACGGTTTATACTGAGTTTGTGAGGGAGTTCCGACAGGTGTTCAACCACCCTCATAGAGGCGAAACCGCTTCAAGTGTGCTGCTGTCGATACGGCAGGGGTGTCGGAGCGCAGCGAAGTATGCAGTCGACTTCCGCATCGCGGCAGCGCGAGCTGGCTGGAATGCTGTTGCGCTCCGCGCCGCCTTTGTAAACGGACTGTCTCTGGTCCTTAAGGAGCACCTGGTGGCGAAGGACGAGCCGCGGGATTTAGATGGGCTTATCGACCTGGTTATACGGTTAGACAACCGATTAATGGAACACTGACGGGAACGAGACGAGGGGCGTGGTCAGGCACAAGCCGTCCCTCTTCCTCCCGGGTCTGAAAGGAAGCCGACTTCCCCACGCTCCACTGCCAGGGCTCTCCACGTGACAACAGCTCCCCCTGCTGACGTTGCTATGGAAACGAGCAGGGCCAAAAAACGATCAGATCAGAGACAAAGGAGGTTGATCCGTGGAGAGTGTTTTCTCTGCAGCTCTACCGAGCACACACAGAGAGAATGCCCCAAACGGTCAAAACAGCAGCACTCCTCCTTAGAGACTGGGCTAAGGGTGGGTCACAACACCCATGTGGGGAAACCCCGATGATCTGCATGAATCCCAGTCACGATCCTGAGTGGGGATCTAACCCTTCACGCCCCAGCACTGGTGGACACGGGGTCGGAGGGGAATCTGCTGGATAGCAGATGGGCAAAGAAGGTTGGGCTCCCTCTAGTGGCCTTACCGTCACCATTGTCGGTGCGGGCGCTAGATGGCACCCTTCTTCCACTAATCACACACCAGACACAGCCAGTGACGTTGGTGGTGTCTGGGAATCACAGGGAGGAGATTGTGTTTTATGTAACACCTTCTACCTCCCGAGTGATTTTGGGTTTTCCATGGGTGTTAAAACACAATCCCCGGATTGATTGGCCGTCTGGGGTTGTGGTTCAGTGGAGCGAAACCTGCCACCGGGAGTGTTTAGGATCCTCGGTTCCACACGGTGTGACAGCTAAGGAGGAGGTTTTAGTCCCCCCCAATCTGGCGGCGGTGCCGGCCGAGTACCACGACCTTGCTGACGTCTTCAGCAAGGATCTGGCACTCGCGCTGCCCCCGCACCATCCGTACGATTGTGCCATTGATTTGATACCGGGCGCTGAGTACCCGTCCAGCAGGCTGTACAACCTCTCACGTCCGGAACGCGAATCAATGGAGACCTACATCCGGGACTCGTTAGCTGCCGGGTTGATCCGGAACTCCACCTCCCCGATGGGTGCTGGTTTCTTTTTTGTGGGCAAGAAGGACGGCGGACTCTGTCCATGCATTGATTACAGAGGGCTGAACGAGATCACGGTTCGCAACCGATACCCGTTACCTCTGTTGGATTCAGTGTTCACGCCCCTGCATGGAGCCCAAATTTTCACGAAATTGGATCTTAGGAATGCTTATCACCTGGTTCGGATCCGGGAGGGAGACGAGTGGAAGACAGCATTTAACACCCCGTTAGGTCACTTTGAATACCTGGTCATGCCGTTTGGCCTCACCAATGCGCCCGCGACGTTCCAAGCATTGGTTAATGACGTCTTGCGGGACTTCCTGCATCGGTTTGTCTTCGTATATCTAGACGATATACTCATCTTTTCTCCGGATCCTGAGACCCATGTCAAGCATGTACGTCAGGTCCTACAGCGGTTGTTGGAGAACCAGCTGTTTGTGAAGGGCGAGAAGTGTGAGTTCTACCACACTTCTTTGTCTTTCCTGGGGTTCATAATCTCCTCCAACTCCGTCGCCCCTGATCCGGCCAAGGTTGCGGCGGTGAGAGATTGGCCCCAACCAACAAACCGTAGGAAACTACAACAGTTCCTCGGTTTTGCAAATTTCTACCGGAGGTTCATCAAGGGCTACAGTCAGGTAGTTAGCCCCTGACAGCCCTGACCTCCACAAAAGTCCCCTTCACCTGGTCGGATCGGTGCGAAGCCGCATTTAGGGAGTTGAAACGCCGGTTCTCGACTGCACCGGTTCTGGTGCAGCCCGATCCCAAGCGCCAGTTTGTTGTTGAAGTGGATGCCTCTGACTCAGGGATAGGAGCCGTGCTGTCCCAGAGCGGGGAGTCTGACAAGGTTCTCCATCCATGTGTCTACTTTTCCCGCAGGTTGACCCCAGCTGAACGGAACTATGACGTCGGCAATCGGGAACTTCTTGCGGTGAAGGAGGCTCTTGAGGAGTGGAGACACCTGTTGGAGGGAGCATCGGTACCATTTACGGTTTTCACGGACCATCGGAACCTGGAGTACCTCCGGACCGCGAAGCGTTTGAAACCCAGGCAAGCCCGCTGGTCGCTGTTCTTCAGGCGTTTTGACTTCCGGATCACCTACCGCCCCAGGACAAAGAACCAACGATCTGATGCCCTGTCCCGGGTGCATGAAGAGGAGGTCAAGACCGAGCTGTCAGACCCCCCTGAAACCATCATCCCCGAGTCCACTGTCGTGGCCACCCTTACCTGGGACGTGGAGAAGACCGTCCAGGAGGCCCTGACACGGAGCCCGGACCCGGGGACAGGTCCGAAGGACAAACTGTACGTCCCACCAGAGGCCAGGGCTGCGGTCCTTGACTTCTGTCACGGTTCCAAGCTCTCCTGTCACCCAGGGGTGCGAAGGACCGTGGCAGTGGTCCGGCAGCGCTTCTGGTGGGCGTCTATGGATGCCGACGTCCGGGAGTATGTCCAGGCCTGCACCACCTGTGCCAGGGGCAAAGCCGACCATCACAAGGCCCAAGACCTCCTCCAGCCTCTGCCTGTGCCTCGTCGCCCCTGGTCTCATATCGGCCTGGACTTTGTCATGGGCCTCCCGCCGTCCCAGGGCAACACCACCATCTTAACGATAGTGGACCGGTTCTCCAAGGCGGCCCACTTCGTGGCCCTCCCGAAGCTCCCGACGGCCCAGGAGACTGCAGACCTCCTGGTCCACCACGTCGTGCGTCTGCATGGGATTCCAGCAGACACTGTCTCAGATCGTGGTCCTCAGTTCTCCTCCCAGGTCTGGAGGAGTTTCTGCAGGGAACTGGGGGCCACCGTCAGTCTCTCGTCTGGGTATCACCCCCAGATGAACGGGCAGGCAGAGCGGACGAACCAGGAACTGGAGCAGGCCCTCCGCTGCGTGACCTCCGCGCACCCGACGGCCTGGAGTAACCATCTGGCCTGGATCGAGTACGCTCATAATAGCCAAGTTTCATCTGCCACCGGCCTCTCCCCATTTGAGGTGTGTTTGGGGTACTAGCCCCCATTGTTTCCGCTAGTGGTGGGAGAGGTCGGGGTGCCCTCGGTCCAGGCCCATCTGAGGAAGTGCCGTCGGGTGTGGCGTACTGCCCGCTCTGCCCTGCTCAGAGCCCGGACGAGGACTAAGGCCCATGCAGACCGCTGGCGTTCCCCAGCCCCTGCATACCAGCCCGGGCAGGCGGTTTGGTTATCCACAAAGGACATACCTCTGCAAACGGAATCCCAGAAGCTTAAGGACAGATTTATAGGACCCTTCACCATCATGAAGGTCCTCAGTCCAGCCGCAGTGAAGCTGAAGCTGCCAGCTTCACTGCGGATACATCCAGTATTCCATGTCTCCAGACTCAAACCCTGCCACACCTCTCCCCTCTGTGCCCCCGGACCGGCGCCGCCGCCTGCCCGGATCATCGACGGGGAGCCGGCTTGGACTGTGCGCCGACTCCTGGACGTTCGTCGAAAGGGCCGGGGGTTCCAGTATTTGGTGGACTGGGAAGGATATGGACCCGAAGAACGCTCCTGGGTGAAGAGGAGCTTCATCCTGGACCCGGCCCTCCTGGCCGATTTCTACGCCCGGCACCCGGACAAGCCTGGTCGGACGCAAGGAGGCGCCCGTTGAGGGGGGGGTCCTGTTGTGTGGGCCGCTGAAGAGGAGGTACTGCTGGCCCACCACCACCAGATGGCGCCCTGCTTGGAGTGCGGGCTTCAAGCACGAGAGGGCGCCGGAGCCACTGGGAGTGACAGCTGTCACTCATCCTCAGCACCAGCTGTCACTCATTCATCTCATCACCATCACCATAAAGGCCAGACTGCAACTCCACCTCCTCGCCAAGAAATCAGCTACCATTCAGGTAACTTTCTCTGCTGACTCAAAACAGTGAGTAATAATCTGAACTTCTTTGCAGCCGTTTTCCTGTGGTGTGTCCTTATCTGTGGGATTGGCGTTTGGTGTGATCAGCGACGGCTTCGCCTCACACCCCAAACCAGATAAGTGGTGAAACAGGAGCTGCACGAGTGTGTGATTGGAGGTGGAGGTGCTCCCTCCTAACTAAACACTGACTGTGGGATTACTGAGTGTGCGAACTCACACTCATCAGGACTGTCTCTGTTTTCTGCCAGCAGTACCGGGTCTGACTGCTGAAGACAGCGGCCACCTGGGGCGCAGGGCTTGGCGGCTCCGGTGTTCTTCAGCTCCGTTGGTGGTGGAAGCTGTGTGGGGATCCGGCTCTTCTCTCGCCAGGCGTCTTCTATCGTCGAGCCTGCCCACACGTCACCTGGTGTATGATTGACAGTCCACCATATTGTTATTGTCTGTACATCGTTGTGCGATTCACAACATTAAATTGTTACTTTTGGCTTATCCATTGTCCATTCATTAACGCCCCCTGTTGTGGGTCCGTGTCACGACACTTTCACAACAGACAAATCACAAAACAACAAAATTAACACACCACAACAAAATTGGCTGGCACCGCTGAGCCACGTGACGGCGCAACAACAAAAGACCAGAGGGGGGAGGATGCACTGCTCTGTGCTGTGTGACACAGCGCAGCACTGCTCTTACAGACAGAGAGTAGACTTTGATGAATCTGCGTGCGCAGCAGTCAGTGCGTGTGGGAGAGAAAAAAAAACTTGAGTATCTATCTTTTTACACGAGGATCGTTCAATATCAATACCAGCATTGGTATCGATATTATCGATATTAGGATCGATCCGCCCACCTCTACCACTTGTATCATTTTATTTCTATAGCCAAAGACTGGTGCTTTAAAGATGGTATATAGTGTAAGAAGGACTGTCACTTTACAACTGGTGTGACTCCAATTTTCAAAAGGAATCTTCTTCTCGTATCCCCCAATACACCGCCAAGAAATGGTCTCAATTACATGAGGCGTTTTTCAATTATTATAAAGAAACAAAGCATAATGTGGCGTTTGTAGTGGCTACACGGGATAATGGATGATAGCAATTTTCTAAATTTTCTTCCTCGAGCCTCTCCTCAATTTACCACTAAGAAATGGTTTGAAACAGACGAGACCTTCTTTAGTTATTATACAGAAACCTTTACAGACAGATGCCTGGACCAAAGACATAATGACCCCAACTTCACTGAGCGGGGGCATTTTGACCATAACATATACAAACATGATGTCATCAGGAACCTAAAAAGAGAACACTTTGATTTTTTTGATCCTGTGTTCTTGTTGAACGCTGGCACCGTGGCCACCGCTGTGCAAGTGTCATTTATCATTATCTGTCTTGCAATTATGCAGCACAACATCAACACAACTCTAGGGTGCTCATGTTTCCAGTGGATCCCGATCCGCCTCCCATCCGTTACTCACATCATCACATCGTTGGGCTCTCTGGATGAAATGGAGTAATGGAAGATGTAGCTTAGTTTAAACAGTGTGAAGTGCTGCTTTCAAAGTCTGGAGCAGGGCCAGACTGAGCTGCTGCTTTCACCAAACCCAGCCTCCAACCACACAAAACAACATTAATATTAATATAAATACACGCAGATCGCAAGTTATGGCAGAATTATGCTACAGTCACACTAGCTACAAATGACAGTGACAACCAGTTGGCTTTGTTGCTTGCTGGGCATTCCCAAGCCGTGCACGCTAACGTCTCTGTAAGGTGTCTTGTAAATCACTTAAGAGGTGTTATCTGGTTACAAAAACATTTTCAGATGTAGAAGCATTTATTTCTCACTAACATTGACAAAATATATGAGACACATATTTACACAAAAATACAGCTGGTTCAGAGCATATTCCTCCATCATGGGTTATTTTGCTCAAGCAAACAGCCATCAAGCTGCCACTCACTCAGACTGGTAGTCGCTGTGTCGTGTCACTCAATATCTGCATAAAACAGACTCCTGATCTATTTTGACCCCACCTAGCTAACAGCAGAGTGACTGTTGTTTCTTGCTGCTGCAAAACACCCACTCTGATTGAAAATGCACGGCAAGTTGTTACTTGCTGTTGCTTGTAGCCAATGTGACCGTGGGGTAAATTGGTGTAAAAGCAAAAATATCAACAAATCCATGATTACAACACAGACTATTCCAGAAAAGTACTTCAGATACATTCACATGTTATGAGCATGTGCTAACCAGTAAAGTATGATCCTGTTCGGAACTGGGTTGGCAATCCAGCTCAAACAGGATTCAATCCAGATTATTTCCTAACCAGACAGTGTTCAGACCTGTTTTCAAATCATGCACACATGTCTGGAAAGCACCTTTTTGGAGTTGCACTCAAATCTCGTTGTAATGCAAATTACAATGACAATAAAGGCGATTCTGATTATGATTCTTCTGATGTCCAAACTCAGTCAACTCAAACTGAGAGAGACATATCACCCTAATAGAGCGCTTCGCTCTCAGACTGCAGGCTTACTTGTAGTTCCTAGGGTTTGTAAGAGTAGAATGGGAGGCAGAGCCTTCAGCTTTCAGGCTCCTCTCCTGTGGAACCAGCTCCCAATTCAGATCAGGGAGACAGATACCCTCTCTACTTTTAAGATTAGGCTTAAAACTTTCCTTTTCGCTAAGGCTTATAGTTAGGGCTGGATCGGGTGACCCTGGACTATCCCTTGGTTATGCTGCTTTAGACGTAGACTGTGGGGGGGTTCCCATGATGCACTGTTTCTTTCTCTTTTTGCTCTGTATGCATCACTCCGCATTTAATCATTGGTGATCGATCTCTGCCCCCCTCCACAGCATGTCTTTTTCCTGGTTCTTTCCCTCAGCCCCAACCAGTCTCAGCAGAAGACTGCCCCTCCCTGAGCCTGGTTCTGCTGGAGGTTTCTTCCTGTTAAGAGGGAGTTTTTCCTTCCCACTGTTGCCAAGTGCTTGCTCACTGGGGGTCGTTTTGACCGTTGGGGTTTTTCATAATTATTGTATGGCCTTGCCTTACAATATAAAGCGCCTTGGGGCAACTGTTTGTTGTGATTTGGCGCTATATAAAAAAAAAGTTGATTGATTGATTGATGTCTGGATGTTAGTGTGTGTGTGTGTGTGTATCAGTCTGAATAGCACCATTCAGATTCAGAAAAAAAACTATCTGGCTTGGGCTGGATTGCCGACCCCAGTCTGAATCAGGGTCAACACATTCTATTGTTTCAAGAGACACGACAACCGAAACTTTCCCCTCTGCTGCCTGTGAGAGCAGCAGCCTCACACCACAAAGACAAATGACATCGCAAGTTAGGAAACTTTTAACTTTTTCTGCATCAACAACAACAAAGACAAACCATGTTATGGACCGTTCCAACAAGTTATCGCTGTTTGCTAAATCAAAGAATGGCAGGTATAAAATATCTTTTCAGGCAGGAGGTTCATCAGGTTCTCCCTGTTTAATTATAATGGGGGAAAAAATCTGGAAATTTGTGTTTGATAGCAAATTCCAAGAGAGAAACCAAACATGGTGAACCACTTGAAATGCTTGACCTTAAGAACTGTGCACATACAGTTTGAGCGAGATGAAGACAGGCTTCACCCTACAGCGCCCCCAATAGTCCTGGTGTTGAATCACAGAGCAAATGATGTCTGTTCAGTGGAAGAATGCACTGAGTCAATGAACGCTGTTAACTCATCCTGTCAAGCTTTTAGTTTGATATCCTGCCCTTCCCACGTCTTTCCCAGCATACCTGCCAAGTACAAAAAATAAAGCCCTCTCTAAGTTCTTCTCTGACACACTGGATCATCTCGTTTTGTTGGAGTGTCCATCTAAAATCTCTTCAAAAACAATGAGCATGTGTATGGCTAAAGTGATCCCTGATCTGGATTCTGACAAGTACAAGTGAGGACAGAAAAAGACATGGAGAGACAGAAATGGAAAAGCAAACAGAAAGCGAGGCCACAATCTGAATGAGTCAGGTGGCAGAAAGCCGAAAAAGTACACGTGAACCTTTCCTCAGTGTTTCTCCAAATGTCACTGGGATGCGACTGACCCACATTCATCTATCATTCAGGGTCAGGACTCTGCGCTGACCTCAGACCAGCCCAAAAAAGCATCCATCCCATAATCCTCTATGACCCAAAACCTGCGTCTCTGTTAGACAGTCCAGCAAAACACTCAAAAGCCACATAGCTAGATTTCCAATTTTCACGCAACACATAAATTTACCTTTAGATGTGCAGTCAGACTTCTCAAAATACAATGGAGGTGCTCAGCTAGTGCTAGTATTAGTCTTTAGCATTGCATTATGTGATGTTCCTTAGCATCACATTGTTTGATGCTAGTGGGTTTTCATGTTGTTAGCCCATTAGCATTGTGTTATATCATGTAGTGGGCAGGGTTAATTTAACTCCGGTGAATTTGCTGTGTGGTTGTTTGCATTTTGGGGTCCAATTTATTAATCTGTGTCCAGTGATGCCGGTAACGCGCGTTACTGTTACTCTAATCTGACCACTTTTTTTTAGTAACGAGTAATCTAACGTGTTAATCTTTCCAAATCAGCAATCAGATTAAAGTTACTTCTCCAAGTCACTGTGCGTTACTATTATTTTTCATTGTGGGTCGATAACAGCATTAAACTTGGTCCGTGGGCAGGAGGTCGGGGTTCGACTGAACTGCCCACTTTAAGCAGAGCTGTGATCTTTTCATCCACGGTTTTCTGTAGCAGCTCGTCCTCACCTCTTAAGCGCGATGATCAGCACACCGGCACTGAGCTTTACAAAGACATTTTTATACTTTTTTTCCTCCTTTATTTAGAATTCTGAGCTGAGCCGCTCTGTATCTGGTCGTTTAAAACAGCTGATCCTCCGCGACGTGTCAACAACTAACACTATTTTCCACTCAAATGCACCTAAACTCTCTTTCTGAGGACCACATGATGTGAAAACGCAATAAAACTTTCTTACCTGTAAATCTGGTCCTGTTTTCTGCATAAATAAATGTTATCCATTCTTTGTGCTCAAACGCCAAAGCAGGAGCGAATCTAGATGGAATGGTGGCGTGGGGCAAGGATGTGACCCCCCCACAACACCCCTAGATTAAAGGTCCAGTTTTGAAGCCGTTTTTTATTACAACTACTAATATTGCTTAAAATAATAATAATTTCGACAAGTAAAATGTTTAGAGAGAATTTAAATGTTAGAAAAATGTTAGAATTTAATAGTTACATTTATAAACAATGTAGGTTCGAAATTGCAAGTTTTACTGTTACAGTGCTGTCAACAGTTAAATATGAGGTCAAGAAAGAGGTCTTTATTTTACTTTTTATAAAATAAGTATTTATTTTCATTGACGTCAAGAAAGGGTGACTATAAAGTGAGTTTTGGCAAAACAGGTATCATTGTCATGTTGAGGTGGCAGAGGGTTGTTGTCGGCAGCTGGGAAAAGTAACTAAAAAGTAACTAGTAATCTAACTTAGTTACTTTTACAATTGAGTAATCAGTAAAGTAACTAAGTTACTTTTTCAAGGAGTAATCAGTAATCAGTAATTGGATTACTTTTTCAAAGTAACTGTGGCAACACTGTCTGTGTCACATCATCTTCTGCTGAATAGAATAATTTCAAACCAAATTCACACTGAAATGAGCAGGTAAGATTTTGTATTTATCCTGTTTTGTGCACATCACTTGTTAATCACTTGTTGTGGAACATAATCCAGATTACTGTGCACACTGATCCTGGAGACAATGGTGTAGGGTCCAGTTTGTTTTTTGCTTTTTATTTGTTGTTCTGATCTGATAATCCTGCTATATTTATTTATAGGTTTTTCATCTTGAAGAGGCATTTTTTAACAGGTGTGACTTATACTCTGGAAAATACGGTATAACAATTATTGCCATATTCAATTTATTTGTTTGTTTATTTATTTATTTTTTTTGATTAGTCCTTTGTCTCATAAAATGGTAGAAAATATCGATTGGTGTTTCCCAAAGCCCAAGATGACAGTCAAATATCTTTTGTTCACAACCTAAAATATCCATTTTATTATAAGAGAGGCGCTAAGAAACAACTAATGAGAGCAGAAAAATATTCACACTTAAGAGGGTGAAATTTGAATTGGCCCCTCTCCCTTCCCCCCACACCAAATAACCCCCCACCCCCCAAAAAACTATGAATCGGTTATAAAAATTGTTGCCGTTAATATTGTTATTATTTGATTAACTGTTGCAGCTCTATAGTTGACCTGAGTGGAACTAATGACACATAGACAACATTCATTCATTCATCTTCTACCGCTTAGTCCAATCAAGGGTCGCGGGGGGCTGGAGCCTATCCCAGCAGTCATAGGGCGCGAGGTGGGGTACACACAGGACAGGACGCCAGTCTGTCGCAGGGCCACAAACAGACAAACAAACACAGACACACTCACACACACACGTATGGACAATTTAAAGACTCCAATCCACCTAACCCACATGTCTTTGGATGTGGGAGGAAACCGGAGCACCCGGAGGAAACCCATGCAAACACAGGGAGAACATGCAAACTCCACACAGAAAGGCCACGGGAATTGAACCCACGACCTTCTCGCTGTGACAGCCTTCAGCAAACAGCTCAGTGTGAAAACAGTGCAGACGTTTTGTTTGAGCTGCTTGTCAGAGCGGATGAGTTCATTGTTCTGCACTAAAATAATAAATAATGACATTTCAAATGTTTAAGCTGAGAAGCAACCTGTTCCTTTTCTTCAGCTCTGTGAACTCCAATAAAATATTTGCACTGTGTAAAACCCAAGATAGCACTTTATAAATTGAACTGTTGGCCACCACTCAGCTGCAATTTCGGTTACTTAGATTATTTTTCTGTGTGTTTTAACATATTGTCATGTGTCAAAGATTCTTTAAACATCACCAAAACACAATTTTGAATATTAACCTATTATTTAAAGCTTAATCAATAGAAACAATTAATTAATATAAATCAATATTAACATGAGCTGTACTTGTAAAATTTTCTCAAACCTACAACTGAATGTGTTTTTATTGTTTTATAACTTTTTAAATAAACAAACACATTAAATTTATTAGGCTTCTTTATACATGATGACACAGCCTTAAAAACCTGAGCACATTCACCTTCCAAATAAGTTTTGCGCCAACACGAAAACTCGCACTGTTTAAATTTCATAATTACGTCCACCAAAGAGGTAATAAAATCATCTGCATTTATTTATTTTATTTGTCTGTCTGTTAGCAGGATTACATCACTGCATGGATTTTGATGAAATTTGCACCACAGATAGATATTAGGCCATGTAAATTTTGGAGGTGATCCGGATCCGGATTGGTGGACGTCAAAAATCTCAGATTGGTCTTGTTTTACTGTGCAACTTTCATGATAATGCTCATTAATGTAAAAGTGAAAATAGTTGTTGAAAATATGATATTCGGTAAATTAAGAACATGAAACACAAATAATGGACACACATTTTGATATCACATCAAAGTTGAAAAGTAGTTCAGTTATAGTTGGTCTGAAGGTTCTACACTAAAATCGCCAGTATAAAAGTAACACTGACCGTGTTAGTTTAAAACAGTCAGTGTACATACGTATGGCCCTACTTTGGCCAGAGTGGGACCACATGTACACTGGCAGTGTTAATTTAACACTGGTGATTTTACTGTGTAGGTGACAAGTCAGACTGCATTTTTTCCCCAACATGGACACAAGAGCATTTCCAAATCACTGATCAATTTTTAATAAACAAATCAAATTTTAAGCAATTATAATTGACCCTTCATTGGAGTAAGCGGTTGAAGGTGAGTGAGTGAGTGAGTGAGTGAGTGAGTGAGTGAGTGAGTGAGTGAGTGAGTGAGTGAGTGAGTATAACACAACTGTAAATCTCTGAGTGAGAGTGCAAAAAGAGACTCATGAGGGGAGCCACCAAGACACAATCCTCAAGGAGTAACAAGCCTCAGTGGCTGTGATTGGAGAGATTCTGCATCCAGTAACTTCACAAAATGGAAATGTGAAATGCAGACGGCTCAGTTTCCCAGAGAACAAGAGGAAGAAGAGCCTTTCAACTTTACATTTGTTGTAGTAAGTTAATGTTTCATTGAGGTCACCTCCCTCAGCTTTCACACACACACACACACACACACACACACACACACACACACACACACACACACACACACACACACACACACACACACACACACACACACACACACACACACACATGCTCATCTTCAACCACTTATCCAAGATCAGGTCGCGGAGGGCCGGAGCCAATCCCAGCAGACATAGGGTGTGAGGCGGGGTTCACCCTGGACAGCAAGGTGAACAGGGTCACATAGAGACAAACAAACACATTCACACCTATGGACAGTTTAAACTTTCCAGTCCATTTAACCTGCATGTTTTTGGATGTGGGAGGAAGCCGGAGCGAACCCACACAAACACGAGGAGAACACGCAAACTCCACACAGAAAGGACACAGGTGGGAATCAAACCCATGACTTTCATGCTGTGAGGCAACACTGCTAACCACTAATCCACTGTGCTGCCCTCCATCCCAGCTAGTTTCATTTAAAAAAAATCTTGGCATATCTATACTTTTTTATTATATAATCACACAATGTCCATGCAATATTTGATGTTTTTAGTATAAAACAGAGTCGTTTCTCATATCTGCCCCTTTAGTCAGGGGTGAAGAACGAAGATCTTTGAGGCGATCCTTCAGGATCTGAGGGCTTTGGAAGCAGAACTGGGACGTGCCTGGAAGTTCCACCAGTGACTGAGTCAAAGCTCATCGTCAGGTTTGAACAGAAACAAGTAGAAAACTGCTCACAACCCTCTGACTTTTCCTCCTGCTGACCCCCATCAATCTGGGTGGACAACAGATCCAGATGTTTGATAGATTTTCCCGGCATTGTGAGTGTTGAATGGGTTTGAACACTTCCTGTTATTTTTATCACTGTATTATTGTTGCCTCTGTTTGTGCGTGTGCAGCTTCGGGGATCGGTGAGTTCTTCTTTGCATGAATGGAGGGTTTCTTATTGAGGTCGTGTGAGCGGAGGCTGAATGAATAATTCAATTCATGAAAGACGATGTGCAAAGTGTGTACTCAAACAAGCGGCAGAGCATCAATAAAGGAGGAGGGCGGAAGAAAGGGAGTCGGAATCTTGTTTCTGCAGATGTTCAACAAGCACCACAAGCAGCTGCACAACACTGAAATCTCTTTGTCTTTGTGTGGACGTAAGATGTGTAAATTTGTTACTTTGGCTGCAAACAGCCGTCTTAGAGAGAGCCGTCGTCTGACTCTCAGGTGGGAAAGCGAAGATTCTGTCCCGAAGCTTCAAACTATACTCAACAAAAATATAAACGCAACACTTTTGGTTTTGCTCCCATTTTGTATGAGATGAACTCAAAGATCTAAAACTTTTTCCACATACACAATATCACCATTTCCCTCAAATATTGTTCACAAACCAGTCTAAATCTGTGATAGTGAGCACTTCTCCTTTGCTGAGATAATCCATCCCACCTCACAGGTGTGCCATATCAAGATGCTGATTAGACACCATGATTAGTGCACAGGTGTGCCTTAGACTGCCCACAATAAAAGGCCACTCTGAAAGGTGCAGTTTTATCACACAGCACAATGCCACAGATGTCGCAAGATTTGAGGGAGCGTGCAATTGGCATGCTGACAGCAGGAATGTCAACCAGAGCTGTTGCTCGTATATTGAATGTTCATTTCTCTACCATAAGCCATCTCCAAAGACGTTTCAGAGAATTGGGCAGTACATCCAACCAGCCTCACAACCGCAGCCCATGTGTAACCACACCAGCCCAGGACCTCCACATCCAGCATGTTTACCTCCAAGATCGACTGACTCGGACAGCTGCTGAAACAATCGGTTTGCATAACCAAAGAATTTCTGCACAAACTGTCAGAAACCGTCTCAGGGAAGCTCATCTGCATGCTCGTCGTCCTCATCGGGGTCTCGACCTGACTCCAGTTCATCTTCGTAACCGACTTGAGTGGGCAAATGCTCACATTCACTGGCGTTTGGCACGTTGGAGAGGTGTTCTCTTCACGGATGATGCGAAGGAGATGTGTTGCACTGCATGAGGCAAATGGTGGTCACACCAGATACTGACTGGTATCCCCCCCAATAAAACAAAACTGCACCTTTCAGAGTGGCCTTTTATTGTGGGCAGTCTAAGGCACACCTGTGCACTAATCATTGTGTCTAATCAGCATCTTGATATGGCACACCTGTGAGGTGGGATGGATTATCTCAGCAAAGGAGAAGTGCTCACTATCACAGATTTCGACTGGTTTGTG
Organism: Thalassophryne amazonica; assembly: GCF_902500255.1. Classification (NCBI taxonomy): domain Eukaryota; kingdom Metazoa; phylum Chordata; class Actinopteri; order Batrachoidiformes; family Batrachoididae; genus Thalassophryne; species Thalassophryne amazonica. Next base: position 85,528,832 of record NC_047113.1, on the reverse strand, counting down.
AACAATATTTGAGGGAAATGCTGATATTGTGTATGTGGAAAAAGTTTTAGATCTTTGAGTTCATCTCATACAAAATGGGAGCAAAACCAAAAGTGTTGCGTTTATATTTTTGTTGAGTATAAATACTTGATGGGGAAAAGAGACGACAGGTTGGACACTCTGAGAACGCTGATGGGAGCCGACAGACTGTGGCTCATTCAGAGCATCACGGCCCAAAACTGGGTGAAACCACGTGTCTATCAGACGCGCTTGGATGACTGTGCTTTTATTCATATGCATCTGTTACCTGCTGCAGTTCCACTGCCCTTTAACTCAAAGGAAAATTATGGTTTTTAGCACAAGATATCTGAAAAAAAATATTCCATTTACTGCTGCATTTTATTTTCATTCATGTATCAGATTTTGCCTGCAGTTCTACATTTGTATTTGTAGTCTGTCTCTGTTTTTAACCATCTGCGAATTCATGACTTTCTGCACTCCACTTTTATTCTACTTCTGTTTATGCAACCATCTGCGAATTCATGACTTTCTGCACTCCACTTTTATTCTACTTCTGTTTATGCAACCATCTGCATCTTTCTGTCTGAATCCACTCTCTGGTCTGTAGTATTTTGACAAAGATATTGTTATTTACATCGTCTACCTCAGCATATTGGATCTGAAAAGAAATCCTGTGCAAGCAGCAGACCTAGGCTTTGCAAATAAAAGAAACCAACAAACAAGCTCATTTAAGCTACAAGCACCTTCAACCACAGCTGGACCCTCAGTTATCAACCATTATATGCACAGATTTGTGCCTAAACTGTGTACACACATTTCAACACAAAGTATGGAACTTACCAACTTGTACTTAGAAATATGTGTAAATATAAATGGTAAATAAGCTTGGGGCTCCGACGAGGGCGGTCGCATCTCCTCCACTCTCCCTTATCTCTGTTCTCTGTTTTAACCTTCAAGTCCCTACTTCACCAGACTGTAAATTCCTCAAATTGTATTGGATTCTGGATCTATTGAACTACTATTGGATTAACCATGGAATTGAATTGATCAGCTGGTCTCAGCTTTTGACACCATTTTTTCTACAAGAAGGTCAGGACCGGAGATCCTACCTGCTCAGATGGGATGCATCTTGTGGGCTATGTTCTCGACTCCTGGAGTTCTTGGCGTGTGGCGTGCTTGACGCCTTTCTCCGTTGAGGACGTCGAGGATTTATTCATTTTTGGTCTTATGGTAGCAGGGCTGGTACTTTTGGCTTATGTGCTGCCCTGATCTACCGGAAAATTGGCAAGACGGCGGCATCAAGAACCACAGCCCCTCACTTGTCTGTCATGATTAACGAGGTTGGCAAGGCAGTGCATTCTCAGACTGCGATGACTCTTGAACTCAGATACAAATTGGATGACATCTTGGAGCAGAAGTTGAAGATTTCAGAGGCTGGTGAATATTCTTAATTCATAATTGGGAAATTCTTAATTCATAATTGGGATTTGGTTGTGCAAGTGGAACTGTTAAAAAGTGTTTTTCACTGCTCAAACCATAACATTACAGGCTTATCAAGCCTGAAGGTCAAATTGCCCAACTGTTTTCCTCCAGAGGAATTTTTTAGTTTTTTGTTTTTTTGGCCTGGGGAACATTGGCTGCTTCTTATCTCAACTCACAAAGACAATAAACTGCTTTTCACAGGACTTAAGCATGCTCCATTCCCTCCCCCCACCCGTCTCCTATCCCCCATCAACACTCCCCTTTTCAGCGCTGGCTAATGTCATTCCTTTCCCCTTCGGCGGGGGCGGTGCAGTTTTAGCTGCAGCCCACAATCTTTCCCCCAAGCTGACGGTGGCACATCTCAGGGTTGCTATGTGGCCTTCACCCATTTGCCCCAATTCTGATGACGGACTTGTTCAAACTTAGTGCACATAAACAATGTCAAATGTGTATGTGCTGTTTTTAATTCTGATGTGTGCCATTATTATGGTAAACAAGTAATAATTGTGGACTAATTGCTGTCTGAGGTAACTGGAGTGTAAACATAATTTCTCCACTGTGAGATCAATAAAGTATATCTCAAATGGTCTGCCCAACACTTAACCACTAGACCATCACTTCCGCTAAATATACACACAGCGATGATCTTGCCTACACACAGCATCTCCTGGTAGAGATCAGATATTATCCTACTTAGTAGATGTTGTAAAACCTTACGTCCCGACATGTGCTCTGCAATCTCAGAGTGCATGATTACTGTGTGCACCTGAGGAAGAAGATGTTTGTGGGCAACAGAACAAGGAAACTACAAGTACAAGGTACTGCTGCCATAACAAAATGCAACGTCAACCATATCCATTTCCTTCATTTAATATGTAAACAATTAGTAATGACACAGAGCTAGAAACAGGCGTGCAGCCTCACTGGTGTCAAAACCAACAAAAGGCACCTGTGTGAACCGAACAGCAGCTTTTGGTTTCCACCCCGATTAGCACGTTAGGACACAGCACCAAGCAAATAGATGGCCTCCTGGAATTTTACATTAAAAATATTCCCACGTTATTTTTAAGGAGAGTTTTTATGTATCTTAATAAGGATGGCAGCACGGTGACATCACAGGAGTACAAAAGATTCTGGGACACCCCTTTCGACCTTTTCATGAAACCGCTTGCAAATATTTACAGTACTGCTAGCTTTTGCACAGATGAACAGCACATTCTTGGCAGTTACTGACAAATTCAGTGGCCACAGCAAACCAAGACAGACTGGACCCAATTCTTGTTGCAGCGACTGACTAGATAATAGAAACGTTGTCGCCAATCTTATGGAGGTACAGGTCACCATGCACCATCTGGCAATGACCCTTCAGATGGATATTTTATTTAATTCCACCAGAATCTCCAGTCTCACCCTCCACATCTAGTCTAAAGCCTAGATGGGGTTGCTGGTTTACTTGCCGACACTCTGACTCATGCGGTACTGGGTTACATGGCTACTGGTAGGAAGCAAACCAATCCCTAACTTGACATCTGGGGCAACTGTAACAACAAATCATTTTCTAATTATTCTCTGGTTCTTGTGGTGAGCTTGATAAGGTTACATCCATAAGTGATTGTGACATCTAAAATAAGAAGCAGCATGACACCATAAGTGAAAGGTCATTATAGATGTTTGGGTTCAATACGACTGTTGGACTCATCATTGCCATCTCGTGTTGCCATTAACTACACTGACATTTAAAAAAACAAAATGTTGTGTCACTGATGTGACCACACAAGCACCTCGATCTCCCTTTTGGAAGTTTATTTTCTTTGCCTTCTTATTCCATTATTGATGAACACAAGTAAGAAATTTATGTTTGTTGACGTATACAGTGAGGAAAATAAGTATTTGAACACCCTGTGATTTTTGCAAGTTCTCCCACTTATAAATTATGGAGGGGTCTGAAATTTTCATCTTAGGTGCATGTCCACTGTGAGAGACATAATCTAAAAAAAAAAACAAATCCGGAAATCACAATTTATGATTTTTTAATCATTTATTTGTGTTACTGCTGCAAATAAGTATTTGAACACCTGTTAAAATCAATGTTAATATTTGGTACAGTAGCCTTTGTTTGCAATTACAGAGGTCAAATGTTTCCTGTAGTTTTTCACCAGGCTTGCACACACTGCAGCAGGGATTTTGGTCCACTCCTCCATACAGATCTTCTCTAGATCTTCAGGTTTGGAGTTTCAGCTCCCTGCAAAGATTTTCTATTGAGTTCAGGTCTGGAGACTGGCCAGGCCACTCCAGGACCCTGAAATGCTTCTTACAGAGCCCCTTCTTAGTTGCCCTGGCTGTGTGTTTGGGGTCATTGTCATGCTGGAAGACCCAGCCATGACCCATCTTCATTGCTCTTACTGAGGGAAGGAGGTTGTTTGCCAAAATCTCACAATACATGACCACATGACCTTCTCCCATGCCTCCTCTGGATCACCCAGATTGTCACTGGTGAACTTCAAACGGGCCTGGACATGTGCTGGCTTGAGCAGGGGGACATTGCTGCCCTGCAGGATTTTAAACCATGACAGCATCATGTGTTACTGAAGTAATCTTTGTGACTGTGGTCCCAGCTCTCTTCAGGTCATTGACCAGGTCCTCCTGTGTAGTTCTGAGCTTTCTCAGAATCATCCTTACCCCACAAAGTGAGATCTTGCATGGAATCCCAGACCGAGGGAAATTGACAGTCATCTTGTGTTTCTTCCACTTTCTAATAAATAATCATAACAGATGTTGTCTTCTACCAAGCTGCTTGCCTGTTGTCCTGTAGTCCATCCCAGCCTTGTGCAGGTCTACAGTTTTGTCCCTGGTGTCCTTAGACAGCTCTTTGGTCTTGGCTATGGTGGACAGGTTGGAGTGTGATTGAATGAGTGTGTGAACAGGTGTCTTTTATACAGGTAACAAGTTCAAACAGGTGCAATTAATACAGGCAAAGATTGCAGAATAAGAGGGCGTCTTAAAGAAAAATTAACAGGTCTGTGAGAGCCAGAATTCTTGCTGGTTGGTAGGGGTTCAAATACTTATTTGCAGCAGTAACATACAAATAAATTATTAAAATCATACAGTGTGATTTCCAGATTTTTTTTTTAGATTATGTCTCTCATAGTGGACATGCACCGAAGATGAAAATTTGAGACCCCTCCACGATTTCTAAGTGGAAGAACTTGCAAAACCGCAGGGTGTTTAAATACTTACGAGGTCTATTAGATAAGAAACCGACACTTTTATTTTTTTTTTTAACTATATGGATTTGAATGACGTGCGATTACACCAATCATGCTTGAACCCTCGTGCGCATGCATGAGTTTTTTCACGCGTGTTGGTGACATCATTTCCCTGTGGGCAGGCCTTGAGTGAGATGTGGTCCAGCCCTCTCGGCTGAATTCCTTTGTTTCACACGCTGCTCGAGACGGTGCGCGTTGCTTTATCAAAATTTTTTCTGGACCTGTGAGGAATATCCGAGTGGACACTATTCAAGAAATTAAGATGGTTTTCGGTGAAAGGTTTAACGGCTGATGAGAGATTATGGGGTGTTTCTGTCGCTGTAAGGACTTCCCACCGAGCGGGACGTCGCGCAGCACTTCCAGGCGCCGTCGTCAGCCTGTTTCGACCTGAAAACATCCTAATTTAAGGCTTAATTCACCCAGGACGTCGTGAGAGAACAGAGAAGATTCAGAAGACATGCGGACATTCCACTGTTTAAGGACATTTGGTAATGAAAGACGTGCGTGCAAATTCGCCGAGTCGTTTCCGTGTCGTGTGCCGCGACAGGAAAAACACCTCCGTGTTGAAAACCATTTGTAAAATTCAGGCGGCTTTGATGGCTTTCAACAAGTGAGTAACTGAGAAATTGTTTAACAGCTTGGGCATGTTCCAACTTGCCCGTTAAGGTTTCCAACGGAGGTGTTTTTCCTGTCGCGACCCCCCGTGGTCGGGTCCGGCCCGACATGCGACTCTGCCCGCACGTTCTTTCACGCATGTTAACAATGGAATGACCGAATAAACTCCTCATGCCGACTTCTTCTGAAAGTTCTCTGTTCTCTGACGACTTACTGGTCAACAGAGCCTGAAATGTGGAAGTTTTCAACTTGAAATGGCGAGAAGCTGCCGCCTCGAAGCGCAGATCGCCGTCAGGCACCGTGGGCCGTCCTTACAGCGACACTACCAGACCAAAATCTCTCATCAGCCGTTAAAATTTTTACTGAAAACCAGCTGAATTATCGAATGGTGTCACTCAGTTGTGCCTTACAGTTTTTGAAAAAATTCTGATCAAACAAAGCAGCAGTCTCTGAGCCATTCCTAAACAATGAAAAAAACGACGAGAGGGTGGGCCACTCCTCACTCAAAGACTGCCCACAGGCGAATGACGTAACCGACAGGCGTGAAAAAACTCTTGCATGCCCACGAGGGTTCAACACATGTCTGATGTAATCACACGTGATTCAAATCCCTATGGTTTTTGAAAAAAATAATAAGGTTGGATACTTTTCTAATAGACCTCGTATTTTCCTCACTGTATGTTGAAATTACAGTGCTTCTGAATGCAAATGACAATGAACGTGCACGAGCACGGCTGATAGCTCATCTGATACTTAAAGATAGGTGTGTGACTGCCATGTGCCTGTTTGATGAATACAGATTTTTTTTTTTTTTATGTACTGACACACATACTAAATTCTGTTTGTATTTCAAAATTTAGAACCTTTCCTACACACAATTTGATAAACTTATTTTCATGCATGTGATATTAAAACTTTATTCCCTACAGCAGTCCCAGCCATGCCCTGCAGGTGGTAAACAAGCTACAGTTAAGTTCAGCCACACCCACTCCTAATGTCCATCATTCATCCAGCATCCACCAACAATCCAGCAGGTGGCAGTGTGCAGTAGTTGGCAGATAGACCAATGAGATATTATATCTGCAAATAAAACTTTCTTTTTGGATTTCTTTTTTAGTGCATCCAAATTAAAATGTCTCATTAGTTTATCATCATTATGTCATTTTGAGTTCACTCAGGTACAAATGATTTAATGTTTATGAGTTAACATGTTCACAAACATCATTCATTCACTTTATTTTACAGGGCTCATGCCTAGAAACAGATGCCTACCTGCTTAGGCTTTTGAAAAGCCTAGGAATAGAAATTTGTCAAAATCACAGTGTGCACTAAAGTCCATCAAATTAACACAGAAACTGGTCACTTTTGAAGGACATGTGTTTGTTATTTTGATAGCAAACATTTTAGCAGACAGTTAAAATAATATTTTCACTGTAAAAATAGTCCATGTTGTTTTTTTTGTTGTTTTTTTTTTTTGTCTTCCCTCCATCACCAGCTCACAGGACCCCCACCCCAAAAGGGCAGGAAGCAATCCCACAACCTTCTTTCTGTGAGGTACCAGTGCTAACCACTAAGCCATCATGCCACTGAAAGAAATGGCTGTTGGTGAAATAACGACAGTATCCAGACAGTAAAAATATTATAACAATAAATCAGGCCGATCAGTTACTTTTTTCCTCTTCAGACTGCTCAGGCTCCATTATTCTAAAATTCTGCCGTTACTCTGGATAAAATATGTTCCACAACAAAAAACCAGCTTGTGCACATCAATAAAAAGAAGCATCCAGACACACAATAAAATCAGCAGGCTGCTGCTGATGATGAGCGTATTCTCTTATTGCTTTCACCAGCATCAACATCTCATTATTCTGTGGCATCTGTTTGTGGACTTGGACTCAAAAATTAAAAAAAGGAAAAACAAAACAAAAAACAGAATATAAATGGTGCTGCTGCCGCTGTCTGAGCTCAGCTCCGAAACACTTACGGAAATTAATTATTTTCTCATGATATATTACCAGTTTTTGATGTTTCTGTTTCTTTAATTTCTCTTTCTGTGGAGCCAAAAACTACTTTGTGGGCTTTTTGTCATTGAAGAAATGAAATATTTTGGCTGATCCTGATGCTAAGAAACATTTTACTGGTGATTTTAATTAAATGTTTTCAACCTGTTGACATTGTTTCTCATTAAAGGTTCTGCAGCAGTGACAGTGTTGTGATGGTATGAATGCCGTTCATCAGTTGCAGTTGTGATAATAAGTTTACATACACCTGCTGTGGGCTTAAATCATGTCACTATATTATTGTGGATCATTAATTTGTTTGAGCTGCTCTTTTTGGGGGGGAAAGAATTATGGGACAACATGCACTGGCATGACCAGGATCAACTGATCCTCGATCTTTAAAGTGATGTATGGAGAGCAGAGCTACAGAAGGAGCTTCCACTCTGGAGATTATACCCGTCGTGTGCATGCTGTCATATACTCCACTCTCATTCATTTAAGCATTAGAGGGTCATCACAGCAACAGCATTACAGCTGATTTACCTCTCACTGACAAGCTCCTCCATCACCGGCATCTGGCCTGCTGCGCTGTCGATCATGTGACCATAAATGCAGAAAGGACCTGCAATAAGAATACTGCAGTTATTAAACAGGCTGATGAATGCCAAAGATAATGTTTGTGATTTCAAGATGAAACCGTTCAGGCACAAACCCTCTGCAGCGTATTACACACATGACATGAATATTCTATGATGTCGATCATTCCCAGTGAACCAGTATAATGACAGCAATGACAAGATTACATTTGTCAAATTAATTAGAAGACATGGTCTTGGTAATGCTGGCGCGAGCATTAACAAACATATTGCTCACGGTGCATAAAAAGTACTGAATTTGGCCTCTTCATTACTCATAATGAAATGTATCGCGACAATGTGGTACATGCACGTAAAATCATCAGAAGAGTCCTGTTGTTTGTGTTGAAGTTTTGAGGTCATGTCACTTTTCCCTCCCACGCCACATTGCACAGAGGGAAACTTCCCACTAGTCCTACATTCCACTAGTCCTAGGGTCCACTAGTCCTATAGGGTCCACTAGCTATATGTTGCACTAAAGGAGGTTAAATAATGTTACAAAAGAATGACAATTAAAAAACGTTTCATTGTGGTGAATTACCATTATTTGTTGATTTTCAGTTCAACATATTTATATTAATGGTGTATGTCAACAGAATCATATCTTTTATTTTTGTAAATAGAACAAAACTGGATGTTGTTTGTTAGCTATTTGAAAGCATAACATTTATTTGTGAACATTAAAATCAGTTTGGGGTTTTAATATATACCATCAAATAATATATAGGGGTTAGGACCAGTGGACCCTTCCGGTCCCAGGGTCCTTAAACTACATACCCTGGTAGGTGATGGTGTAGTGGTTAAGTGTTGGACTTCAAACCAGAGGCTCCTCAGTTCAAAACCCAACCAGACTGGAAAATCCGCAAGTTTCTCCTGGTGTGTAACGACTTCCATTGCAGCGCCCTGATGTCGGTGTGTGAATGTGTCTGTGTGAATGTGAGGCATCATTGTAAAGCGCTTTGAGCTTCTGATGCAGAAGGAAAAAGCGCTATATGAATGCAGTACATTGACCCTTCCTGCACAGAGAAGGTTCCCCCGTTATCTGTTGTGATGGAAAAAGGATGAGACTGAAGATGCATGTGTACGGACATCTGTATGTACATACATACATACCAATTCAGTCTCACGCCAGTTCGAGATGGCATCATAAAATGTGTTACATTTTTGTGACAGAAATGATTTTGTGATGGCACCACGGAGGGGGTTGGCGGCTTGTGGTTATGTTTAAAAACAGTGAACTAAATTTAACCGCGGCACGAAAATGTGGTGTATTCCATTATGATGTCACAAAAACTGAGAGACTGGGCTGGTACAAACACAACGACGTACGAATGTATGCACACAAATGGTAAATGGGCTGCATTTATATAGCGCTTTTCCATCTGCAGTATTAAAGAGTTCAAAGCACTTTAATAATCACCCCGACGTCAGTCTGCTGCCATACAAGGTGCTCATTACACACCGGGAGCAACTAGGGGATTATGGACCTTGCCCAAGGGTCTTGATCGTCTGGTCTCAAGCCCAACACTTAACTACTAGACCATCCCCTCCCCCACATACATTTGTATGTATAACTGCATTTTTTGTGAACATGTGAACTTGTTTACCGTCAAATTCAGGAATGTTGAGCTTCAGTAACAACTTCACAAACATTGTTTAAAAATTTGAAATTTGAAAACTGTAGCTTCATTTATTGATTTAATTTATTGGGTATTGGTCCAACTTTGATGGACAGATGGATGTTAAGACAATCATTCATATATTCCACAATGAGGGGGGAATCAAAGACAGACACACACACACACACACGCACGCACACACCCTCCTGTAATGGATCCTGGTTTTTGAATGTCAGATGGTATCTCGCATACTTCACTGCTTTTAACCCTGATTTCCCACAGCTCCTGAACGCACCCCCCCCCCCCCCTCTAATTTACATGCTCACCTGCTGCCAATTAACTGGTTTGGACCCGTTTTTAAAATGCAAACTCTTTCTTCTGCTTCCTGCTGCATTAAATTATCAGTCAAATCATGCAACGACATCATTAAGTTCTTAAAAGAATCTGTTTATAGATTTTTTGTATTGTTTGTTTTACTTTCTGCACAATCTCCTGCTCCACACCACAGTCCAGTTGGTGGCGGTAATGGGTCACTAAACTGGTTTTCCAACTGCCAATAAATGGTACAAAAGAAGCAGAAGTTTGTCCAGTGTTGAGCTGTTTCCTGTCATTTCTAATGTTTGTTTGTTTGTTGACAGTTTCAAATTAAAATCCTGTTCTATTTCATCTTTCCTGACTGCCAGAGGCGGTGCATACACACTGCATGATCACCTTTGTGTGAAAGCAGGTCAAGAATAAATATAAACAAAGTCCCTCAGTCCCTTTTCCTTTCTCGACTCGCAGGTTTCGAGTTGATGCAGCATGGAGAGTTTTTCGCGACATACGAGGTCTATTAGAAAAATATCCAACCTTATTATTTTTTTGTCGCTTTAAGCACGGCCCACGGCGCCTGACAGCCATCTGCGCTCTGAGGCGGCAGCGTCTCGCTGTTTCAAGTTGAAAACTTCCACATTTCAGGTTCTGTTCACCCAGTAAGTCATCAGAGAACAGAGAACTTTCAGAAGAAGTCGGCATGAGGAGTTTATGCGGACATTCCACTGTTAAAGGTCATTTTGTAATGAAAGAACGTGCGGGCAGAGTCGCATGTCGGGCCGCACCTGACCGCGGGGGGTCGCGACAGGAAAAACACCTCCGTTGGAAACCTTAACGGGCAAGTTGGAACATGCCCAAGCTGTTAAACAATTTCTCAGTTACTCACTTGTTGAAAGCCATCAAAAACCGCCTGAATTTTACAAATGGTTTTCAACACGGAGGTGTTTTTCCTCTCGCGGCGCACACACATTTGCGACGGCGTCACGGAAATGACTCGGCGAATTTGCGCGCACGTGCTTTCATTACAAAATGACCTTTAACAGTGGAATGTCCGCATAAAGTCCTCATGCCGGCCTCTTCTGAATCTTCTCTGTTCTCTGACGACATCCTGGGTCAACAGAGCCTTAAATTAGGATGATTTCAGCTCGAAACAGCCAGGCGACGTCCCGCTCCATGGGAAGTCCTTAAAGCGACAGAAACACCCCATAATCTCTCATCAGCCATTAAACTTTTCACAGAAAACCAGCTGAATTTCTCGAATAGTGTCCACTCGGATATTCCTCACAGGTCCTGAAAAAAGTTTGATAAAGCAACGCGCGCCGTCTCGAGCAGCGTCTCAGACAAAGGAATTCAGCCAAGAGGGCTGGACCAGTGCTCACTCAAAGCCTGCCCACAGGGAAATGACATCACCGACACGCGTGAAAAAACTCACGCCTGCGCACAAGGGTTCAAGCATGATTGCTGTAATCGCATGTCATTCAAATCCATATAGTTTTTTTTTTTTTTTTTTTATAAAACTGCCGGTTAGTTTTATAAGATACCTCGTATTGTATATTTCTTCGCTTGTCGCTTTGAACCTTGTGACTTACGAGTTGAAGTTGCGTGCTTCGCCCTTCAAAGGCTGCACAAGCGTGTGCTGTGCATGTGTGACGCCGAGTGTGTCGTGTCGTGTATCATCCCTGTGTTTTTCCACCAAACGGGTGAATCTTATTTTACTTGTCTTGTGGTTGAGCAGTCATATTTGACTCCACTTTTGTTATCGCTGATTATTATTGTTGTTTAATTCGAGCAGCTTTCTTCGTACAGCTCCTGTTTTGGTGTGTTTAGCTCAGTTTTTAATTCGCTTTTGTGTTTGTGGTTGCAGGTAATGTTGCGGCCAACTTTACCTGCTCCGTTTTGATTGCGGGCTGTTCTCGGCTTTGTTTTTGTATAAGTGGCGTTGCTGATTGCATGCGCATTTTACTGCACCGGTTTTCAATTAGACCATAGCGGTCATTTTCTGGCTTCGCTTTTGTCAATTCTTACATATTTGTTGCAAACAGCTGACTTCGTGCAGCTCTGCATTGCAAGAGTTTATTGCTTTACTGCGGCCGTTTGGCTCTGCTTTTGTTTATTGTGATAATTCTGATTACAAGCAGTTGAATTATCCTGCTCCATTTTCATTCACTGCGATCGTTCCCGCTTTCGCCTTTTGTTTCTTATGGTTTTGCTGGTTTTGAGCAGTTGACGTGTCCTGCTTTGTTATAGCAGCCGTCCCGTGTTCTGCTATTTAACTTTACCTTTCTCTGAGCAGCCGGTTTCGTCCTGCTCCATTTTCATTGCTTGTGACTGCCCCTGGTTTCACTCTTTGTTCCTGTGGATTTGCTGGTTACAGGCAGTTGGCGTATTCTGAGGCCATCCCCAGTTTTGCTATTTCATTTTATTTCTTGACCTGAGCAGTCGGCTTCGTCCTGCTCCATTTTGTTATTATAGCGGCCTATCCCAGCTTTGCTTTTTGTTACCATACTAGTTAGGAGCAGCTGCCTTCATCCTGCTCCATTTTTTCCTTGTCCACACATTTAAACTATATAACGGCCATTAACGGCTTTGTTTGTTTATATGTTTCGAGTCACTGGTGGTGTACACAGCTCAACCTGACTCTCCGACCCACACTATGCTGGAGCTGCTGGGTTGTCGGGACTGTTTTGCATCCCTCCAGGAGGATGATGGGCATGATCTGTGTCCCTTGTGTCTGGGTGTTGAGCACCTTCATCAGTGCATGTCTGGGGAGGCTTGCCCTATTTGTTTCATCATGCCTCTGGAAGTGTGGGCAGCTTGCCTTGCTGCACTTGACTCATGTGGTGAGTCACAACCGTTGCCTGCTGATCAGCCAATGAAGCGTCCCACTACTGCTACTCTCTCTGCGACACAGTCTAAGAGGCTCAGGATGAGTGCGCCTGATGTTAACCTGGCTGACAGGGTGGATTTTCTGACCTCGGAGTTAGCCCACATGAGGACCCTTATCTGTACTGCACAGCCGCGGCCTGATGGTGGCATTTCTACTATACCTACAAGCTCTTCCGCTGACCAAGATTCGGCATCCCTGTGTGAAGAGGACGTCTTGTCTGTGGTGGCGTCTGACAATTTCTTTAGTCCAGACTGTGCCAAGGTAGATACGAGGGCTTCTGGGTCTGACTCTCGAGCCTCTTCCTGTCTTCGTGGGATTGTTGTGGATGATGTAGCGCTGCACCCCTCTGTTATTCGAGCAGCTTTCTGCCGCCTGGATTTGGACGCTCCATGGGCACCTGATGCTTCTGATAGCGGGTTTTTTGCGTGTCAGGTGACTGTTCCTGCTTTTGCTGTTCCCCCGTCTGCGGACTATGTTCGGCAGCTGCATACGTGTTGGACGGATACTAAGGCCCTGCTGCAATTGACATCAGATGGCAGGGCTCTTACGTCCACATAAGATGTGCCACAGTATGGCCTGGGCTCTCTGTGGAGCCGGCTATAGCTTCCCTGATTGTGTCCCCTGATGAGGCACTTTGGACTAATCCTCAATGCCCTAACTCCCAGTGTCATGTTACGGACAAACTCTTATGTAGGGCGTACAATACTGGTGCCCATACGGGGCATTTTGGGAACTCACTCTCCCATTTTTGTCCCAGTCTCCTCTATCAGACCCCTGTCGGAGGACCCTGAGAATTGTTCCTGTCGTCCCAGGGGCACTATTTGGCTCTGCTGCGACTGATGTGTTGGAGCATACTGCCCAGGCTGCCCGCACTAGGCTCCAACTTGTTGGCCTTCATAGGCGCTCCCCCACAGTACCGGACAGTACTGGGAGGCCCCTTTGCCTCGTTGCAGTACTCATCAGGGGCCTGTGGTCCCCCTGGCCCCGGTTGCACCTCCTGGGTGACGCGTGACTTACGCCCAAGCTCAGAGTGGTGTGGGTAGGGCATAGGCCCCCAGACCACCTTGTGGAGCCCCATCCACCTGTCTCCCTCCCAGCCTTCTAAGGGCTGCAGGTTGTGTAGGTGACGCCTTGCTGCTGACAGTGGGGTATTTTACACCAGCTCATCGGCCACCTGTCTCTGGCCCAATCAAATAGACCACTCTTCACGACCCAGGTCATGTCAAGGCACTTGAGTCAGAACTCTTGACCCTGCTGGACAAGGGTGTGATTGTGCCTGTCGACCCCCTGCTGTATCCCGGGCGGGGGGGGGGGGGGGGGGGGGGTATTCCAGGTATTTCCTGGTTCTGAAAAAGACTGGCAATCTTCACCCGATTTTAGACTTGAGAGGTCTCAATGTATTTTTAAATAAGCTGCCATTCCGCATGCTAAAAACGAGAGAGATGCTGCAGGCGATATCTCCCACCGTTTGGTTCACTTCAATACACGTATTTTCATGTACCGATTGTCGCATGTCACCAGCTCTTCCTGCGCTTCGCGTTTCAGGGACGCCATTACCAATTTCGTGTCCTTCCCTTCGGCCTCTCCCTGTCTCCCAGGGTGTTCTCAAGGTGTGTCACGACTGCTCTAGCTCTGCTACAGGCGAAGGGTCTAAGGATTTTAACATACCTGGACAACTGGCTGGTCTGTGCTCCCCACTTACGCCCAAGCTGTTCCGGACACTCAGACTGTCCTCACCTACGTGGGCCAGTTGGGACTGCATGTGAATCTGCCCAAGAGCAATTTGATTCCAACACAACAGACTGTCTTTTTGGGGGTGGCATTGGACTCTGTGTCCATGACCGCTTGTCCTTCCGTGCAAAGGGTAGACAGCATCTTGGAGATGCTGCCCGTGTTTTGGGCGGACAGGCTGTTACAATTTATCCTGTATCTCTGCCTCATGATCCAGGTAACATTCAGGCAGAGTTTAGATTCACAAAATGCATGGAATAAATAGCAAATTTATAAGGACATGGCAAGAAAAAAAAATGTAATTTAAAGTGGGGCAGCTGTGTGAAAAAAATGTCATTTCAATTGTATTTCATGGTGAATGCATAAAAAGTTTGCAAAGGCATTGTTTCATATATATTGTCTTTTCCAGAGTGGAAGTCACTTTTTTTTACTACTTTCCTTTTGACTTGTATTCCGAAAAATGACAAATTGGTTAATATTAAAAATAATTATGAATATTTATATCTGACTTTCCCAGGAATCAAAGCAGTAAACAAAATAAGCTTGAATAATCAAAGAATAAATGCCAATCATATAAGTACACTACAACAATGCACAAAAATCCTAAATTTAAGAGCTCATAATAGATTTACACTCCAGTGTGACTTATTATGGGTTTTTCCTCTTCAAAAGACGTTTTTATCAGGTGCAACTTATACTCTGGAAAATTCTATTAAATACATTTATATAGAGCCAAATCACATTAAAGCTGCCTCAAGGTGCTCCACATGAGTAAGATCTAACCTTAGCTATAAAAAAAAAAAAACACAGAAAAAGAAAAACTAGATTTCATCCCAACCTCCCCGACTCCCCCTTTTTTGTTTTAATGTAAGTGTGGATCAAACAGATTTAGAGTATAAGAAAACAGAGAAAACAGCACTTCATTTGTGTCCGGCTGACACATGGAAGTAAAGACAAAGAATTTTGAAGATATTCCAAAGTGATGTGGTGGCTATTTTGGATTTTGCTATTTATTATCCAAATGGAGCACAGTGTTAAACTACAGCATTAATATATAATTTATTATATAACGGCTGAGTGGATCCTTGTAAATTGATTGGTGCTTTGTATGTCACATGACATGGATTAATTCACCCCATTTGTATTACATTGCATTTAGAGTGCAAATTTGGTTCCATACGTTTTGTACCTTTGCACTCTGCATGCACACACACACACACACACACAGATGCACACGTCCTCATGCACACGCGTACACGTGATCACGCAGCACATGTGCGCGCATGATCGCGCACACACGCGCGCCCACACATGCATGCGCATGCACGTGCACGCGTGTGTGCATACACACAACACACGCGTGCACGCGCACTGAGGATGTACACAGTCTTTTTTAGGGAGTTCATGCACGCAAAAATGCCGACCAGGTTGCATGTGTGCACGCGTGGGGGAGAACAACTCTCTCGAGACATAATTTGATTGAGCTAACTGACGCTGCTTGTAAGACACGCACACACAAAACTAATCCACTGTGCTGTCTGGAGGCTGTTACCAGGAAGAAAGAATGAAAACCTGGGCTCATTTCTGACAAGATTTTTTTTTTTTTTTTTTTTTTTTTTTGCTGCACTGAGGACTTACACAGTCGACTGACCCGGTTGCGTGTGTGTGCACACGCGCATGGGGTGGGGGGGGTGGGGGGGTTGACGACACAATGATTTGATTTAGCTAACTGATGCTGCTAATTCTTGTAGCATATATACACACACACACACACAAAATCCACTCCGCTGTAAACCGTCTGGATGCATGAAGAGCTGTTCACATGAAAAACGAGGTGATTTTGATTTAGAGGAACTACACAAAGACTTTTTTTTATTGAAGTCTGAAGTCAGTGCACAGCATCACTGGACTACACATTACAGTGGAACACCAAAATGTAAGTCCCTTTTCTGTTGTTTACAAATTAATAAAATATCAAATGACAAGGATCTGTTTTAGCCGTTATATAAAACAAATAATGAATGTTTTTACATTCTTTCAATGGAACGAATATTTAATGAGGTGAAAGCTGGAACAAAGCATTCAATGAGGCTTTTGAATGGTTTGATCCAGCTTTCACCTCATGAAATATTCGTACCATTTTAAAATCCGCCCTCTCTCTTAAATGGGCCTCGTGAAAATTTGGTGTAATTTAACCTTAAATCCTTACTGCTAGAAAAAGATGAGCTCACTCTTGTTTTCTTGTGCACGAATTATATTTCACTGCGTATTTACAGCCTCCAGCATTGTTACTGAAGCATCTTTAATTCTCAGCGTCTGCTGGTCGTCAGCCTATGCATGGCATTATGGGTACTTAGTGACCTCACCAGAAGCCGTAGCAACAAGCAGTAACCAGAAAAAGGGCACCAGGCGGTCCATGCCGCAGGCATCGCTTCACAAGTGAGCAGAAACATCCCATGAAGAGATTTATTCAGGAAGGTCCTCAAAGAGCATCATCAACCTTAATGCGCCTAATGTGAAACGCTCTAAACCTCAAACTGAAGCTTGTAAAATACTTAAAGTTCAGGCATCTGCTGGTCCTCTGGTTTGCAGGAGTCTGACAGCTGTGACATGTCAAAGCAGCGTTCCCTCTGTGGGAGTCACCCGGAAGCTTGCTGTGCTTTAGTCCCCATATTTAAAAACAGAATCCGTACTTTGTTGGGATACTACAGGAACTATCCTGCACCGATTATCCAAAGACAAACAGTAACTGTCAGGCTGATGTTCTGCTTTTTATCCAGGATGAGGTCACGGTGGCAGCAGGCCAAGAAAAGAGTGGATTTTACTTCTGTGCATCTTGCAGAGTGTCGATCTAAGAGTAAATAAATAAATCAAGTGTGGCACAAAATCTACATTCTTATTGTACTGTATACTGAACAACAAGAACCAAGTTTTTCTACAAAAAGTCAGGAGGCAAATAAGGCTACAACACAGATGCAGTTTATAAATGAGATTTAAGTCGCGGAACATGCGTTTGCACACAGACATGACCTCGGTTGCTGGCGAGCACCTGGACAAAATAATGGAGGTGTGGCCTGTTTTGAGCAATGACTCTGTGTGGGAAATAATTGCAAGTGGAGATTTTGTTGGGTTATGAGGGGCCTATAAAACCAAATGATAAAATATGAAATCTGTTGCTTTTACACCTCACTGAACCTCTTTGTAAACACGCCATTGATATGCTGGTTTGATGGAACACTGACAGATGTGTAGATGTTCATGAGGTGGCTATCAGCTGGTTAAGGAGGTGTTTCTGTGACACAGGGAGGACGTGCGACACACCCATAGAACACTTATGGGATGTTCTTGATCATTGTGTTCGCCAGGCCCGGCGCCAGAAAAAAAATATTAAGGGGGCGATGAGTTTATCACAGGGGGCGGGGTCCCCCCCCCCCCCCACAAAAAAAGTGCGCACCGGAGGAGACGTGCCTCTGAGCGTGCATAATGAATTGGGTGCACTCCTGGAAAGCTCGTGTATTTAGGCTGCACTGTTGTAAGAGACTGACTAAGAGTAAAGAGTGATGACAGTATTTTTTAATTATTATTTGAACGTATAGACCCTCGGTCAAGTGATCTCCTGCATACCACACAGAGCCAGTGTTCTGTCGAGATGAGGTGTGCCAACTTTCGACACTCTGAGCTGTGACGTACCTTCGTGTTGTCCAATAGGACCGACGCGTCGGGCCAAAACACGGAAGACTCGTGGCAGAAACCACTGAGCTGTACAAAATGGATCGGACCAATCCGATTGGTGCAGAAACCACTGATCTGTACAAAATGGATCGGACCAATCTGATTGGTGCAGAAACCACTGATCTGTACAAAACATTAACGTGTGACAGGACTGCTCATTTAGAGAGCAGTTTTCTGAAGAAAAATCATTGGAAATGTTTTTTTGTTGTTGTTTGTTACCTCAAAATTTCTGATTACTGTTAAAAGTTTAGAACACTTGTAATTAAAATAGGTAAAGAAATCAATAAATGGTTCTTTAGAAACCTTTTATCGGTAAATTAAAACCACCTGTTATTTCATATTAGATAATTTCTTGTTTAACATAAGGAACCTCAGACATTTATTTTTAGACAAATAAAATAACATGGAAACTTGTATATTTTTTAAGTCTGGTAGATTATGTATATCTCATTTCAACCAGAAAAACAAACACTAAATAAATACAAATGTTTATTATAAATGCAAAAGGAAATAATTTAACAATGACTACAGTGTGATTGTAAAGTAGGATTTCTGTGACATAAACCTCATGATGAATTTTTTTATAGTCATTTAAACTTGTAATTTCGTCAAAATATGTAATTGCCTTTAATGTTATCAGGACAGAGTCATTTCTAAAATATGAATTTGAGCACAGTAAGTGGAGAGCTTCTACTTGTTGTGTGGGCCGCCTGAAGAGGAGGTACTGCTGGCCCACCACCAGTGGGCGCCCTGCCTGAAGTGCGGGCTTCAGGCACGAGAGGGCGCTGCCGCCACAGACACAGCCGGGGGTGACAGCTGTCACTCATTATCTCTTGACAGCTGTCACCCATCTACTCAACATCATCTCACTCCATAAAGACCAGACGTCATCTCCACCTCGTTGCCGAGATATCGTACTTCATTGAAGGTAGTATACTCAGCCGTTTGTGTTTTACACATCAATCTGTATATTGTGAGTCTTTGCAGGAGTACCTGTTATCCTCTGTCTGCGGGAGCTGATTGAGTGCTGGACTGCACTCTTTTTCCCTGAGGAATCACTGCGGTACTCAGCAGGATATTGTGTGAGAGGTGGAGGTGGCATTCCCACCATAATTGTTACTGGGTGTACACACACCCACACTTGACTGTCTTTGCTCTTCGCCAGCAGTACCAGATCAGAAAGTCGGGGACGGTGATCACCTGGGAATTCGGGACTTGGCGGCTCCAGTATTCACCAGGTTCGGTGGCGGCGGAAATCATGTGGTTCCGGCTCTTCTCAGGACAGACGTCTTCTATCCTCGAGCCTGCCCACACGTCAGCTTTGTGGAATGACTGTAATCATATTCTGAGATTGTCTGTATGTTCGTTGTGCTCCTTCACAACATTAAATTGTTACTTTTTGGCTCATCTATTGACCGTTCATTTGCGCCCCCTGTTGTGGGTCCGTGTCACTACACTTTCACAACAGGATATCTCGGCCAGCGTCATGGACTCCTGAGCGGGGATTTAACCCTTCAAGCCCCAGCACTGGTGGACACGGGGTCAGAGGGGAATTTGCTAGACAGCAGATGGGCAAGGGAGGTAGGCCGTCTGGGGTGGTGGTTCAGTGGAGCGAAACCTGCCATTGGGTGTGTTTAGGATCCTCGGTTCCTCCCGGTTTACAGGCTAAGGAGGAGGTCAAAGTCCCGCACAATCTGACAGCAGTGCCGGTTGAGTACCACGATCTTGCTGACGTCTTCAGCAAGGATCTGGCACTCACCCTTCCCCCGCACCGTCCGTACGATTGTGCCATTGATTTGGTTCCAGGCGCTGAGTTCCCGTCCAGCAGGCTGTACAACCTCTCACGACCTGAGCGCGAATCAATGGAGACCTATATCCGGGACTCATTAGCTGCCGGGCTGATCCGGAACTCCACCTCCCCGATGGGGGCAGGTTTCTTTTTTGTGGGCAAGAAAGATGGCGGACTCCGTCCATGCATTGATTACAGGGGGCTGAATGAGATTACGGTTCACAACCGATACCCGTTGCCATTGTTGGATTCCGTGTTCACCCCCCTGCATGGAGCCAAAATCTTTACTAAGCTGGATCTTAGAAATGCGTATCACCTGGTTCGGATCCGGAAGGGAGACGAATGGAAGACGGCATTTAACACCCCGTTAGGTCACTTTGAGTACCTGGTCATGCCGTTCGGCCTCACCAACGCCCCCGCGACGTTCCAAGCCTTGGTTAACGACGTCTTGCGGGACTTCCTGCACCGATTCGTCTTCGTATATCTGGACGATATTCTCATCTTTTCTCCGGATCCTGAGACTCATGTCCAGCATGTACGTCAGGTCCTGCAGCGGTTGTTAGAGAACTGACTGTTTGTGAAGGGCTAGAAGTGCGAGTTTCACCGCACGTCTTTGTCCTTCCTGGGGTTTATCATCTCCTCTAACTCCGTCGCCCCTGATCCGGCCAAGGTTGCGGCGGTGAGAGATTGTCCCCAACCAACAAGCCGTAGGAAGCTGCAACAGTTCCTCAGCTTCGCTAATTTCTATACGAGGTTCATTAAGGGCTACAGTCAGGTAGTTAGCCCCCTGACAGCCGTGACCTCTCCAAAAGTCCCCTTCACCTGGTCGGATCGGTGCGAAGCCGCGTTCAAGGAGTTGAAATGACGGTTCTCTACTGCGCCAGTTTTGGTGCAGCCCAACCCTAGCCGCCAGTTCGTGGTTGAAGTGGACGCCTCTGACTCAGGGATAGGAGCCGTGCTATCCCAGAGCGGAGAGACCGATAAGGTTCTTCACCCGTGTGCCTACTTTTCTCGCAGGTTGACCCCGGCTGAACGGAACTATGACGTCGGCAATCGAGAACTCCTTGCGGTGAAAGAGGCTCTTGAGGAGTGGAGACACCTGTTGGAGGGAGCGTCTGTGCCGTTCACGGTTTTCACTGACCATCGGAACCTGGAGTATATCAGGACCGCCAAGCGGCTGAACCCCAGGCAAGCCCGCTGGTCACTGTTCTTCGGGCGTTTTGACTTCCGGATCACCTATCGCCCCGGGACCAAGAACCAGAGGTCGGATGCCTTGTCCCGGGTACACGAAGAGGAGGTCAAAACTGCACTGTCGGATCCACCGGAGCCCATCCTGCCTGAGTCCACTATCGTGGCCACCCTCACCTGGGACGTGGAGAAGATCGTCCGGGAGGCCCTGGCACGGAGCCTGGACCCAGGAACAGGTCCGAAGAACCGGTTGTACGTCCCACCAGAGGCCAGAGCTGCAGTCTTGGACTTCTGTCACGGTTCCAAGCTCTCCTGTCATCCAGGGGTGCGAAGGACCGTGGCAGTTGTCCGGCAGTGCTTCTGGTGGGCGTCTATGGAGGCCGACGTCCGGGAGTACATCCAGGCCTGCACCACCTGTGCCAGGGGCAAGGCAGACCATAAAAGGTCCCAAGGACTTCTCCAGCCGTTGCCTGTGCCTCATCGCCCCTGGTCCCACATCGGCCTGGATTTCGTCACGGGCCTCCCGCCGTCCCAGGGCAACACCACGATCTTCACGATAGTGGACCGATTCTCCAAGGCGGCCCACTTCGTGGCCCTCCCGAAGCTCCCAACAGCCCAGGAGACAGGAGACCTCCTGGTCCACCACATCGTCCGTCTGCATGGGATACCCACCGACATCGTCTCAGATCGTGGTCCCCAGTTCTCCTCACATGTCTGGAGGAGCTTCTGCCGGGAACTGGGGGCTACTGTGAGCCTCTCGTCCGGGTATCATCCGCAGACCAATGGACAGGCAGAACGGGCCAATCAGGAATTGGAGCAGGCTCTACGCTGTGTGACGTCCGCACACCCGACGGCCTGGAGTAAACATCTGGCCTGGATCGAGTATGCGCATAACAGCCAGGTGTCCTCTGCCACCGGCCTCTCCCCATTTGAGGTGTGTTTGGGGTATCAGCCCCCCTTGTTTCCCGTGGTGGAAGGAGAGGTCGGTGTGCCCTCGGTCCAGGCCCACCTGCGGAAGTGCCGTCGGGTGTGGCGCTCCACCCGTTCTGCCTTGTTGAAGGCCCAGACGAGGGCGAAGACCCATGCAGACCGCCGGCGATCCCCGGCCCCTGCTTACCAGCCCGGGCAGGAGGTGTGGCTTTCCACAAAGGACATCCCCCTCCAGGTGGACTCCCCGAAACTTCAGGACAGATATATCGGACCATTCAAGATCCTCAAAGTTCTCAGTCCTGCCGCAGTGAAGCTTCAACTCCCGGCTTCACTGCGGATCCATCCGGTTTTTCACGTGTCACGTATCAAGCCTCACCACACCTCACCCCTCTGTTCTCCCGGACCGGCGCCGCCTCCTGCTCGGATCATCGACGGGGAGCCGGCTTGGATGGTGCGCCAGCTCCTGGACGTCCGTCGGATGGGCCGGGGGTTCCAGTACTTGGTGGACTGGGAGGGGTATGGACCCGAAGAACGCTCCTGGGTGAAGCGGAGCTTCATCCTGGATCCGGCCCTCCTGGCCGACTTCTACCACCGTCACCCGGACAAGCCTGGTCGGCCAGGAGGTGCCCGTTGAGGGGGGGGGGTCCTGTTGTGTGGGCCGCCTGAAGAGGAGGTACTGCTGGCCCACCACCAGTGGGCGCCCTGCCTGAAGTGCGGGCTTCAGGCACGAGAGGGCGCTGCCGCCACAGACACAGCCGGGGGTGACAGCTGTCACTCATTATCTCTTGACAGCTGTCACCCATCTACTCAACATCATCTCACTCCATAAAGACCAGATGTCATCTCCACCTCGTTGCCGAGATATCGTACTTCATTGAAGGTAGTATACTCAGCCGTTTGTGTTTTACACATCAATCTGTATATTGTGAGTCTTTGCAGGAGTACCTGTTATCCTCTGTCTGCGGGAGCTGATTGAGTGCTGGACTGCACTCTTTTTCCATGAGGAATCACTGCGGTACTCAGCAGGATATTGTGTGAGAGGTGGAGGTGGCATTCCCACCATAATTGTTACTGGGTGTACACACACCCACACTTGACTGTCTTTGCTCTTCGCCAGCAGTACCAGATCCGACAGTCGGAGACGGTGATCACCTGGGAATTCGGGACTTGGCGGCTCCAGTATTCACCAGGTTCGGTGGCGGCGGAAATCGTGTGGTTCCGGCTCTTCTCAGGACAGACGTCTTCTATCCTCGAGCCTGCCTACATGTCACCTTTGTGGAATGACTGTAATCATATTCTGAGATTGTCTGTATGTTCGTTGTGCTCCTTCACAACATTAAATTGTTACTTTTTGGCTCATCTATTGACCGTTCATTTGCGCCCCCTGTTGTGGGTCCGTGTCACTACACTTTCACAACACTACTTGTGCAAATGTCTTTTGACTTTGATTCGTGGACATTTTTAATGATCCGTTCATTTATTGTTAAAATATAAAATGAAACAGCTTTTTTTAAAATAATAAAATAGTTGCTGTTGAAAGAGCCTTTTATTTAGAAGCAGGTGTTCTGCTGGATTCTCGGGACCAGATGAAGGTCTCTTCTGCAGTTTTTAACTCTGGTGGTGTTGCTGAAAAGTAGAGATGTTTTTTTTCGACTGGACTTCATGGTGTTCAGCTCATCAATGGAAATTTGGTTGTCTGCACAGCAAATGGTCCTGATTGGGACAAATAAAAATATTTCTTTAAATATAAAAAAACACAAAACAGTTTATACATAAAAAAAAGGGGGGGAAAACGGCAAAAAAAACGAAGGAAAAAACGCCCGAAAAAATAAGTTATTTAAAGTTGAGGTTTTGTGGTGTCTGAAAAAAGCTGTAGCTTTATTTGGTAAAAATAAAAAAGACTGAACCATTTACAAATTAAAAGTGTTCACTCAGATCAACTGTGCTAAAAGGCTAAGCTAACGTTAGCCGATCATTAAACCTTCACAGTTCAGTAAACGTCACGTTTTATTTTTACATTATTCTCACCTCAGTAAAGCTGCAGAACTAAACTCCGTTGGGAAAACTGGGATTTCGCATATATCCAAAAAGTGTGAGATTTCGGACTGAGTGGGTTTGCTCCATCACCCCGGCGGCCTGGATCGCTCTGCCCAGTGATGATGCCTGAAGGCCGGCTTCTCCGTGCGGGTCGGCCGCTGTCACAGTTCGATCGATATCCCACCAAGACGTCAGTCCTCCCTCGGTCGGTGTCACTCCGAAAAGTAGCTGAAAAAAGCTTCTCCCAGCAGAGTGATGGGAGAATCGTTCTACTGCTGTTTTTTAAAGGTTTTTTGTGGTTCAGGCGACACAAATTCAAGATGGTGATCGCTGAACTTTATTCAGGTTGTGGAAACAGCCAGTGTGACATAGCAATCTCCCCTTGCCGCTTCCGAAGCGACGCGTCTGACGTCACGACGTGTTGGAAACGCACCGCCCTCTGCCGCACTGACAAGTGCAACCCTCAACCTATCAAATCCTTTGAACACAGACACACACCATATCCGTTTGTTTTAAAATTAATTACTTTAGTTAATTAATTTGGTTTATTTGTTATTAGTGAATAACTAATATTTTGCTATATTTTCCAGTATTTCTTTTTCTTTCTTTTTTATTTTTTTTATAACTCTAACATCCGAGGGGGCGACGTTAATGACGTGAGGGGGCGTCGCCCCCAAACGCCCCCTCGTGGCGCCGGCTATGGTGTTCGCGCCTATATCCTGATATCGAGCACCTTCGTTCAGTTGCAGAATGTCTTGAGGGAGGAGTGACATTCGTCAACAGGAAATTTGACATTTCATGGGCTCCGTGTGCAGAAGATTAGCTGCATTAATTACAGTACACAATGGTCACATGCACTATTGGCTATGATCTGATCCAAAATGTTACCTTTCTGTTTATCGACTCGATCAATGCGCCTTCATTTACTATGTATGTGACATCCTGAACAAAATCTGTCAGAAGTTTTACTCATGAAGCCACATAAAAAAACAAACAAAAACAAAACCCTTTTTGTATGTATCAATGTCTGTGCAAAATGTATTAAAGCTGCTGACTCCAATCAAGGGTCATGTGGGGTTGGAACCTATCACATTGCTCTTGGGGTGAGAGGTGGGGCACAACCTGCACAGGACCCCAGTCTATTGCAGGACCACATGTAGACAGACAAACACAAACCTGTGGGCAAATTAAAGTCATCAGTTCATCTAAACTCCATGTCTTTGGAAGTGGGAGGAAGCCAGAGCGCCCGGAGGGAACCGTGTGAACATGGGAAGAACATGCAAACTCCACACAGAAAGGACTAAATAAGAAGGGATCTCATGACCACCTGCTGTGAGGCAAAAGTGCTAACCACTAGATTAGATTAGATAGTACTTTACTGATCCCTTGGGAAGACTCCCTCAGGGAAATTGAGGTTCCAGCAAACTTAAAGCAATATGTCTCAAAAATCGAAAAATGTACAACAAAACAAATGAGGAACGAATGGGAGGAAACTGGAGTCAATGTCTGTGACCGAACTGTAAGAAACCGCCTAAAGGAAATGGGATTTACATACAGAAAAGCTAAACGAAAGGCATCATTAACACCTAAACAGAAAAAAACAAGGTTACAATGGGCTAAGGAAAAGCAATTGTGGACTGTGGATGACTGGATGAAAGTCATATTCAGTGATGAATCTCGAATCTGCATTGGGCAAGGTGATGATGCTGGAACTTTTGTTTGGTGCCTTTCCAATGAGATTTATAAAGATGACTGCCTGAAGAGAACATGTAAATTTCCACACTCATTGATGATATGGGGCTGCATGTCAGGTAAAGGCACTGGGGAGATGGCTGTCATTACATCATCAATAAATGCACAAGTTTATGTTGATATTTTGGACAATTGAAAGGATGTTTGGGGATGATGAAATCATTTTTCAAGATGATAATGCATCTTGCCATAGAGCAAAAACTGCAAAAAACATTCCTTGCAAAAAGACACATAGGGTCAATGTCATGGCATAGGGTCAATGTCAATGAGCAGATCTGATATGATGCAGGTGTTAATTTGGGGGATGAAAATTTACAGGGTGATTCCATAATTTTTTCCTCGGAATTGAGTGATTCCATATTTTTTTCCTCTGCTTGGTCTAAAAAAGTAACCGTTACTGACTGCCACAATCTTTTTTTCTTGATTTCTTATAGTGTTTCTTAAAGCCAGAAAGTTGCCATTTGAAATGACTTTAGTTTTGTGTCATGTCTGTGATCTGCTTTTTTTCTACAAAATTAAACAACTGAATGAACATCCTCTGAGGCCGGTGATTCCATAATTTTTGCCAGGGGTTGTAGAAGCACACAGAGTATCAAAAGTCAAAGTAAAAAGGGAAAATACTTTACAAACATAAATATAAATACCAGACATACTGATCAATACTGGTTTACTGGCTACTACTGTTCCTCTCATTCCCGTCCTCTGTCTTCCTGTTACTCCTTGTTATAAAAGTTAATGTTGTTAAAGCTTTGTCAAATATATTTACCATTATAATTGTCTTAGTAATTGATTGAACAATGCCATGGAAGAGGAAAGAGCGCAGATAAGATTGACGAGGCAAGACATATGAGACTGATTGTCTTATGCTATGTGATGAGACATGATTTAATCAGGGTATAATGAATGACCAGCAATAGACTTTGAGACTGACTGACTTATACTATCAAATGATTTCACTGAATGGACTTTGGAACCCTTTGGGACTGTATATAAGTGGCATGAAAACTGAATGTACTCGTATTTTGTCTTCAGACCTATACTCTGTATGACATCTACCTTTAAAGCTTTAAATAACAAAAGATCTTAGAAACTGAAACCTGTTTCCTCTGGTGTCTCATTTGATGTCTTTGTCAGAGTTTTTAGGTAATTTTCCGAACACTCCTCCTCCCCGAGTGACACGTTTTTCAGTCTGTTGGTCCTGCGCTTGGGAAGGTACTAAGCCACCGTGCCGTCTCCTGTGCAAAATGTGGTGCTTTAACCAGAAAATGCATGATACTTTCACATACCTGCCCCGGAAACAACTCAATATAGATGTAAGTTCCGTTAATAACATCAGCTGAAGGCAGGAAGCCGTCACTCCTGCAGGAGCACAGGAACCTCACACTGCAGCTCTGTGCAGACATTTAAATGTTCTGACTCTGTGCTGCTCCAGCATTTAGTTTCTTTAAAAGCAGAATAACTGTCTAAGAATGCAATGTGGTCACTGAGAAGGACAGGTGTGCCCAATCGGCGGTAAAGGTGAACAGCAGTGATGTGAAGACGAATAAGGGGAGAGAAAGGAAAAGGGCAAGAGGCAGAAAATGAGTGAGGATAAAAAAAAAAGACAAGCAGATGAGTCCAGACGAAGTGGAGCATGGTGGGGACGGAGGGACGGTCTGTTTGTTAAATGGTGTGGAGGAGGCGCTTCACGTCTCCTGAGGTTCAGCCAAAGGTTTAAGTCAAGGTGGGATTTTAGAATGAAGCTCCTGTGTGCAGGGCATTTAGCCCTCAGAGGAAAAACAGAAATGAGGGACTCTTTCATACCCACATGTATAAATGTCAAAAAAAAAAAAAAAAAAAATTTAGATGAGTTTCCTAATACTTTAATATTACTATAGCATGTGTACTGTATATATAAATACTATATTTGTGGTTTACATATCTTGTATCAGGAGGATGGAAGTCAGTGATATTAAATTGTAAAATTCTTTTTTTTTTTCACCCTGCTGATGCACAGATGTGACTCAGTGACTGAATTTGGGTTTGTTGATTTATGCTTTATGAAATGGTAAATGTCAGTGTTCCTCAGATGGTGGAAGATTATCAGAGTGATTAACATTAAAACTGTTCAGTAGCACCCAGATGTTATCAGACTGATCAGATGTCATTTTAGCTGCTTGTGGAGGTGAAGTTGGATTAATCTTTCATGATCTTTGAGGGAATTTCTGTTTTTACATCTGCAAAAAAATGTTCATTGTGCATTAGTGATGTTGTTGTCCTTTCGGCTGCTCCAGTTTTTGTGGTCGCCACAGTGGATACAGCCAGATCCGCATTGGTAATTGGCACATGTTTTACACTGGATGCCCTTCCTGATGCAACTTCAGTTTTACCTGGAGAAACACACACAGCCACTGGTGTTCCAAAGAGGGTCTCCCATCCAAGTACTAAACAGGCCCCACACTGAATTGGGCATTAGTGATATGATGCCATTTTTTTTAATTATGATTTGGGCATTTTGATTGAAAGAGTGATGGAAAAAGAAGCAGTAAATATAACAATGATGTTTTTCTCAATAAAATTATATTTTCTAAACTAGCAGAGTTGCCCAGGTGGAGAGCAGTTATCAAGCTATAAGCCCCCCATTCTTCCAGCAAACGTTCATATCTCAAATCTCAAGAATGATAAAACTCTCCAAAAATGAAATTTTTATACATTAAAACTGGGAGGATAAATTTCTGCATTTCTTGCTCAGTGAAAAGTGCTGTATAATTGTGTCAAACTTGTGCTGGTTGCTAATACTCTTGATATATTTTGTATATTTTGATTCCCAGTTTTCATTTTTATTGTTACATGTTCTGTATTGCATTGGCTGCCAATAATTAATACCATGATTCCACACTGTCCAACACAGTAGGGGGCGGTATACACCAGAGGTGTCAAATCTGGCTTCAGAAAGTAAAAACCCTCCCATTTGTTGCTTCTACCTGTGCACCTAAAACAGCTGATAGGTTAGCGGCTCGGTGCTGTGTCACAACAGATCAATCAGTCGGTCCGTGAGGCGTCATAACAACAGATCTGTTAAGCCTGGTTCACACGGCAAGATAATCAGGCCGATATCTGACCCGATCTTCCCCTTCTGACAATCTTAATGTCGCCCTGACAATTGTGATGATACTAAATATAATCTTATCAGATATTCCTGCCGTGTGTGGTACGTTAAGAGTGCTCTGATCTGCTTCTACCTGTGCACCTAAAACAGGTGATCTTAATAATTAGCTCATCCACCTGCCTGAAGAGCTGAACTAATTACAATCAGCTGGTTTATTGGGAAGATGGAACAAATATGTGGCTGGACTTTTACTTTCTGAAGCTGGATTTGACACCTCTGGTATACACCACTAAAGTTGGTTTGCAATCCACCAACAAAAGCAAACTATCAGACTTGTGTTGTTTCATAGTGTTAAGAAATGTTTTGATTATTTTATTTTTAATTTTTGCAGCCGGTCTGATCTGTGTCAGTCTGATCCCGTCAGATCTCAGAAGCTAAGCAGCGTGGGGCCTGGTTATTACTTGAATGGGAGACCTCTTTGGAACACCAGCGTGTCTTTCTCCAGGTTACACTGGAGTTGAGTCAGGAAGGGCCTGAAACTTGTGCCAAATGCCACTGCGTATCTGGCTGTATCCGCTGTGGCGACCCCGAACAAAAACAAAAAATGGGAGCAGCTGCATGGACAACAACAACTTTTTTATTTTTATTGTTTCCATGTTCTGTATTGTATTGACTGACAATAATTTATCTCATAATTCCACACAGACCAATACAGTAGGGGGCAGTATGCCCCACTAAAGCTGGTTTGCAAACACAAAGAATTATTAATCATAATCATAACAACAGATCAATCAGTAGCTCCATGAGGCATCATAACATCCGATAGGTTAGTGGCTCCGTGCCGTGTTGAACGGATCACTCAGTTGTTCCATGCAGAGTCATAACATCCGATTGGTTAGCGGCTTGGTGCGGTGTCACAACAGATCAATCAGTCGCTCCGTGAGGCGTCATAACATCCGATAGGTTAGTGGCTCCGTGCCGTGTTGAACGGATCTCTCAGTATTGCCATGCAGAGTCATAACATCCGATTGGTTAGCAGCTCGGTGCGGTGTCACAACAGATCAATCAGTCATCCGTGAGGCATCATAACATCTGATCGGTTAGCGGCTCCGTGCGGTGTCACAACGGATCACTCAGTCGCTCCGTGCAGAGTCATAACATCCGATCGGTTAGCGGCTCCGTGCGGTGTCACAACGGATCAATCAGTCGCTCCGTGTGGAGTCATAACATCCGATCAGTTAGCGGCTCAGTGCGGTGTCACAAAGGATCAATCAGTCGCTCCGTGACGCGTCATAACATCCGATCGGTTAGCGGCTTGGTGCAGTGTCACAACGGATCAATCAGTCGCTCCGTGCGGAGTCATAACATCCGATCGGTTAGCGGCTCGGTGCGGTGTCACAAAGGATCAATCGGTCGCTCTGTGATGCGTCATAACATCTGATCGGTTAGCGGCTCCGTGCGGTGTCACAACAGATCACTCAGTCGCTCCGTGCAGAGTCATAACATCTGATCGGTTAGCGGTTCCGTGCGGTGTCACAACGGATCAATCAGTCGCTCCTTGAGGCGTCATAACATCTGACAGGTTAGCGGCTCAGTGCGGTGTCACAACGGTTCAATCAGTCGCTCAATGAGGCATCATAACATCTGATAGGTTAGTGGCTCGGTGCAGTGTCACAACAGATCAATCAGTCACTCCATGAGGCTTCATAACATCCGATAGGTTAGTGGCTCCGTGCCGTGTTGAACGGATCACTCAGTTGTTCCATGCAGAATCATAACATCCGATTGGTTAGCGGCTTGGTGCGGTGTCACAACAGATCAATCAGTCGCTCCGTGAGGCGTCATAACATCCGATAGGTTAGTGGCTCCGTGCCGTGTTGAACGGATCTCTGAGTAGTGCCATGCAGAGTCATAACATCCGATTGGTTAGCAGCTCGGTGTGGTGTCACAACAGATCAATCAGTCATCCGTGAGGCATCATAACATCTGATCGGTTAGCGGCTCCGTGCGGTGTCACAACGGATCACTCAGTCGCTCCGTGCAGAGTCATAACATCCGATCGGTTAGCGGCTCTGTGCGGTGTCACAACGGATCAATCAGTCGCTCCGTGTGGAGTCATAACATCTGATCAGTTAGCGGCTCAGTGCGGTGTCACAAAGGATCAATCAGTCGCTCCATGACGCGTCATAACATCCGATCGGTTAGCGGCTTGGTGCAGTGTCACAACGGATCAATCAGTCGCTCCGTGCGGAGTCATAACATCCGATCGGTTAGCGGCTCGGTGTGGTGTCACAAAGGATCAATCGGTCGCTCCGTGATGCGTCATAACATCTGATCGGTTAGCGGCTCCGTGTGGTGTCACAACGGATCACTCAGTCGCTCCGTGCAGAGTCATAACATCTGATCGGTTAGCGGTTCCGTGCGGTGTCACAATGGATCAATCAGTCGCTCCTTGAGGCGTCATAACATCTGACAGGTTAGCGGCTCAGTGCGGTGTCACAACGGTTCAATCAGTCGCTCTGTGAGGTGTCATAACATCGGATCAGTTAGCGGCTCTGTACGGTGTCACAACAGATCAATCAGTCGCTCCATGAGGCATCATAACATCCGACAGGTTAGTGGCTCCGTGCCGTGTTGAACGGATCACTCAGTCGTGCCATGCAGAGTCATAACATCCGATAGGTTAGCGGCTCCGTGCGGTGTCACAACAGATCAATCAGTCGCTCCGTGAAGCGTCATAACATCCGATCGGTTAGCGGCTTGGTGCAGTGTCACAACAGATCAATCAGTCGCTCCATGAGGCGTCATAACATCTGATCGGTTAGCGGCTCCGTGCGGTGTCACAACGGATCAATCAGTTGCTCCGTGAAGCATCATAACATCCGATCGGTTAGCGGCTTGGTGCAGTGTCACAACAGATCAATCAGTCGCTCCGTGAGGCGTCATAACATCCGATCGGTTAGCGGCTCCATGCGGTGTCACAACGGATCAATCAGTCGCTCCGTGCGGAGTCATAACGTCCGATCGGTTAGCGGCTCAGTGCGGTGTCACAAAGGATCAATCAGTCGCTCCGTGATGCATCATAACATCCGATCGGTTAGCGGCTTGGTGCAGTGTCACAACAGATCAATCAGTCGCTCCATGAGGCGTCATACCATCCGATCGGTTAGCGGCTCGGTGCAGTGTCACAACGGATCAATCAGTCGCTCCATGCGCAGTCATAACATCCGATCGGTTAGCGGCTCGGTGCGGTGTCACAAAGGATCAATCAGTCGCTCCGTGATGTGTCATAACATTCGATCGGTTAGCGGCTCCGTGCGGTGTCACAACGGATCACTCAGTCGCCCCCCCGTACAGAGTCATAACATCCGATCGGTTAGCGGCTCCGTGCAGTGTCACAACAGATCAATCAGTCTCTCCGTGAAGCATCATAACATCCGATCGGTTAGCG
This sequence comes from Thalassophryne amazonica, assembly GCF_902500255.1. NCBI lineage: Eukaryota > Metazoa > Chordata > Actinopteri > Batrachoidiformes > Batrachoididae > Thalassophryne > Thalassophryne amazonica. The sequence continues at coordinate 85,496,318 of NC_047113.1, read as the reverse complement.
GCTTGGTGCAGTGTCACAACAGATCAATCAGTCGCTCCGTGAGGCGTCATAACATCTGATCGGTTAGCGGCTCAGTGCGGTGTCACAACGGATCAATCAGTCGCTCTGTGAAGCGTCATAACATCCGATAGGTTAGCGGCTTAGTGCAGTGTCACAACAGATCAATCAGTCGCTCCGTGAGGTTTCATAACATCCGATTGGTTAGCGGCTCCGTGCGGTGTCACAACGGATCACTCAGTCGCTCTGTGCAGAGTCATAACATCCGATCGGTTAGCGGCTCTGTGCGGTGTCACAACGGATCAATCAGTCACTCCGTGTGGAGTCATAACATCCAATCGGTTAGCGGCTCAGTGCGGTGTCACAAAGAATCAATCAGTCGCTCCGTGACGCGTCATAACATCCGATCGGTTAGCGGCTGGGTGCAGTGTCACAACGGATCAATCAGTCGCTCCGTGCGGAGTCATAACATCCGATCGGTTAGCGGCTTGGTGCGGTGTCACAAAGGATCAATCAGTCGCTCCGTGATGCGTCATAACATCCGATCGGTTAGCGGTTTCGTGCGGTGTCACAATGGATCAATCAGTCGCTCCTTGAGGCGTCATAAAATCTGATCGGTTAGCGGCTCCGTGCGGTGTCACAACGGATCAATCAGTTGCTCCGTGAAGCGTCATAACATCCGATCGGTTAGCGGCTTGGTGCAGTGTCACAACAGATCAATCAATCGCTCCGTGAGGCGTCATAACATCTGATCGGTTAGCGGCTCCGTGCGGTGTCACAACGGATCAATCAGTCGCTCTGTGAAGCGTCATAACATCCGATCGGTTAGCGGCTTAGTGCAGTGTCACAACAGATCAATCAGTCGCTCCGTGAGGTGTCATAACATCCAATCGGTTAGTGGCTCAGTGCGGTGTCACAAAGAATCAATCAGTCGCTCCGTGACGCGTCATAACATCCGATCGGTTAGAGGCTTGGTGCAGTGTCACAACGGATCAATCAGTCACTCCTTGAGGCGTCATAACATCTGATCGGTGAGCGGCTCTGTGCGGTGTCACAACGGATCAATCAGTCGCTCTGTTAAGCGTCATAACATCCGATCAGTTAGCGGCTTGGTGCAGTGTCACAACAGATCAATCAGTCGCTCTGTGAGGTGTCATAACATCCGATCGGTTAGCGGCTTAGTGCAGTGTCACAACAGATCAATCAGTCGCTCCGTGTGGAGTCATAACATCCGATCGGTTAGCGGCTCAGTGCGGTGTCACAAAGGATCAATCAGTCGCTCCGTGACGCGTCATAACATCCGATCGGTTAGCGGCTTGGTGCAGTGTCACAACGGATCAATCAGACGCTCCGTGCAGAGTCATACCATCTGATCGGTTAGAGGCTCCGTGCGGTGTCACAATGGATCACTCAGTCGCTCCGTGCAGAGTCATAACATCCGATCGGTTAGCGGTTCCGTGCGGTATCACAACAGATCAATCTGTCGCTCCATGAGGCATCATAACATCCGACAGGTTAGTGGCTCCGTGCCGTGTTGAACGGATCACTCAGTCATGCCATGCAGAGTCATAACATCCGATTGGTTAGCAGCTCCGTGCGGTGTCACAACGGATCACTCAGTCGCTCTGTGCAGAGTCATAACATCCGATCGGTTAGCGGTTCTGTGCGGTGTCACAACGGATCAATCAGTCGCTCCGTGTGGAGTCATAACATCCAATCGGTTAGCGGCTCAGTGCGGTGTCACAAAGAATCAATCAGTCGCTCCGTGACGCGTCATAACATCCGATCGGTTAGAGGCTTGGTGCAGTGTCACAACGGATCAATCAGTCGCTCCTTGAGGCGTCATAACATCTGATCGGTGAGCGGCTCCGTGCGGTGTCACAACGGATCAATCAGTCGCTCTGTGAAGCGTCATAACATCCGATCAGTTAGCGGCTTGGTGCAGTGTCACAACAGATCAATCAGTCGCTCCGTGAGGTGTCATAACATCCGATCGGTTAGCGGCTTAGTGCAGTGTCACAACAGATCAATCAGTCGCTCCGTGAGGTGTCATAACATCCGATTGGTTAGCGGCTCCGTGCGGTGTCACAACGGATCACTCAGTCGCTCCGTGCAGAGTCATAACATCTGATCGGTTAGCGGCTCTGTGCGGTGACACAACGGATCAATCAGTCGCTCCGTGTGGAGTCATAACATCCGATCGGTTAGCGGCTCAGTGCGGTGTCACAAAGGATCAATCAGTCGCTCCGTGACGCGTCATAACATCTGATCGGTTAGCGGCTTGGTGCAGTGTCACAACGGATCAATCAGACGCTCCGTGCAGAGTCATACCATCTGATTGGTTAGAGGCTCCGTGCGGTGTCACAACGGATCACTCAGTCGCTCCGTGCAGAGTCATAACATCCGATCGGTTAGCGGTTCCGTGCGGTATCACAACAGATCAATCTGTCGCTCCATGAGGCATCATAACATCCGACAGGTTAGTGGCTCAGTGCGGTGTCACAAAGGATCAATCAGTCGCTCCGTGCGGAGTCATAACATCCGATCGGTTAGCGGCTCGGTGCGGTGTCACAAAGAATCAATCAGTCGCTCCGTGATGCGTCATAACATCCGATCGGTTAGCGGTTTCGTGCGGTGTCACAACGGATCAATCAGTCGCTCCGTGACGCGTCATAACATCCGATCGGTTAGAGGCTCCGTGCGGTGTCACAACGGAGCAATCAGTTGCTCTGTGAAGCGTCATAACATTCGATCGGTTAGCGGCTTGGTGCAGTGTCACAACAGATCAATCAGTCGCTCCGTGAGGTGTCATAACATCCGATCGATTAGTGGCTCCGTGCGGTGTCACAATGGATCACTCAGTCATGCCATGCAGAGTCATAACATCCGATCGGTTAGCGGCTCTGTGCGGTGACACAACGGATCAATCAGTCGCTCCGTGTGGAGTCATAACATCCGATCGGTTAGCGGCTCAGTGCGGTGTCACAAAGGATCAATCAGTCGCTCCGTGACGCTTCATAACATCCGATCGGTTAGCAGCTTGGTGCAGTGTCACAACGGATCAATCAGTCGCTCCGTGCGGAGTCATAACATCTGATCGGTTAGCGGCTCTGTGCGGTGTCACAACGGATCACTCAGTCGCTCCGTGCAGAGTCATAACATCCGATCGGTTAGCGGTTCCGTGCGATATCACAACAGATCAATCTGTCGCTCCATGAGGCATCATAACATCCGATCGGTTAGCGCCTCAGTGCGGTGTCACAATGGATCAATCAGTCGCTCCTTGAGGCGTCATAACATCCGACAGGTTAGTGGCTCAGTGCGGTGTCACAACGGTTCAATCAGTCGCTCCGTGAGGTGTCATAACATCCGATCGGTTAGTGGCTCTGTGCGGTGTCACAACAGATCAATCAGTCGCTCCATGAGGCATCATAACATCCGACTGGTTAGTGGCTCCGTGCCGTGTTGAACGGATCACTCAGTCGTGCCATGCAGAGTCATAACATCCGATCGGTTAGCGGCTCCGTGCAGTGTCACAACAGATCAATCAGTCGCTCCGTGAAGCGTCATAACATCCGATCGGTTAGCGGTTTCGTGCGGTGTCACAACGGATCAATCAGTCGCTCCTTGAGGCGTCATAACATCTGATCGGTTAGCGGCTCCGTGCGGTGTCACAACGGATCAATCAGTTGCTCTGTGAAGCGTCATAACATTCGATCGGTTAGCGGCTTGGTGCAGTGTCACAACAGATCAATCAGTCGCTCCGTGAGGTGTCATAACATCCGATCGATTAGTGGCTCCGTGCGGTGTCACAATGGATCACTCAGTCATGCCATGCAGAGTCATAACATCCGATCGGTTAGCGGCTCTGTGCGGTGACACAACGGATCAATCAGTCGCTCCGTGTGGAGTCATAACATCCGATCGGTTAGCGGCTCAGTGCGGTGTCATAAAGGATCAATCAGTCGCTCCGTGACGCTTCATAACATCCGATCGGTTAGCAGCTTGGTGCAGTGTCACAACGGATCACTCAGTCGCTCCGTGCAGAGTCATAACATCCGATCGGTTAGCGGTTCCGTGCGATATCACAACAGATCAATCTGTCCGCTCCATGAGGCATCATAACATCCGACAGGTTAGTGGCTCCGTGCCGTGTTGAACGGATCACTCAGTCATGCCATGCAGAGTCATAACATCCGATCGGTTAGCGCCTCAGTGCGGTGTCACAACGGATCAATCAGTCGCTCCTTGAGGCGTCATAACATCCGACAGGTTAGTGCTCAGTGCGGTGTCACAACGGTTCAATCAGTCGCTCGTGAGGTGTCATAACATCCGATCGGTTAGTGGCTCTGTGCGGTGTCACAACAGATCAATTAGTCGCTCCATGAGGCATCATAACATCCGACTGGTTAGTGGCTCCGTGCCGTGTTGAACGGATCACTCAGTCATGCCATGCAGAGTCATAACATCCGATCGGTTAGCGCCTCACTGCGGTGTCACAACGGATCAATCAGTCGCTCCTTGAGGCGTCATAACATCCGACAGGTTAGTGGCTCAGTGCGGTGTCACAACGGTTCAATCAGTCGCTCCTTGAGGCGTCATAACATCTGATCGGTTAGCGGCTCCGTGCGGTGTCACAACGGATCAATCAGTTGCTCTGTGAAGCGTCATAACAATCCGATCGGTTAGCGGCTTGGTGCAGTGTCACAACAGATCAATCAGTCGCTCCGTGAGGTGTCATAACATCCGATCGATTAGTGGCTCCGTGCGGTGTCACAATGGATCACTCAGTCATGCCATGCAGAGTCATAACATCCGATCGGTTAGCGGCTCTGTGCGGTGGCACAACGGATCAATCAGTCGCTCCGTGTGGAGTCATAACATCCGATCGGTTAGCGGCTCAGTGCGGTGTCACAAAGGATCAATCAGTCGCTCCGTGACGCTTCATAACATCCGATCGGTTAGCAGCTTGGTGCAGTGTCACAACGGATCAATCAGTCGCTCCGTGCGGAGTCATAACATCTGATAGGTTAGCGGCTCTGTGCGGTGTCACAACGGATCACTCAGTCGCTCCGTGCAGAGTCATAACATCCGATCGGTTAGCGGTTCTGTGCGATATCACAACAGATCAATCTGTCGCTCCATGAGGCATCATAACATCCGACAGGTTAGTGGCTCCGTGCCGTGTTGAACGGATCACTCAGTCATGCCATGCAGAGTCATAACATCCGATCGGTTAGTGCCTCAGTGCGGTGTCACAACGGATCAATCAGTCGCTCCTTGAGGCGTCATAACATCCGACAGGTTAGTGGCTCAGTGCGGTGTCACAACGGTTCAATCAGTCGCTCCGTGAGGTGTCATAACATCCGATCGGTTAGTGGCTCTGTGCGGTGTCACAACAGATCAATCAGTCGCTCCATGAGGCATCATAACATCCGACTGGTTAGTGGCTCCGTGCCGTGTTGAACGGATCACTCAGTCATGCCATGCAGAGTCATAACATCCGATCGGTTAGCGCCTCAGTGCGGTGTCACAACGGATCAATCAGTCGCTCCTTGAGGCGTCATAACATCCGACAGGTTAGTGGCTCAGTGCGGTGTCACAACGGTTCAATCAGTCGCTCCGTGAGGTGTCATAACATCCGATCGGTTAGTGGCTCTGTGCGGTGTCACAACAGATCAATCAGTCGCTCCATGAGGCATCATAACATCCGACTGGTTAGTGGCTCCGTGCCGTGTTGAACGGATCACTCAGTCGTGCCATGCAGAGTCATAACATCCGATCGGTTAGCGGCTCCGTGCAGTGTCACAACAGATCAATCAGTCGCTCCGTGAAGCGTCATAACATCCGATCGGTTAGCGGTTTCGTGCGGTGTCACAACGGATCCATCAGCTGCTCCTTGAGGCGTCATAACATCTGATCGGTTTAGCGGCTCTGTGCGGTGACACAACGGATCAATCAGTCGCTCCGTGTGGAGTCATAACATCCGATCGGTTAGCGGCTCAGTGCGGTGTCACAAAGGATCAATCAGTCGCTCCGTGACGCTTCATAACATCCGATCGGTTAGCAGCTTGGTGCAGTGTCACAACGGATCAATCAGTCGCTCCGTGCTGAGTCATAACATCTGATCGGTTAGCGGCTCTGTGCGGTGTCACAACGGATCACTCAGTCGCTCCGTGCAGAGTCATAACATCCAATCGGTTAGCGGTTCCATGCGATATCACAACAGATCAATCTGTCGCTCCATGAGGCATCATAACATCCGACAGGTTAGTGGCTCCGTGCCGTGTTGAACGGATCACTCAGTCATGCCATGCATAGTCATAACATCCGATCGATTAGCGCCTCAGTGCGGTGTCACAACGGATCAATCAGTCGCTCCTTCAGGCGACATAACATCCGAAAGGTTAGTGGCTCAGTGCGGTGTCACAAAGGATCAATCAGTCGCTCCGTGATGTGTCATAACATCTGATCGGTTAGCGGCGCCGTGCGGTGTCACAACGGATCACTCAGTCGCCCCCCCGTACAGAGTCATAACATCCGATCGGTTAGCGGCTTGGTGCAGTGTCACAACAGATCAATCAGTCGCTCCGTGAGGCGTCATAACATCTGATCGGTTAGCGGCTCCATGCGGTGTCACAACGGATCAATCAGTCGCTCTGTGAAGCGTCATAACATCCGATCGGTTAGCGGCTTAGTGCAGTGTCACAACAGATCAATCAGTCGCTCCGTGAGGTGTCATAACATCCGATTGGTTAGCGGCTCCGTGCGGTGTCACAACGGATCACTCAGTCGCTCTGTGCAGAGTCATAACATCCGATCGGTTAGCGGCTCTGTGCGGTGTCACAACGGATCAATCAGTCACTCCGTGTGGAGTCATAACATCCAATCGGTTAGCGGCTCAGTGCGGTGTCACAAAGAATCAATCAGTCGCTCTGTGACGCGTCATAACATCCGATCGGTTAGCGGCTCGGTGCAGTGTCACAACGGATCAATCAGTCGCTCCGTGCGGAGTCATAACATCCGATCGGTTAGCGGCTCGGTGCGGTGTCACAAAGGATCAATCAGTCGCTCCGTGATGCGTCATAACATCCGATCGGTTAGCGGTTTCGTGCGGTGTCACAACGGATCAATCAGTCGCTCCTTGAGGCGTCATAACATCTGATCGGTTAGCGGCTCCGTGCGGTGTCACAACGGATCAATCAGTTGCTCTGTGAAGCGTCATAACATTCGATCGGTTAGCGGCTTGCTGCAGTGTCACAACAGATCAATCAGTCGCTCCGTGAGGTGTCATAACATCCGATCGATTAGTGGCTCCATGCGGTGTCACAATGAATCACTCAGTCATGCCATGCAGAGTCATAACATCCGATCGGTTAGCGGCTCTGTGCGGTGACACAACGGATCAATCAGTCGATCCGTGACGCTTCATAACATCCGATCGGTTAGCAGCTTGGTACAGTGTCACAACGGATCAATCAGTCGCTCCGTGCGGAGTCATAACATCTGATCGGTTAGCGGCTCTGTGCGGTGTCACAACGGATCACTCAGTCGCTCCGTGCAGAGTCATAACATCCGATCGGTTAGCGGTTCCGTGCGATATCACAACAGATCAATCTGTCGCTCCATGAGGCATCATAACATCCGACAGGTTAGTGGCTCCGTGCCGTGTTGAACGGATCACTCAGTCATGCCATGCAGAGTCATAACATCCGATCGGTTAGCGCCTCAGTGCGGTGTCACAACGGATCAATCAGTCGCTCCTTGAGGCGTCATAACATCCGACAGGTTAGTGGCTCAGTGTGGTGTCACAACGGTTCACCTTGCTCTATTGTGCATCATACCACATGCATACTAGCTTGACCGTGGAATTGTCCCTCTCTTCAGGACTCCTGGATTCCCAGTAATTAGAAGATCGTATGGGTTACGATGGATCCAGCCCGTGTTCCCTGCGCATTTGGACACCGGCCTGCGTCATCTGCCGCTTGCAGCACCTCAGCTCAAACGCCAGGCAAAGCGCCGCGGGGTGGATTTTGGCGCCCTCCGACCGTTGTGCCGCTGCTCCTTGCGGGTCTGTGAAACTGTGTCATTACGCCTTGGCCTGTTGAATGCTAGATCGCTAGCTAACAAAACATTTTTATTGAAGGATTTCTTTAAATCGCGCAAACTGGATATAATGCTGCTCACAGAGACCTGGCTCCAAGTCGGTGAGTCTTCACCTTTTTCCGAGCTTTTACCCCCTGCATGCCTTTACTTTACTACGCCTCGGATAACTGGCAGAGGCAGTGGGCTCGCTACTGTATATAAAGAAAGCTACACCTGTCGGCAGGTACCAGCAGATCTGTTCTCCAGCTTTGAACTGCAGACGTTTGTGATAAGCTCTGATATTCCAGTCCTGTGCGCACTGGTGTATCACCCTCCAAAGCCAAATAAAGACTTCATTCAGGACTTTACTGACTTTGTGGCCAGCTTATCATTGAATTACGATCACTTTCTGATTGTTGGGGATTTTAATATCCACGTCTGTTGCGAATCCAAGCCGATGGTTAAAGACTTCTTGATTTGATTGACTCTTTTAATTTGACTCAGTCTGTGTCAAGCTGTACACACGAGAAGGGGCATATTTTGGACATTGTGCTCTCTTTTGGTCTTAATCCTAATGTAATTGAGATTTGTGAAACCCACTTCTCTGATCACTTTTCTGTTTTATTCTCTGTAGCGTTGTCTCGGAGCGTGGTCAGACCATACGCCACGGCGTGCCGGGTGCGCACATTCAATACTGAGTCAGCCGCCATGTTTTCTGATGCTTTTCATGAAACGTATAGAAACGACTCAAATAACGCAACTCCTGGTGAACTCCTTTCTTACTTTAATGGTGCGTGCACAAAGGCTTTGGACTCTGTGGCTCCTTTGCGGCTGAAGCACTTAAAGCCCACGGCACAGCCTTGGTTAAACGAGCGCACTCGTGAACTCAGGCGCTCTTGTAGGCGCGCTGAGTGACAATGGAAAAAAGATCATCTTCACATTTCCTTGCAAATACTGAGGGACAGACTGTCTGAGTATCAGAGAGCAGCTAAAGCTGCTAAAACTAGATTCATGTCAGATCTTGTGTCCTCAAACTGTCATAAACCTCAGGTGCTTTTTAACACTCTGAATTTGCTCATAAATCCTCGTGCGAGCAATATTGCTGTGCCCTCGGTCAGCCTTTGTGAAGATTTTATCTCTTATTTCAGAGATAAAATCTCTGATCTTAGATCATCTCCTGTGTTTGAGGTGGAGTCAGCAGATCCATCCGTGTGTCATGCTGTTTTTGATTGTTTTAATCCTGTATCTACTTGTGAGCTGACTAAAATTGTTAATCAGCTTAAGTCTTCTTCTTGCACTTTGGACATTGTTCCAGGTCATTTGTTTAAAGATGTTTTTCAGTGTATTGGTCCATACATTGCTGGACTTGTGAATGCTTCTCTATCAAGTGGCTGTTTTCCGTCAGCTCTTAAACATGCTGTAGTCCAGCCGCTCATCAAAAAGAACAATCTTGACCCAAATGTGTTGTACCAACTATAGACCGATCTCTAACTTGCCATTTGTGTCTAAAGTCTTAGAGAAAGCTGTTAATGACCAATTGCAGGCTTATCTGGATCTTAATGAAATAGGGGAGAAGTTTCAATCTGGTTTTAAATTAAGACACAGCACTGAAACAGCCCTTTTAAAAGTTTTCAATGACCTTCTTTTAACTGTTGATGCTGGGAACTCTGCGGTTCTTCTGCTTTTAGATTTATCTGCAGCCTTTGACACAGTGGACCACAGTGTCCTTGTGACTCGCTTCGAGACACACATAGGTATTAAGGGTTCAGCGCTAAATTGGTTTCAGTCCTATCTTTCTAACAGAAGTTTTTCTGTTAATGTAGGACAGTACTCTTCCTCTGTGTCTCCTCTTAAATATGGCATGCTCCAGGGCTCAATTTTAGCACCACTTCTCTTTGCTTTGTACATGATCCCTCTTGGATCTGTTTTTAAAAAGCACAAAGTCCGTTTCATTGTTTTGCAGACGACATTCAGATTTACCTTCCTGTAATTTCGTGTGATATCCAGGCTGCTGTAAAAATACTACAGGACTGTCTAAATGATGTACAAGTCTGGATGAGAGCTAATTTTCTGAATCTTAATAAAAATAAAACTGAAATTTTAGTGTTCGGGCAAAGTAACCCTCTACAAGGACAAGACAGTGCTATTGGTCCTCTGTTCACTTTTTGCCGCCCTTTTGTAAAAAATCTAGGGGTGATAGTTGACCCATTGTTCAGATTTGATAAGCACATCAGCTCTGTCATCAGGGCCAGCTTCTTTCAGCTGAGGACTCTTTCCAAGATTAAATCTTATTTTACTCGAGTTGATTTTGAAAGAGCTATCCATGCATTTATAACATCACGTCTGGATTACTGTAATGCTCTCTCCCTACAGCGCCTGCAGAGTGTACAGAATGCTGCAGCCTGCCTTTTGACTAAAACAAAGAAGCATGAGCACATCACCCCTGTGCTCTGCACTTTACACTGGCTCCCTGTCGGCTTTTGTGTTAAATATAAAGTTTTGCTGATTGTTTTTAAGTGTCTGCACTGTATAGACCCGATGTATCTGAGTGAGCTCTTGCAGCCGTACACTCCACGTAGGGCTCTGAGGTCAGCTGACCAGCTTCTCCTGGCTGTTCCTAAAGCCAGGCTTAAATCTAGAGGTGATAGAGCCTTTTCTGTCGCAGCACCACGACTCTGGAACGATCTTCCGCTGACTGTCAGGTCCTCAGAGTCGGTGGGACAGTTTAAAATCCAGACTGAAAACCAATCTCTTCTCCCTGGCTTTCAACACTGGCTAAGTGGTATATGCTTTGCTCTGCTATTTTGCTCTGTATTTTTAGATGATTTATTTATTTATTTTATTCTTTTCCTTTAACATTTTACACTTTTGTATTGCTATTATTGTGAAGCACTTTGGTCAGCTGCAGCTGTGTTTTAAATGTGCTATATAAATAAATTTGAATTGAATTGAATTGAATAGCTGTAAATATTGCTAATGGTCACCTTGGGGTGGGGACGTTGACTCTGTACCATGGCTTCAGCTTCTTGGCTTTATCGGCAGTCATCCTTGTGTGTGTGGTTGTCAGTGATTACAAGTGGCAGGTTCTGAATCCGCCATATTTGGCTAAAGCATATTCGCCACCTAGCGAACATGCCAGTTCTTGCTCCACCGTCAATGAAATTCGCCAAAATAAAAAATAAATTGACGCAGGCTGATTTCAGCATGCGGGCTGGCATGGTAAACTTTTTTTTTTTTTAACAGGGCTTTATGTTCTACAAATACTTTTTGTGTTATAAATAAATAAGGCATTGAGCTTTAAAATGTTTCATTATATTGAATATTTACCTTGGCTCTGATCGTCTCTTCAGTGGCCACAAAAGCAGTTTACTCACGTAGTGTGCCTCATATAACATTAATTAGCTCACTTGCTTCTGATTGTGACTGCAGTATTTGCCTTAGAATTCAATAATGCATGTGGTAGCACCAGGTTTCAAAATGAAATATGGCTTATATACATTTTCTCCCACTCTATATGACTCATTTTTTGGACAGATGCGCCTACAAATCTGATGCAATTTATAGTCTGGATAGGGTAATCATCTGTTGGTATTTGTTCAGATTTGATCTGTATGTCAGAACACTCAAAGGCCATAAAAGTCTGACCTTTCGCGTCTGCCTGCACATTGACATCCATCGACACTGGAGTGTCATTATCAGGATGACTCAGCAGAAACCATAAACCCTGCAGTCCAAAGAACAAAAGTGCACACAGGCTTTATGAGCATCTTTATGACATCAGGCCAGACCCATAACTGTCAAACAGCTTCTGCTGCAAGGAAAAAGAAAACGTGCCTTCTTTGATTTCTTGAATATGAGATGAGTGGAGCTAATCAGGTGGGGCTAAAAATCATTTTTATGACTGCTTCTGTACCTTTTAAGGGCTAAATATGGTCCTGAAACCAAATGGATGTCTTTGGGTTTTTGACAGTTTAGAGATTCAAATACAATGAAATTGTTAGTTACTGTCATAACCAGTTATTGATAATTAACAACAATCAAGCTATAAGCAAAGTCAACAACAAACAAAACTCTAAAGTGACACGTTTCCACACAAGTATTTTGTTTTTTTCCTGGTTTCATTTAGTTTCTATGTTCATGCCAGTTGAACTAAGACTTCCTCGTAGCGTTATGGGTGTTCCCCTCAGAGCTGAGATTACGTCCAAGAATTACATCCAATCACAGCACATTTTTAATAGTAAGATAAAATATGGCCAGATTTTGCTGTTATTTTAATTCAGCTACCATAGAATTGTCCAAAACTGGATTTCTTGAAACTAAGTGGAAGCTCTAGGAATGGGCCAAAGAAGAAACCATTAACTTTTGGAATGGATCAGATTAAGGGAGCAGATCCAGGAACCCCCCAACACACACACACACACACACACACACACACACACACACACACACACACACACACACACACACACACACACACACACACACACACACACACACACACACACCTTTTTCTTTAAGATTACATGACATGGCATTTTTATGAATTTCTCAAGATTTTGGATTGTTTCTATCGCTGTAAGGACTTCCCATGGAGAGGGACGTCGCACAGCGCTCCGAGGCGAAGTCGTCATCCTGTTTCAAGCTGAAAACCTCCAAATTTAAGCCTCTGTTGACCCAGGACGTCGTGAGAGAACAGAGAACTTTCAGAAGAAGTCGGGATCAGCAGTTTATCCGGACATTCCACTGTTAAAGGAGATTTTTTTAATGAAAGCAGCGCGCCCGCCACAGGAAAAACACCTCCGTGTTGATAACCATTTGTAAAATCCAGGCGGCTTTTGGTGGCTTTCAGTTGAGTGAGTATCTGAGAAATTGTTTAACAGCAGGGCATGTTCCAACTTGTCCTTAAGGCTTCCAACAGAGGTCCTGGGTCAACAGAGGCTTAAATTTGGAGGTTTTCAGCTTGAAACAGGATGACGACGTCACCTCGGAGCGCTGCGCGACGTCCCGCTCTGTGGGAAGTCCTTACAGTGATAGAAACAATCCAAAATCTCTCATCAGCCGTTAAAATTTTCACCGAAAACCAGCTTAATTTGTCAAATGGTATCCACTCGGATGTGCCTCACAGTTTTGGAAAAAATGTTGATGACTGGCACAGCGCCAGTCTCTCAGCAACTTCTCAGAAAAAAGGAATTCCGACGAGGGGGCTGGACCACTCCTCCCACAAGGCGTGCTCACAGGCAAATGACGTCACCGACAGGTGTGAAAAAACTCTCACATGCCCATGAGGGTTCAAGCTTGGCTGATGTAATCACACGTGATTCAAATCCATATGTTTTTTTAAAAGGTCGGATACTTTTCTAATAGACCTCGTAAGTGTGCAGAATAAACAGGACTCTTTGTGTATCTACAGTCATACCGATGCTATTGATTGTTCCTGTTCAGCAAGAAATAAACTATTATTATTATTATTATTATTATTATTATTATTATAGCCAAGTGGCCTGTGTGCGCATGTCTATGGCTTTATCACGGAGAAACTGGGGAGAGCTGACATTTTCTGTTTGGTATGCTTACATATTTTGGTTCAAGGATGAATGCTTCAAAAACAGAAAGTTGATAGGACAAATATTTTTCAGAGAAATTAGCGATATTTGCAAACAACAGTGAACAATGGGCATTGTGCTGCAATGCACCATGGGAGTTCAGGGTTTTGGGGTTTTAAACATTTTTATTGTGTTTTATTTTAGTTTAATAGTGTTGTTAGTGTTCTTGATTTATTGAGTTTTTGTAGTTAAGTTGGTTTAGTTAGTTTATTTAAGTGTCAATTGCCGTTACCGTGAGTGAAAAGTGTAGTGCGTTTGATGTCTTCCGCCACCGTCTCTGTTTGTGGATGTGTAAAAATAAAAGCACCTGCTTGGAGCAGAATGGAGAGAAAAAAAAAGCTGTCTAACTTAAATTACGGACCAGCTGGGGAGAGCTGACATTTCCATTTTGGATGCTTATGTATTTTGGGTCGAGGGTGAACATTTATGGTACTAATATTTTTGGAGAAACTATGGAAAATGGCGAACAATTCTGAAGAATGGCATTCTGGACTCACACGTCATTCCAGCAGGGGCAATAAATCATCTATATATTAAAAGCGTGCATGCATGATTTTATTTAGAAGGTTCAGTGTAAGTACATCATATAATTGTAAATACATTAAGAATACATGGATGACACAAGAAAGTGAAAAGACTTGTTTCCATTGTGGTCCATTTAAAAACGAAATGACAAAATAGACCTAAAAATGAAATAATAATAATCATGTATATATGAAAACAAGAAGCCAAACAATTCATACATACAACCCCAATTCCACTGAAGTTGGGACGTTGTGTAAAATGTAAATATAAACAGAATACAATGATTTGCAAATCCTCTTCAACCTATATTCAATTGAAGACACCACAAAGACAAAATATTTAATGCTCAAACTGATAAACTTTATTGTTTTTGTGCAAATATTTGCTCATTTTGACACGACATCCATTATTTCCAAAAACAATTTGAAATGTGGACTCAGACCACAGTACACTTTTCCACTTTGTGTCTGTCCATTTCAAATGAGCTCAGGCCCAGAGAAGGCGGCGGCGTTTCTGGATGTTGTTGATGTTTGGCTTTCGCTTTGCATGGTAGAGTTTTAACTTGCACTTGTAGATGTAACGACGAACTGTGTTAACTGACAATGGTTTTCTGAAGTGTTTCTGAGCCCACACGATAAGATCCTTTACACAGTGATGTTGGTTTTTAATGCAGTGCCGCCTGAGGGATCGAAGGTCACGGGCATTCAATGTTGGTTTTCAGCCTTGCTGCTTACATGTAGAAAGTTCTCCAGATTCTCTGAAGCTTCTGATTATATTATGGACTGTAGATGATGGAATCCCTAAAATTCCTTGTAATTGAACATTGAGAAACATTGTTTTTAAACTGTTGGACTATTTTTTTTCACGCAGTTGTTCACAAAGTGATGATCCTCACCCCATCTTCGCTTGTGAACGGCTGAGCCTTTTGGGGATGCTCCTTTTATACCCAATCATGACACTCACTTGTTTACAATTAGGTGTTCTTTGAGCATTCATCAATTTTCCCAGTCTTTTGTTGTCCCGTCCCAACTTTTTTGAAACCTGTTGCAGGCATCCATTTCAAAATGAGCAAATATTTCCACAAAAACAACAAAGTCGATCAGTCTGAACATTAAATATCTTGTTGTGGTGTATTCAATTGAATATAGGTTGACTAGGATTTGCAAATCATTGTATTCTGTTTTGGGCAGCACGGTGGCTTAGTGGTTAGCACTGTTGCCTCACAGTGAGAAGGTCATGGGTTCAATTCCCGCCTGTGGCCTTTCTGTGTGGAGTTTGCATGTTGTCCCCGTGTTTGTGTGGGTTTCCGCCCGGTGCTCCGGTTTCCTCCCACATCCAAAGACATGCGGGTTAGGTGGATTGGAATCTTTAAATTGTCCATAGGTGTGCGAGTGGGTGTGAATGTGTTTGTTTGTCTGTTTGTGGCCCTGCAACAGACTGGCATCCTGTCCTGGGTGTACCCCGCCTTGCGCTCTATGACTGCTGGGATAGGC
This sequence comes from Thalassophryne amazonica, assembly GCF_902500255.1. NCBI lineage: Eukaryota > Metazoa > Chordata > Actinopteri > Batrachoidiformes > Batrachoididae > Thalassophryne > Thalassophryne amazonica. The sequence goes on along the minus strand of NC_047113.1, from coordinate 85,480,615 downwards.
TCCAGCCCCCGCGACCCTTGATTGGACAAAGCGGTTGAAGATGAGTGTGTGTGTGTGTGTGTGTGTGTGTGTGTGTGTGTGTGTGTGTGTGTGTGTGTGTGTGTGTGTGTATTCTGTTTTTATACTCAACAAAAATATAAACGCAACACTTTTGGTTTTGCTCCCATTTTGTATGAGATTAACTCAAAGATCTAAAACTTTTTCCACATACACAATATCACCATTTCCCTCAAATATTGTTCACAAACCAGTCTAAATCTGTGATAGTGAGCACTTCTCCTTTGCTGAGATAATCCATCCACCCTCACAGGTGTGCCATATCAAGATGCTGATTAGACACCATGATTAGTGCACAGGTGTGCCTTAGACTGTCCACAATAAAAGGCCACTCTGAAAGGTGCAGTTTTATCACACAGCACAATGCCACAGATGTCGCAAGATTTGAGGGAGCGTGCAATTGGCATGCTGACAGCAGGAATGTCAACCAGAGCTGTTGCTCGTGTATTGAATGTTCATTTCTCTACCATAAGCCGTCTCCAAAGGCGTTTCAGAGAATTTGGCAGTACATCCAACCAGCCTCACAACCGCAGACCACATGTAACCACACCAGCCCAGGACCTCCACATCCAGCATGTTCACCTCCAAGATCGTCTGAGACCAGCCACTCGGACAGCTGCTGAAACAATCAGTTTGCATAACCAAAGAATTTCTGCACAAACTGTCAGAAACTGTCTCAGGGAAGCTCATCTGCATGCTCGTCGTCCTCATCGGGGTCTCGACCTGACTCCAGTTCGTCATCGTAACCGACTTGAGTGGGCAAATGCTCACATTCGCTGGGGTTTGGCACGTTGGAGAGGTGTTCTCTTCACGGATGAATCCCAGTTCACACTGTTCAGGGCAGATGGCAGACAGCGTGTGTGGCGTCGTGTGGGTGAGCGGTTTTCTGATGTCAATGTTGTGGATCGAGTGGCCCATGGTGGCGGTGGGGTTATGGTATGGGCAGGCGTCTGTTATGGACGAAGAACACAGGTGCATTTTATTGATGGCATTTTGAATGCACAGAGATACCGTGACGAGATCCTGAGGCCCATTGTTGTGCCATACATCCAAGAACATCACCTCACGTTGCAGCAGGATAATGCACGGCCCCATGTTGCAAGGATCTGTACACAATTCTTGGAAGCTGAAAATGTCCCAGTTCTTGCATGGCCGGCATACTCACCGGACATGTCACCCATTGAGCATGTTTGGGATACTCTGGACCGGCGTATACGACAGCGTGTACCAGTTCCTGCCAATATCCAGCAACTTCGCACAGCCATTGAAGAGGAGTGGACCAACATTCCACAGGCCACAATTGACAACCTGATCAACTCTATGCGAAGGAGATGTGTTGCACTGCATGAGGCAAATGGTGGTCACACCAGATACTGACTGGTATCCCCCCCCAATAAAACAAAACTGCACCTTTCAGAGTGGCCTTTTATTGTGGGCAGTCTAAGGCACACCTGTGCACTAATCATGGTGTCTAATCAGCATCTTGATATGGCACACCTGTGAGGTGGGATGGATTATCTCAGCAAAGGAGAAGTGCTCACTATCACAGATTTAGACTGGTTTGTGAAGAATATTTGAGGGAAATGGTGATATTGTGTATGTGGAAAAAGTTTTAGATCTTTGAGTTCATCTCATACAAAATGGGAGCAAAACCAAAAGTGTTGCGTTTATATTTTTGTTGAGTGTAGAATTCTCTGCGCGTCCTCCATAGAGAACTCAAAAATTTCAGCGCAGTTTTGCGTGAGTGCGTTCATTTCTTGAAAGGAGCTCATAGTAGATATATGCAGCAGTCCTAGAGTGCAAGTGAGTTGAGTGCAGAAGGCAAGACGGCAAAAGCCAACGTGAGCACTTGTTCTGTACTTTGACTTTTTCATGGATATTTGTATTTTAGTGCACTGTGCATTTAACTGGCACCCTTAGGTACTAGCCCCACCCTTTTTAAGATGGCTACCTGGATCTCAGTCTCCATTTGCCTGATGAAGGCCACAGTGCTGAAACATTGGTGATACAGTCCTGAATAAACTTGTCTACAGCAAGTAAGATGGAGTGCTGGACCTTTTCATTTTCACATTTGCTGGAAGTGAAAGCACTTGAAGCCAGAACCTGTCATAATTTTCATGTGATAAACTATCAAACAAACCACGACCTCAATCAGCGGAGGTTAAAGGAAAGACATTTTCACCAAATCTCATAAAAGAAAGCTGCTCCTGCCTGAACTGTGGAAATATATTGGGTAGATTTGCACAAATGGGTGAAGTCGTCAACAACAACAGAATCTAAATTGCAACACTAGATGAATAAAATAACATTCTCCCCTTTAAATAAACTTTGGCCTCAGTCCTCAAAAACATCTTAAATCTAAACTGATCTTTGTCTTTTTATGGGCTAAGCCAATCTTTAAGGTGGCTTTGAGAAACTGGATGGTTCTGACCCAGAGAAGAAGAAGAAACACTGAACTTAGGGCAGATCTTAAATAAGGGATGGAGATAGAATATTTCAGGCAGGAGAACTTTCAGGATTTTTCCTGAATTATTTTTTTTTTATTTTTTTGGGCAATCCGGACAAAGTATTGTTGACTTTTTCAAGCGTCTGCTTGGATGTCAAAATATGTCTTAAAATGGGTCTAATTTTGCTTAAAACCCAGGTGCTCCTGCAGCAGGCCCCAGACCTCTGGCTGACTTTCATGAGCTCAGAGTAGAGCTGCTGCTCCTTCGTGTTGAAAGGAGCCAGCTGAGGTGGTTGGGGCATCTGGTAAGGATGCCCCCTGGGCACCTCCCTAGGGAGGTGTTCCAGGCACGTCTATCTGGGAGCAGACCCTAGGGAAGACCATGGACTAGGTAGAGAGATTATATCTCCGCACTGGCCTGGGAACACCTCAGGATCCCCCAGTCAGAGGTGGTCAATGTGGCCCAGGAAAGGGAAGTTTGGGGTTCCCTGCTGGAGCTGTTGCCCCCGCAACCCGATCCCAGATAAGCGGTTGAAGATGAGTGAGTGATCTGCTAAACTGCACAGGTTCCAAAAACTGGCTTTCTGATGGAACATTTTTGGCACACAATCTTCTTTCATAAATCTCTGATTTGTTTCAACCAAGGAGGCATGTTTGAGACAGTGCAGATTTCACAGGTTGATCATGATTTTAAGATGAAGGGAGGAGGTCAGCAGTAAAACCACCTGCTGAGACGCCGACTTGTACACAGTTTCCTCCGCCATTCTTGGAGACAAACGTCTGGAGCTGACAAACACACTGGGAATGCTTTGTTTCGTGGTTTGCATCGTATGCCACTAAAGCACGGCACCTCCAGAGCTTTGACTTCATATTCCTGCCTTATTATTGGCTAATTTTACTCTGATCAAACAGGATGAGGCTTCCTGTGCTCTTACTTTAGACATCTGCAGGACAGCCAGTGTTCCGCTCAGCTATAAATCCTGTAAAATTACACCATGATAGGTCAGGTGCACTGGCTGAACCAGCACTGACTCATTCTAGACATGACTCAAACCCTCAAAATTAAATAAATTCTGGAATATTTCTTAAAATGTATATTATATGACCTTTAACCCCTGTACACCACAGTGCCTAGATGAGGGAAAAAATAAACTGATGCCATTTATAACCAGAAGTGATGAAACTTTGACTGACTAATAGGAAAAGTGTGAAGTTGGTGTGTTATATTGCACAAAAAAGAGGTTGATGCTGGAGAGGTGTTCTGGGCATGTCCCATCGGGAGGAGGCCCCGGGGAAGACCCAGGACACGCTGGAGGGACTACGTCTCTCGGCTGGCTTGGGAACGCCTTGGGGTTCCCCCAGAGGAGCTGGGGGAGGTGTGTGTGGATCGGTAGGTCTGGGCGGCTTTGCTTGAGCTGCTGCCCCTGCGACCCGACTCCGGATAAAGCGGAAGAAAATGAATGGATGGATGGATGGATGGATGGATGGATGGATGGATGGATGGATGGATGGATGGATGGATGGATGGATGGATGGATGGATGGATGGATGGATGGATGGATGGATGGATGGATGCTTGCACAAGGTGCCCCTGGTGAATTATGGGGGACACAACCTTCTAACATCCATGCTGTTGTTTGTGTAGATGGATGAAGAGACTGAGAACTTATTGAACCTGGTAAGAGAAATTTATGGCAATATTGTATTGGAAAAGACAAGGAAATGCAAATATTTAGCTGGACTTGCACATCTGTTGCCATGACTACTGGAATGGCTGTTTATCACAAGACCACAAAACCCAGTTATTCCAAATGTGTTTTGCTAAAATTCAGAAAATTGCATTTTTGTGCACATCTGCGATAGAAGCTCGCCTACTGACTACTGCTACTACTGAAATTTGTTGCTAATCTCTGGGTCCTAATGGTCACTGTTGCTTGTAGTGTAATTATACAGTAACGGAATTACAGTATTATTTAATGATAAGCTACAATATGCCAGGTTTTGCTGTCATTGTACCTAAATTGCAAAAAAAAAAAAAATTGTAGTACTTTTTCCCAGGTTCTGCTGCTGCTTGTTCTAAATATTTAGGAATAAATCAGACCGTGTCACTGATGTGATCATTCATGTGGACACATAAAGGTTATGACTGTGAGCTAAAAAGGTCACATTCTTCTTTTTCCGTTTACTTGACACCTTTCAATAATTGAAGAATTTTTACTGCATAAAACGTGTCACTTTTCATTGCTCTCTGCTTGTGGAATTTATTCTCTTCTTTCCCGATTCTATTCTCAGATATCTTATTCAGTTTCACCTTCATTTTAATTTCTCTGGCTGACTTTTACTTGGTCATTTTAGTGGTTGAAGGAGGATTATTACTGATATATATTTAATTTGTCGGTCACCTTTTGGCACTTCTTTTGTATGGAAAAAGTAATAACGATAATGGGGTTTTGTGTGTGGCACAGATGGCAGGACTGGTACTTTGTACCTGTGAATTAGTTTCTGATAACAGAAGGCACTTCAAACCTCTTAGTTTATTATTTCAGGCACTTTTACGGCAGCACTGATTGTGCATCAGGTGCATGTGATTGATTGTGTTGGATAAAAGAGACTTTGAGCCATCAGACTGAGAAAAAGGCAGGAAGAGTGACAGGTTTTCAAGTTGTACTAATGACCATACGAGGGTTCAGTGGTTTGCACGAGTGCCTCACAGCACTGAAACCCATTAAGCCCTTAATGATTCGCCTGTTAATGGAACGCGTTCAATTAAACAATTAACTATGAAAGTCACCTAAATTAAACAGCACATCATCTCAAGAGTGTATTTCCAGGAAAAAAAAGTTTAGTGATTGTGAAAGCTCTGAAAACGAGTTATGTCTTTCACAAAAGCACAAACGCTCATAAATCCGTCCCAGTGTTCCTCGCTGATGACATATTGGTCTCGAAAGGATACAGAATGACTCCACAGGGCCAAAGTGACATCAAAGAGAGGCTTTAATGGTTTAAATCTCAAAAATAAAGCAAATAAAATGGAAGGAAAACAGTTTTTTTTTTATTATTTATAAGTGAGTGGACTCTGGGGCCACAGAAATCCCACTGTTACGTATACAATAAATGAAGGCAGGAAGCTTTGTTCACCCTGATGAATGCTGAAACCTCATCACACCACTGTTCTCTGAGGGAACAGAATGTGATGGGAACTACATCCCCTGAACAAAATCTCAAAAAAAATAAGCCCTCCCACAGAGCGCCTCAGGCCTACAGCCACTGCAGGAAAATGCGGGTGAAACCGAAATGCTACCGGACAAAAAATGTGAACCATTAGACAGCATTCTGCTACAAAACTGCTGCGGGACTTCTGAAAACCAAAACATCATTTTACGGGAAGGTGGGCATGAAGAACCCAGATTTCCTCACAGCTGATCATGACTTTCAGAGTGGAGGAGACCAGACCAGGTTGTGGGGAACGTAACCACATCCTGCAGGTCCTTCCAGGTGATCTAAGATCAGGTAGGATATGTAATGTTCTCGATCCATTGTGCATAACCAAAACACATGTGTTCATGCTCACTATAGCTGAACTTGGTGCCAATAATATGGACCAAATCTTCAAGGAACTATATCATATACTGAAAGAAATTATACAACACAACACGAAAGTATTTGTCTGAAATGTTATGCTCAAAATTCATCCACTTGCATCCTTGAACTCATCCTTTCACTTACTGAAGTTGATGACTATTTGTTGGTGGGTTTCCATTACTCTTCATTCAGTCATTCATTCATTTTTTATACCTGCTTACTCCAATCAAGGGTTAGTGTGTTGGACTGGGGCCTATCCAAGCAGTCATAGGAAATAAGGTGAGGTGCACCCTGGACAAGATGCCAGTCTAATACAGGGCCACATATAGACAGACAAACTCATTCCCACTAACATCACCTACGGTCAGTGTTAGGGTGAACAGACGTCCCACTTTGTGCGAGATAGCCCGGCATTTCTATTAACTGTCACAAATTGAGATAGTCCGACATTGTTATTGACAGTCAGGCTTCAGGTTTGACATGCGTGTTTTCTGATCTGACAAGTGTCAGATCAGAAAACACGCATGTCAAAGTGGGACCTCTCATCCTAGTCAATGTGCAGTCACCAATTCATTGACATGTCTTTGGAAGGGGGAGGAAGCCTGAGTGCATGAAGGAAACATGGGGGAAATACAACCCAGTCTCACAAGTTAATTTCGTGCTCCCGTCACGAAATACATTTTTGTGAGTTTTTTTTTTTTTTTTTTTAGTAATCTTACGATTACTAACCCTAACCATAACCCTCCTGCATCACTTTTAATTTTGTGCTTCCAGTACGAAAATGTGGCACTTTTCGTGACAATATCATGGACCAATAAATTAATGTATATTTCGTGATGCTGAATCACAAAATGCTGTGAGATATGGTAGGAAGAACATGCACACTCTACACAGAAAGGACCAGGTGGGACACAATCCCATGACCTTCTTGCTGTGAGGAAACAGTGCTAACCACGAAGCCATTGTGCTGTCCAATGAACCTCCAAATTGCACAAATTAAAGTAGCAAGTTGAAAATACATTTAATGGAAGCACGTTTTTTGAAAAACATTTTTAAGCTCGCATGAAGGGGTTTTTCAAACAATTAGAAAAAGCCTCATATTGAAAAACAGGTCTCATGATGTTCAGAAAGCAGGACACACATGACATTCTAAAATTCAAGACACGTTACATGAAAATGAAAAAAGAGAAGGAGCGCTTAAACATTAGCAGAGATAATAATTTTTTTATTTTTTTAACATCAAAATGGTAATATTTAGTGGGAATTACCATTCTGTCAACATTACTATTTTTCAATTCAATTTCAATTTATTTTCATTTATACAGCACCAAATCACAACAGAGTTGCCTCAAGGCACTTCACACAAGTAAGATCTAACCTTACTAACCCCCAGAGCAACAGTGGTAAGGAAAAACTCCCTCTGAGGAAGAAACCTCAAGCATACCAGACTGAAAGGGGTGACCCTCTGCTTGGGCCATGCTACGGACATAAATTACAGAACAATTCACAAAAGGAATAAACAGGAAATGCAGTTGGTGCACAGGACAGGAGGGTCTCCAACACAAATACCACACCCATCTCTGGATGGAGCAGCACCTTAAGCAGAGAGAAAAACAGAATCAGGCATCAGAAAGACAAGAAATACAGTATAATTTTCCAGCATTAAGTAAGAAAAACAGGAAATACTAAGGTGATCGCCGGGCCACTAGCCCTAAGCGTCACTAAAAGACCCAGAATTTAGGTAAAGTTGAGGCCGCGACCCACTCCGTTTCCTATTAAAATGAATTAAAAGAGTAAAAAGTGTAGAACTATACTATGCCAGTATGCTAGCCATACGAAAGGTAAAATAAGTGTATCTTAAGTTTGGACTTGAAAGTTGCCACAGAATCTAACAGTTTTATTGACGCAGGGAGATCATTCCACAGAACAGGGTCATGATTAGAGAAAGCTCTATGACCTGCAGACTTCTTGTTCACCCTAGGGACACAAAGTAGTCCTGCACCCTGAGAACTCAAAGCTCGGGCTGGTACATAAGGTTTAATTAGGTCAGCTAGGTAGGGAGGTGCCAGCACATGAACAATTTTATAGACTAGTAGCAGAACCTTAAAATCTGATCTCACTGGGACAGGAAGCCAGTGAAGAGATGCCAAAATGGGTGTCCTGTGGCCAAACTTTCTGCTTCATGTCAAAGTGTGGCTGCAGCATTTTGAACCAATTGGAGAGCCCTAATGCTGGACTGCGGTAAAACAGAAAATAGAACATTGCAGTAGTCCAAACTAGAAGAGATAAACACATGGATCAGGGTCTCAGCATCAGCCACAGACTGGATGGGATGAATCTTCGCTCTATTTCGCAGATGGAAGAAAGCAGTCCTCGTAATATTCCCCCCCCCCAGAGGACAACTTTATAATTTAATCAATAAAACAGGGGGGGAATAACAGAGTAAGCAGACAAACACCCAAACAAACAAGCAAACATACACTAAGGGCAAAAGTGACAGATGGGTGACAGACATTAAACAAAACAGAGAACAGAATTGTGTGAGCGTGCATATATGTTTTGCGTGTACAAATATGTATGCATGTTTATGTATATATGTCTGTATTAGTATGTGTGTGTGTGTGTGTGTGTGTGTGTGTGTGTGTGTGTGTGTGTGTGTGTGTGTGTGTGTGTGTGTGTGTGTGTGTGTGTGTGTGTGTGTGTGTGTGCATATCAATTAGGTATATATGAGTGTGTATGCAATTGTGTATGTGTAGCTGAAACTAGGAAATGAGTTATGGTTGGTGGTCAAGCAAGAGTTACTAAATCACTTTTGAAGGTAATTGGCTAGTCCAAACCAGATGAAGTGTGTGTTTAATTCCTTAATTTTCCAGAGATATATAGTCTAATAGTAAATTTTTCCAATGTGCAATGTTTATGTTTCCCTTTGTTTTCCAGTTCATAAGAATAGTATTTTTGGTGAGAGCTAGGGCTACAAGAAGTAGTTTATTATTATTATTTTTTATTTTATGTGAATGAGATTACCAGCAGTTATCGACATGTATAACTGAGTATCATCAGCATAGCAGTGAAAGGTAATCCCAAAACACCACAATATGTGCCCAAGGGGTGCTATATAAAGGGAGAAAAGCAGGGGGCCTAAGATGGACCCCTGTGGAACCCCAAATTTCATGTCAAGAGGTAGCGTTACTGTACAAAACACAGTGAGAATGACTGGTCAAGTATGACGTCAACCATGCAAGGGCACTCCCAGTAATCCCAAAATGATTTTCCAGCCTATCAAGTAGAATATGATGATCCACAGTATCAAATGCAGCACTGAGATCCAACAGCACAAGAACCGTAGTGGTGTCTGAATCCATTGCAAGCAGAAGATCATTCACCACTTTAGTGAGAGCCGTCTCTGTGGAATGATATTTTCTAAAAGCAGACTGCAGTGACTCAAAGAGATTATTCTCAGTAAAATGGTCCAAGAGCTGCCATGAAACCACTTTTTTCCATAATTTTAGAGCAAAGTGATAGATTTGATATCAGCCAATAGTTTTTCAATACACCAGGTTCAACATTAGGTTTCTTAAGCAATGGTTTAATCACTGCAGATTTGAAACATTTAGGAACAGATCCAGAAGTTAAAGAAAGATTAATAATTTCCAGCACAGGCAGCCCAAGAGTGGGCCACAGGTCCTTAAACAGTTTTGTTGGTATACGATCAAATAAACAGGTTGTGGTTTTTGTTGACATTATGAGTTTCATCAGCATTTCTAGTGAGATACTATCAAATTCTGTAAATCTAGGTAATACCTCAGTAGTGGCGCCCACCTCAATAGCATGGTGTAGTGGCTGGGTTAAAGCATGCTGGGATATGTTTAACCTAATGTTTTATATTTTCTTCTCAAATTATTCCAGGAAATCTTGTGCTGTAAAAGCAGAGCGAACTACAGGTGGTTGTCCATGAATAAGTGTTGCCACCGTGTCGAACAAGAACTTTGACTTATGATTGTTTTTGTTGATCAAATCAGAGCAATAGGCCCGCTTTGTAGCCAGTAATGCATGCTTATAGTCTATGATAGAATCACGCCATGCATGGTGGAATACTTCTAATTTTGAACTACAAGCCTTATGCTTGAGGTCATGCAGGTAATCACTGAACCAAGGTGACTGTGTTTTGGGGGGAATGCGGTTTTAACACAGGTGGTGCAATCATGTCAAGTGTAGTTTTGAGCACTGAGTTTAAACTATCCACAAGTCTGTCTACTGACTGGGTATTTGTCAAATGTGAAGCTAAGACATCAGACAGTCTAGCTTCGAGTTCAGTCTTAGTTGAGGAGTTGATCGCCATAGTGATATACAAGGTTGTTGTTCCACTAAAAACGGCAGCGAAACTGAAAACTTAATAAGTGAGTGATCAGAGATCATTGATGTAAGAGGCATGATGCCAATATTCGTGACAGCAATACCACGTGCGAGAACCAAATCCAGGGTATTTCCACTAATGTGCATCAAGTCCCGAATGCATTGCCGAAATCCTAATGTATTCACAAGTTCCATAAATGATTTACAGAGGGGATCAAAAGGCTTATTTATATGAATGTTAAAGTCACCAATGATTAGAATGTTATCTGCACAAGTTTGAGATGAACGCACCAAATTCATCTAAGAATTTATAATATGGGCCAGGAGGCCTTTATACAGTGGCAAAGTAATACGGCTGATTTTTATTCTTCTGAGCAGAGCTGAGAATCAGATCCTCAAACGAGTTATATTTGTGACCCCCAACAGCTAATAAGCTAAACCTAGATTTATAAGTAAGAGCAACACCCCCACCTTGTTTCGCATCACAAGGGACGTGACTAAATGTATATGGTGGTGGGCAGGCCTCATTTGGAGGACAGCTGTAGGTTTAAGCCAGGTTTCACATAACCCAATCATATCTAAGTGATTATCAATAATTAGATCATTAACTCATTGAGTGCGAGCCATTTTCAAAGTTCAGAACATCCCAGTGCCAGGATTTTTCAGCATTTGAGTGTTTTTTCAAGACCCATAGAAAATTGAGTTCTATGTCCATGTCAACAACAAACATACCAAAAGAAACTTCAGACTTTCCTTTATCATCAGAAAAAAAAAACACGTTTGTTTGTACCTCTTTCCATTCTTTAGTAATTGTCTGCAGAACATGGGTGGGTATCACTAAAAATGCTCTGACAAAAAACTGAGAAAATTGGCTTTTTGTGACAAGCAACATTTTAAGCAGAAAATGTCTTTGATTATAATTGTTTTTGCTTCAGTGACATCTCAAACATTATGAAAAGTGATCCTATTGTATAATGCACCAAAAATCATCCAATGAGTCAGGGTCAGGCTTGCTGAAATCCGAACCATCAGGGGAGGGACTCCGTCTGTCTCTCGGCGGCGCGTCTTTTCCCTCTGGCTCGTGTGTAAGTAAATGTTTTAGTAACTACTTGTAAAACATTTACAAAGCTTTCTTTTTTATGAGCTACTCATTGGTAAGAACATAAATAGATGGATTAATAATTATTAATAACAACAATGTAATGTCTTTATAAATCATACACAGAAAGTAAATCAATCAAACAAAACCAATTAGAACCAAAGCATGACCATGAAAACATGACGTGATATGAAAAAAACAAAACAAAACAAGGCTCAGAGCATGGAAGATGAACAGGGTTGAGAACTATACCAGCAGGCCCAAAAGGGCCAGATCATGATAGGTATTAAGTTTGCAAAGCATATCCCTCTAAGATTTTTATGGACATGTCTACAGAAGCAGGCCACAGTCTCAACTTGTTGAATTTCCCTCCCTGTCAGATAAACTACACTATCACCATAGTGGGTTTCTGCACTAATTTCCCCGCTAAGCTAATGGATATTCACCCATTTGTCATAAGCCTTGCAGGGTCTCTAATCACCTGCTCTGTGGCCTGCTGTAAATTCCTAATGTTACCCTCCCTGTAGAGCTCTATCTATCTAGAGCGCCTTCCCCAGTAGGGTGGAGGCTGTCCGGCATCAGCAAGCCACAGCGGCCCCAGAACGAAGGCCAGTTATCAATAAAGCTAAAGCCTTGCTGTCTACAAAACTGCGCCAGCCACCTGTTTAATGATGTCAGACTGCTAAACACCTCATCATTACCCCGGGAGGGGAGGGGACCAGAGACTATTAACCAATGCCGACACATCTTTCTGGGAAAGTCACAAGTCCTCTCTATGTCCATTTTTGTGACCTCTGAGTGCTTCATCCTGACATCATTGGCGCTGATGTGAATAACTGTGTCACTATATCTCATGTCATGTTCCTTCGTCTGTCTTCCCTTCTGCAGTGTCAGCACCCTAAGATGGGAGGCAGTGTCGGGAGCTCTGGCCCCAGGAATACATTTAACGTCAGCCGGCGTCTGTAACCTGACTTTGCGGGTTACAGCCCGGCGTTTCGGCCTGGAGACAGGAGTGGAAGTCACTTGTGGGCTCAGAGAATTCACATCAGGCAAATCCAAGGGGGGAGAACCAATTCACAGTTCGCAGTGGTGAGTGAGATCGGGGTACCACAACCGGGCACCAAGCCCTACGGGGCATCCTCCGCCTCGCCACAGTCCAAAAGCCATCCTCCACAGCTGGCGTTTCTAAGCTGATGCTTACTAGACATGACAGTTCTCTTGAGAATCTCATTAGAATGACAGTTATCACAAGAACACAGAAATAAATGGTAAATGGACTGCATTTATATAGCGCTTTTCCATCTGCATCAGATGCTCAAAGTGCACAGAACCCAGTCTGCACATTCCATCAGTTATGGAAATGCTGTCATTTTGTGATTCTGCTTTGTGGACATTCTGAAAATATTGCTAAACATTTGTGCAAATCTGAAAAGAAACTGAGGTGATGAGGGTTGGAATCCTTTGACCTATTTACTACTTTTAAAATATGTAACCGTGGCCGTAGTAGCCACCATGACCCTATGATTGGAAACTAAGCTTCACAGGCTACCTGATTGATGTTGCTGTTTTTATTTTATAGTGAATCTGCATTGTAAAAATGCCAGAAACACCCAAAATATGAGGTCCACTAGTCCTCACCTGAATCTATCACAAACCAAAAGCTCACAGCTGAATATGCAGGACTTTTTGCACACACACACACACACACACACACACACACACACATATATATATATATATGCCGAGCTCATCTCTGATTGCCGGAACAATGGCTGGAAAGCCCATTGTGAGCCTGTCGAGGTCGGGTGCCGCGGCTTCGCTGGCCATTCACTTGTGCGAACCCTCAAACTCCTTGGAGTGAAGGGACTGCAATTCAAGAGAGCCATCAAGAATACACTGGTGGCCGCAGAGAGGGCCTCAAGGTGGCTGTGGATCCGCAGGGAGGATCCGTGGAACAACGCGCCACTTGGACACAAGTCGGGGACTGTTCACCCCTGGCTGGGTCACCCAGGAGAGGGTGTATGAAGATCAAAGACCCGAAACACCCTATGACCCTGGGTTCTTCACTGATGACGTGTCCAAGTATCACCGAATATATATATATATATATATATATATATATATATATATATATATATATATATATATATATATATATATATATATATGGCTGAGTGGATCCTTGTCATTTGATTTGCACTTTGTACTTTGTATGTCACATGACATGGATTAATTCTTCCCATTTGTGTTGCATTGCATTTAGCGAGCAGTTTGATTCCATTTAGAGTCTAAATTTGGTTCCATACGTTTGGTACCATTGCACTCTGCACACACACACACACACACACACACACACACACACACACACACACACACATGCACACGTGCTCGCGCACCCACACATGTTCATGCATGCCCATGCACCCATGCATGCACATTCAGTGAAATCATTCAGATCTGTTCCTGCTCTGTTCCCAGCTTTCACCTCATGAAATATTCCTACCATTGAACATTCATCATTTGTATAACAATTCGTGCTAACACAGCAATGTCATCCACAAAACCATGAAATACATAAAAGTACCAGTCAATGCTTATATACTCATCACTTCGTTCTTTATATTCAGTGTCTGTTACAAGTAAACATCATAGATGAAGAAGTCCAAAGAACTAAGTTCTTATTCAACATTGTTGTTCAAACTCTGTTTCTGAGCTTTTCTGAGATATTGCCATATTTGTGAATAAAACTTCACATTCACAGATGTGTGAGTTTAAATATATGAAGCTAAAAACATGTTGCCTGAAGGCAGTATTTTATATTTGAGGGACGGCTTGGTCCTAGAACTTTGGTGCTGTCTCAGCCTGTTGTTGTTTCGCGCTCCTGTGGCTCTGCCAGGATAAACGGATGATTTTTCTCACCAGCATCTCAACCTAAGGTAAATATCGGACCAGTTTGCAGACCCGTGTTCCTGGAATGATGCTGAAGTGTCGGCTTCAGGAATGTTGTGCTGGCTGTCTGCCTTCCAGAGTCGTGAGAGGAACGTTTCCCTCTGGCTAACCTCCTCCTCCTCCTCGTGTCCTCCTCATGTCCTCCCTCCCTCTCTCTCTGTCTGTGAGAGCAGAGGGACTTTCTGTACGTGGCTGACTGTCTGACCTCATTTTGGGGATAATATTAAGCTGGTGAATGAATGAATGAATGGATGGATGGATGCTGGTCACCAACCATGCCCCTTCACAGGTATTCCTAGAATTTATTAATTAATTTATTTGTTGCCTTGATTTGTTCATCTCCTTTTTCTACAAATACACTGTCTACAAATTTACTGCACAGAGTCTGACGACCTGCTCCCAAAAGACTGGAACTTGAGGTCCAGTTTGTGAGCATGCTGCCCTTTTACAGCATCCAATTACAGATGCTGTAAAAGGGCAGCATGCTCACAAAGTGGAAATTTACTCGTATCTTCTTCCCAGCTGGAGCCTTGATGGTCCACTTGCAGTCCACAGCAGGAGGATAGAAGCTGGGGTGAAAGGGAGACATGAAGGTGCCCTTGCTTCGGATTACGGATGGCAATCACCCAGGCAGACAGCGTGTCCATCCCCACTTCAACAGAGCAGCTACCTGCCACAACCAGGTGAAATGCAGGTGATTCATAAAAGTAAAAATCAACTAGAAAAATGAGCTCCTGTTCCTCTTGAGAGATCCCAAGTCATTCCCAGAGCAGATGAAATGCAGTAGGCACTTTCTCTAGTGTCTTCTGGTCTGACCCTTGGAGTTTTCTCTCGAGGTGGACGTGCTCGAAAAACCTCCAAAGGAGGACATCCACGGTTCACATTGCTTCAACAGGTTCCTTTCCACATGCATAAGCAGCAGGTCTTCTCACCCCGTCAATCAGGATGAGTCCAGCATCAGTAATCTTTCTCCTCCAGAAACACCTGCAAGGTTGAAGTTAATCTGTTCTGGTTTCTGACTAATTCAGACATACGTGCAAATGAGTTCCCACTCCTTTGAGCTGCCATGAACACTCAGTCCAACCACCTGAGATCTCCTGAAAAGGACGGACTCGGGCTGCTTTCAAGTAAAACTGGTGCACTGGTGTTTGTAGCATGAAATACAAAGATGAGCTGACAGTTGCGGTGCCATAATTTATAATATGTTCTGAAAAAAAGACATTAACGTCAACAAATAGAAGTCATGGTGTATGACCTCTTTGTGACGTCCCTTCATGAGATTTCTCTAACTGTTGGCTGAAAAAATACTTGTATAAACAATTTTTTTGCAGTTACAGCAGCGGCAATAATGTCAGAATGTATTGATCTCTTTTGAAAAACAAAAGGACAAACTCTTTCAGAAGCAGCTGCAGTCTGCATGTTGTTGAGATCTTTGGGCTCTGTGGGCTGAACACAGCTGCAGACATTTATCCTGCAGCACATTTATCCTGCAGCACATTTGTCCTGCAGCATTCGGAACAGTGTGGATGCATGTGACCTGTGAACCTGTTGATGGTTTCCAAGACCCGATTCAAAACCCGAGGTGACAGATCTTTAAAGCCAAGGCGCCTTGTCTCTGGAATGAACTGTCCTTGTCCTTGTGTAGAGACTTTCAAAAAGCAACTCAAGAGTCTCTTTTTTAAACAGGCTTTCCAAAGCTTTTAGACGGTTGGCACCATGACGTTTTTATTTTATATTGTGATATTTTATCTTGTAAATGGCTTTGTGACCTTTGTCTGTGAATAAAGTTTACTTACTTACTTACTTACTTACTTACTTACGTGTTAAACGGTCAATCGTATAATATGTGAACATGAACAAAGTGAACGTTTGTCACATGCAGGATCCAGGTTGGTTAATGATGAGCAGTTTTCAAAAATGAAGGCAGAAAAGTACTCTAGAATATTAACAATGAAGAATAAGGTATTTATTTACAAAAACTTTAAGGGCACTTTTGAGTCAGGCATTTATTTCTATCCAATATATCCTGTTTTAATGCAATGACTGGAGTTTATCACAGCACAGGTTGGCTGTTGGTCAAACTAACCAAATAACACAAAAAGTGAACACATTCATCAGCAAATTTTTATTCCTTTGCCAAATGATTTGGTTTGAAATTAGAAACTGCTAAAAGAGGAACTGTTCATTTTCTTGTCCCCATTAATTTGTGACACACTGTCAATAACTGTGTTGTTACAGCCCTAGAAATGGAAAATGGTGTAAATGTTTTGGAATTTTTACTGATGCATCAGAATGTAATGATGGCTGAAGATGAGCTTGTCTGTCCTTATTTATGTGGTCGTTCCTCTTTTAAAAGGTGAATATGATGCATCATATTTGAGAGAAGCTCAGCAACAGAAGTTATTTAAGCTACACAATATGACTGTGTTATCATGACAATAGGAAAATGTCTTCTCACATTGTGCTTGATCTTTTATTCCGTGATGTCGCATTCAGTTTTGAAAAATGCTCTCATTTTACCTGGTGTAACAAATTCAGCACACCCGTACAGATTAGCCTCTCTCTCGAAAAGCCAGAATTTATCCTCTCAGTGTCACGGGGAGCAGAACAGAGTCCCCGTGCAGCTCAGTATCAAAGATCAGAGCACGACTGTGTCACACATCAGAGGAGTTGCGGCAGAAAACTCAGCTGAAGCCTTCAACAACACTGATTTATTG
Organism: Thalassophryne amazonica; assembly: GCF_902500255.1. NCBI lineage: Eukaryota > Metazoa > Chordata > Actinopteri > Batrachoidiformes > Batrachoididae > Thalassophryne > Thalassophryne amazonica. The sequence goes on along the minus strand of NC_047113.1, from coordinate 85,463,412 downwards.
AAAATAAATTCATAAAATGCTTTCAACACACATTGCAGAGGTGGCTGTGCTCAGGCATTAAGAAATAAATGGTTTGTTTTCCTGACTAAGTTATCCCTGAGGGCCCTCTCCCACTCGAGGGCATCTCTGCCCTCAAGCACACAGGCAGAGAGCCTTCATGTGTTTTGGAGGAGTGGCCTTGACTTTACATTGTTACAAATTTGCATGTATAGTTTTTACTTAAATTTTTTGTCAGTTAAATGATATTGAAAGCTGAAATTATGTAAATAAAATCCATTGTTAAAATGCAAGTTTAAATAAACTAACCAGTAAACACAATGTTTCAAAAGTGTATTTTTTTTAACTTGGGGTATTAACCCTCTGGGGTCTGAGGACATTTTTGGACAGTTCACTCGCCTGGCATAAATGTTTTATTATTGCTGTTAACAGCTCTCCCTGCATCCCACAATCAAGTTTTATGTCTCTTTTTTTCAGGACAACCTGTACTTTCAGAATATATATGCTATAGTTGTGTTTTATAAGTGTAATGAAGATTTACAATTAGAAATAAGAAAGTAAAAAGTAAAGCGGAAAATAAATTTCCACACACATTTATTCAAAACACACACCAAACTACTGTTTTGACACATTATAAAGGTAATTTGGGCTCTTGTGTGAAAGACTGTACAACATAAAGGTTTTAACAATAAACACAAATGCACATCTTGAAGAATATATACAAAATGGTCTATGCGTTTTGTTTGTCTTCATCTCAAAGCAATTTCTGCCTGCTATTACACAAAGGTCACATCACAAAGCTCTACTCTACTGTGTTTTGGAGTGTTCTGTCCTACTCTGAAAGCAGCTTTGACACTTTGGCCCATTTACACTCTGAGGAGTGGCCCCTCCCCCTCGCTCCATTGATATGGTAAACAGTGCTTTATGGTGGAGTGAGAGAGCTTGCCACAGGCTTATTCAATAACATTCACAGGTAATGAGGAGTGGAGCATCTCTAAAACTCACACACTCTGTGTTTGAGCACTGGAGCCAGCAGCCAGGAGGCTATTCAAACGGGCCAACTAGTAACACATCACTACTAAAAACGATCTTTGGTTTATCACGTGAGGCACATCTGCCCTACGATTGGATTTTGGAAAACCATGTGACGGTGAACCAATTCCGATTGGACACTCACATTGTGCATGTCATCACACAGCATCTATGAGGAGTACAAAGATGGCCGACGGCTGGCTCAAAAGTCCGCGGAGTTAACTTTGCAGCAAAAATAAAAGTATGTTTCTATCTCATATCATTAAACAGTTATTTATAATTTAGTAAAGCTTGGTCTCAGCCGTCGTATACGATGGCATCAGCCCCAGAGGGTTAAACATTCACACGAAGGTCCGAAATTAAAAGAGGAGGAGGAAAAGCAGAATAAGGAACTTTATTGTCATTGTACACACATACAATAAAATGTGTTGTTAGGCAAGCAAGCTAACCACTGTGCTGCCCCTAAAAATAATCAAATATGAATGACGTTTGAGTAAATATTTTAAAATAAGAAATGCTTACCATGTGGTCATTACAGCTATTCATTAAATTTGACCAAAAATCATGATATGTATTATCAGGATATGAAATGACTTCTATCATGATACAAATTTCTGTAATCAAACAGCATGACTACATAACATTTGTCCTGTTACCAACAGTCCAACTTCTCAAGTAATAAGTTATAACCAAAAAACTACATTGATTTTTGGGTAATAATTCATTACCCATAAAACATTATTGATCAAAGAATGGAAGAAAATGTGCATCTCAGATCATTTGTCTCCTTCATTTTCTGACAATGACTTTTTAATGATGACAGACTTTGTTGGGGGGTTCATGATGTTGACTGTTTGATACCTTCAGTACCTGGTACAGCACTCAAACAATTCTCACTGTATACTCTGTTGCACATTTTTGTCAGGTTTTAGCCCTGGACCTGCCCAGAATCTGGTTTTGTCCCCCAGTGTCCGTCTGTTTCCCTTTCTTTGTCCTTCTGTCCACCCCTGAGTGTTTATTTTCTGTTTCTTCCACTTTGGTCTTGGTTTTATGATCTGTTACACTGCCATGTTAAGTTCGGATCTAGTTTAGTCACTGCTTTTTATTTAGTCATACTGTGTTATCACATTAGGTTTTGAGGATTATCTGTTACACTTCAGCCACTTAATGAGTTATGTTCTAGTTTAGTCTTCATCACTTGCTTTCTGGTTATTCAGTCACTCTGTCTTGAGCACATTTGTCCCTCAGGTTTTTCTGTACCCTCTGGCCACATGTTGAGTTCTCATCTAGTTTAGATCACCTTTAATTTTCTGTTTCTGCTTTTTTCACTTGTTTATTCTGCTTCCCTCACATTTGTATTTTAGGTATCATTTTTTCCTAATTGTTTAACATTTGCTCTGTCACTATCACTTTCCTCTTTTTGCTGCTTTTGTCTTTGACACGCCCACCTGTCACTCCACTCGTCTTGTCCAGCCACGCCTTCTTCCCTGCACCTGTATCTCATCACTCCCTGATTATCCTCTGCTTTTAAACCACTTGTTCTCCACAACTCACTGCTAGTTCCTTGTGCTTCATGCCTCGTGCTCTTGCCCTCGTTCCAAGCCTTCCTCGTCTTGTTTTTGCTGTGTCTTTCTGTGCTCAACTCGCACCCGTGTTTGACCACATCCTTGCCTTTTGACCATCTGTACCTCCGCCTGTACTGATTGACTCTTTGTGTATCGGCCTGAGCCTGTTTTTGGATAAAGCTTTTTTCTTAACCCACATCTGAGTCATGCATTTGTGTCCATCTGCCCACTGTGCCTTGTCACCTCACTCCCTGACAATTTTAAACGCAGCTTTTAGATCCACTTATGAGCTATGAAAATGTCTTCTTGCTATGGCACTGCAAAATTAAAAGAAATGAATAAATAAGAACAAGATTCAGTTTTTTGGTGTAGTCAGACACAGTGCTTGAAATGGTGCACTTACAATTACTGAAGCTGAAGAGACAAATGGACGTATAAAGTGCGCATTGGCTTTCATTATTCAATTTAAAGTCAAGAATAGGAGACAGAAATTGTCAATGTTTTGCATAGTGACTACACACACACACACACACACACACACAAATTGTTGGCAAATTAAATTCTGCATTAATACAGTATTTGTGTAGACAAGTCTAGCTACAGGTACAAATACAGTCACCTGAACCTGATCCACGAGGCCTGTTGTTTGTTTATTTATTCATTCATTTTTCTACACCCACTTATTCTAATTAAGGGTCATGGGGAGGTGGAGCCTATTGCAGCGGACACTGGCTGAGAGGTGGCGTTCACTCTGGACAGGATGCTAGTCTACCTCAGGGACACATATAGACAGACAAATTCATTCACACACTCACTCACACCTACAATCAATTTTAGAATCACCAGTTCACCAACCTGCATGTCTTTGGATGTGGGAGGAAGCAGGAGCACCCAGAAGGAGCCCATGCAGACAGAACCTGGTCTGAAGAGAACCTGGAACCTTCTCGCTCTGAGGCAACAGTGCTAACCACTAAACCACTGTGCTGGATTCATTCATTTTGTACTGCTTATTCGGATGGGCGTCACAGTGGCAGTAGACCAAGCAGCTCAGCCACACTTCCCTGAACCATTACCAAGACAGCTGGGAAATATTATATTGTCTCTCCAGTGTGTCCTGGGTCTACCCCAGAGCTTCCTCACAGTTGGATGTTCCTGGAAGACCTCCCTAGGGAGATGACCCTTATCAGATGCCCGAACCACCTCAGCTGGCTCCTTTTAATGTAAAGAAGTAGCGGCTCTACTTTGGGTACCTCCCAGATAGTTGAGCTTCTCACCCTGTCATGAAGTGTGAGCCCAGATAACCCATGGAAGAATCATATTTCCACTTCTTCTATCCCTAACCTTGTTCTTTTGGTTGTTGCCCACAGGTCATGACCATAGATGAGGATTGGAGTATAAATCAAGAGTCTTACTTTCTGGATCAGTTCTTTCTTCACCACAATGGTCCAGGAGTCACCTTGTCACCTTGCCTGGATTAGGGAAACTGTGGCCTCTTCCTGGAGAAAGGTCTGGGAGGGGGGAGCTTGTAGGAGTGCCACCTGGTGGTTGGGTCTACAACTGTGGAACCCAGTCAGGCTCATCCTGAAAACAACAACATGGTGCCACCTGCATGTGGGCTCAAAACCTGCAAGGAGAGGGTACAGGCTCTGGTTCTCTGTTCTGTGGGCACTGGACAGGGGCAAATGTCCACACAGACTGACACGTGGCATCTTATTTGTTTCAGCAGAACGAGAGCAGCCAAAAGAATCACCCATGTCTGTTCAGAAGCTTTTAAATTCCAGGAGGAAGTGAAATCAAATCTCTAATCACTCATCAGGTTTTCCTTCTTCTCCTGCCGCCTCCTCATCAGCACTGATAAGAATAATGGTGTTAACATAAAAGCCATTCTTAACTGCAATCTTTTTTCAGTAATCAGAATGATCACAAAGACAGTTACTGGATCAGGAAAAACAGGCCAATTAAGAATTGTGTAAAAATGTACAAAAGTTAATGTTCCAGAGGGAGCGAAAAAAGTGTGCAAGGCAGCATTTTCTATCAGCTGCTCAGGAAGCTTTTTGTGACTTGTGATGAAGCTTTTAAATTACAGTCTCTGTTAGTGCTCATACTTCACCTGTTTAAGTATCGTGAGAGCTGTTAATTGCAATGCAGAAGTTGAATAGAAAAATTAAACAAGCTGCAAAAGAAGTCAGTGAGATTCCACCTTTTTTTTAGCTGCTGTATGATTTATGCTGCACTTTGGTTCTGCTCATAAAAGGAAGTTTTTAAAAATGTCAAGTGTCTGCTTTAAACTGAGGGCTGACAAAATGTTCCGTGGAGGGATTTTACAAGTCAGCGTGTGGATTCACACCTGAACCATACACAGCCAAAGTACGAGGAGAAAAAACAAAACATCTATGGGAAAGTAAAGTCCATCAATCCTTGTCGTTTTAACCCACTCTCTACATTATGGTGCTGCACCATATGTAGGAAGACTCAGTCCTGCGGAGGCCCTGAGGCCCGTTGGTGCGGGTGATCAGCCTCAGAGTCTGGAGCGAGACACGGATAAGTGTCAGGAACTCCTTCTTGGATGGGATGTCAGTCCAATGTCAATTACTTTCCAAGACAAGGATGATTCCCATTTACAGCTTGGTGGACTAAAACAATGCAGGTGAACTGTCATGTCCAAGTGCCACCGGGAATCAAACCTGGGCCTACACATTATCATCACACCTCTTACTCCACTGCTGCGCCACATGTCATCAAATGTGTTTAATGTGTTTGTCAACACATTTTGTTTGAGAATTTTTACAATGTTTGTTTGTTTTTTGTTTTGTTTTGTTTTGTTTTTGCTTGTTTGATTTCTTCCAGAAATCTGTAACTGCTGGCCAAAAGGATGTAAGGATTCACTCAACTTGCAATTCGATACAATTCTGAAATGACAATATGATTTTCTCACAAGCTTTTTTTTTTTTCACAGTATGAGTTGCAAAAAAAAAAAAAAAAAAAAAAAAAAGACTGGAATAATATTACTTTATTTCTAGAAACTGTCCAAAACAACCAGGGCTGATATGAGTTCAATCAGCTGATTTACTCAATGTAAAAAAATAAAATAAAATAATAATAATCAAATAAGTTTTTTTTTTTTTTTTTTTTAGAAATTAGTACTTAAACATCACCGAAATATGAAATCAGTACCATTAATTAATGGTACTTATTCATCTTGTATGTGCACCTTCACGTTTTCACATGTCAATAAAGATTATAACGAGTGATAATATTTGTATTGTCTCATTTTGAAGAGTAAAATAAATAAAATTCAAAAATGTCTATTTAAGTCAATAAAAGTCTATTTAAATTGAAAAAAAAATAAAAATGCGACTGAAATTGTTTTTATTCTGAAATTGCAAAAACAAAATCTATATTTTTTAAACAAATCCCACATCAAAATAACGACATGAAATAAGCTCCCATTGACATAAGAAATAAAAACATATACGAGGGCTGTCAATAAAGTAACAGTCCTTTTTATTTTTTTCAAAAACTATATGGATTTCATTCATATGTTTTTACGTCAGACATGCTTGAACCCTCGTGCGCATGCGTGAGTTTTTCCACGCCTGTCGGTGACGTCATTCGCCTGTGAGCACTCCTTGTGGGAGGAGTCGTCCAGCCCCTCGTCGGAATTCCTTTGTCTGAGAAGTTGCTGAGAGACTGGCGTGTTGTTTGATTAAAATTTTTTCTAAACCTGTGAGACACATCGAAGTGGACACGGTTCGAAAAATTAAGCTAGTTTTCAGTGAAAATTTTAACGGCTGATGAGAGATTTTGAGGTGATTCTGTCGCTTTAAGGACTTCCCACAGTGCGAGACGTCGCTCAGCGCTCTCAGCCGCCGTCGTCAGCCTGTTTCAAGCTGAAAACCTCCACATTTCAGGCTCTATTGATCCAGGACGTCGTGAGAGAACAGAGAAGTTTCAGAAGAAGTCGGTTTCAGCATTTTATCCGGATATTCCACTGTTAAAGGAGATTTTTTTTAATGAAAGACGTGCGGACGGATCCGTGTTGATAACCATTTGTAAAATCCAGGCGGCTTTTGATGGCTTTCAGTGGAGTGAGTATATGAGAAATTGTTTAACAGGCAGGACATGTTCCAACTTGTCCTTAAGGCTTTCAACAGAGGTGTTTTTCCTGTGGCGGAGCGTCGCGTCGGCTGCGTCCCGACGCGCAAACCCGTCCGCACGTCTTTCATTAAAAAAAATCTCCTTTAACAGTGGAATATCCGGATAAAATGCTGAAACCGACTTCTTCTGAAACTTCTCTGTTCTCTCACGACGTCCTGGATCAATAGAGCCTGAAATGTGGAGGTTTTCAGCTTGAACAGGCTGACGACGGCGGCTGAGAGCGCTGAGCGACGTCTCGCACCATGGGAAGTCCTTAAAGCGACAGAATCACCTCAAAATCTCTCATCAGCCGTTAAAATTTTCACTGAAAACCAGCTTAATTTTCGAACCGTGTCCACTTCGATGTGTCTCACAGGTTTAGAAAAAAATTTGATCAAACAAAGCGCCAGTCTCTCAGCAACTTCTCAGACAAAGGAATTCCGACGAGGGGCTGGACGACTCCTCCCACAAGGAGTGCTCACAGGCGAATGACGTCACCGACAGGCATGGAAAAACTCACGCATGCGCACGAGGGTTCAAGCATGTCTGACGTAAAACATATGAATGAAATCCATATAGTTTTTGAAAAAAATAAAAAGGACCGTAACTTTATTGACAGCCCTCGTATGTCCATCCATCCATCCATTTTCTTCTGCTTCATCCTAGGTCGGGTCGCAGGGGCAGCAGCTCAAACAAAGCCGCCCAGACCTCCCAATCCACACACACCTCCCCCAGCTCCTCCGGGGGAACCCCAAGGCGTTCCCAAGCCAGCTGAGAGACGTAGTCCCTCCAGCGTGTCCTGGGTCTTCCCCGGGACCTCCTCCTGATGGGATGTGCCCGGAACACCTCTCCAGCGAGGCGTCCAGGGGGCATCTGGAAAAGATGCCTGAGCCACCTCAACTGGCTCCTTTCGACAGGAGGAGCAGCGGCTCGACTCCGAGCTCCTCCTGAGTGACCGAGCTCCTCACCCTATCTCTATGGGAGCGCGCAGCCACCCTGCGGCGGAAACTCATCTCGGCCGCTTGTACTCGCGATCTTGTTCTTTCGGTCATGAGCCAAATCTCACGACCATAGGTGAGGGTTGGAACGTAGATCGATCAGTAAATCAAGAGCTTTGCCCCCCTGCTCAGCTCTCTCTTCACCATGACGGTCTGATACAGCGACTGCATCACTGCAGAAGCTGCACCAATCCGTCTGTCGATCTCACGCTCCATCCGTCCCTCTCTTGTGAACAAAACCCCGAGATACTTAAACTCCTGCACTTGAGATAAGGACACTCCACCGACCTGAAGAGGGCAATGCACTTTTTTCCAGTCGAGAACCATGGCCTCGGATTTGGAGGTGCTGATTTTCATCCCGGACACTTCACACTCGGATGCAAACCGCTCCAGTGCACACTGAAGGTCCTGATTTGACAAAGCCAACAGAACCATATCAAACAGCAGAGACAAGATTCTGTGGTTCGCAAACCGGAGCCCCTCTACACCCTGACTGCTCCTAGAAATTCTGTCTATAAACATAATGAACAGAACCAGTGACAAAGGGAAGCCCTGGCGGAGGCCGACGTGCACTGGAAACAGGCTTGACTTACTACTGGCAATGCGAACCAACTCCCTGCTGCTGTAGTACAGGGACCGGATAGCCCTTAACAAAAGACCCCAGACCCTATACTCCTGGAGCACTCCCCGCAGCGCGCCTCGAGGGACACGGTCAAATGCCTTCTCCAGATTCACAAAACACATGTGGACTGGTTGGGCGAACTCCCATGAACCCTCGAGCACCCGATGGAGCGTGTAGAGCTGGTCCAGTGTGTCACGACCAGGATGAAAACCACACTGCTCCTCCTGAATCCAAGGTTCGACTGCTGGTCGAATTCTCCTCTCCAGTACTCTGGAATAGACCTTACCGGGGAGGCTGAGGAGTGTGATCGCCCTGTAGTTGGAACACGCCCTCTGGTCCCCCTTCTTAAACAGAGGGACCACCACCCCGGTCTGCCAATCCAGAAGCACTGTCCCCGACCGCCACGCAATGTTGCAGAGACGTGTCAACCAAGACTGTCCCACAACATCCAGAGACTTAAGGTACTCAGGACGGATTTCATCCACCCCAGGAGCCTTGCCACCGAGGAGTTTTCTGACCACCTTGGTGACTTCGGCCTGGGTGATGGACGAGTCTGCCTCTGAGTCCCCCAACTTTGCTTCCTCTTCGGAAGACGTGACGATGGGATTGAGGAGATCCTAAAAGTATTCCTTCCACTGCCCGACAACATCCCCAGTCAGGGTCAACAGCTCCCCACCCATATATATAATATAGTCATAACCCTGAAATCTTTTAAACACAGAAAATCATTTTTATAAAATGATCTATTTATTTAAATGCATTTTTTTTTTTTTTTTTTTTTACTTTTCCACTAAACACTCCTTCCAAATTGGGTGGGTAAGCATCATGTGATGAAAAGGTGCAGCCCAGCTCCAGCCAGGAGAAAATGCAGTGTTTATCATTAAGGTTATATTTTGGAAATTCCCTTTCATAACTCTACAATATTGTCTGCGTCACCCACCCACATGCCGCTGCAATCGTGTTTTTGTGAATGTGACACGTTAAATCCAGACTCAGTATTTACTACCTGAATTTCTGTCAAATAGTTGTGTGTATTTGTGAGAAAAAGCACTGCAATTTTTTATCTCGACCAATTTAAATCTTCACACATTTATACTGATTTTAACTGATATGTGATTGTTACATACTTAGCTATTAGCCTTTGCTGACATTATCATTGCCTATTATAAAAACATCAGGTAGACCACCACCATTCATAATACGAGGTCTGTCAATAAAGTATAGGTCATTTTTATTTTTTTCAAAAACTATATGGATTTCATTCATATGTTTTTACATCAGACATGCTTGAACCCTCGTGAGCATGCGTGAGTTTTTCCACGCCTGTCGGTGACGTCATTCGCCTGTGAGCACTCCTTGTGGGAGGAGTCGTCCAGCCCCTCGTCGGAATTCCTTTGTCTGAGAAGTTGCTGAGAGACTGGCGCTTTGTTTGATCAAAATTTTTTCTAAACCTGTGAGACACATCGAAGTGGACACGGTTCGAAAAATTAAGCTGGTTTTCGGTGAAAATTTTAACGGCTGATGAGAGATTTTGAGGTGATACTGTCGCTTCAAGGACTTCCCACGGTGCGAGACGTCGCGCAGCGCTCCCAGGCGCCGTCGTCAGCCTGTTTCAAGCTGAAAACCTCCACATTTCAGGCTCTATTGATCCAGGACGTCGTGAGAGAACAGAGAAGTTTCAGAAGAAGTCGGTTTCAGCATTTTATCTGGATATTCCACTGTTAAAGGAGATTTTTTTAATGAAAGACGTGCGGGCGGATTGCAGCGTCGGCTCGCAGCCGCTGCGACGCTCCACCACAGGAAAAACACCTCTGTTGGAAGCCTTAAGGACAAGTTGGAACATGTCCAGCTGTTAAACAATTTCTCATATACTCACTCCACTGAAAGCCATCAAAAGCCGCCTGGATTTTACAAATGGTTATCAACACGGAGGTGTTTTTCCTGTGCCGCCCCCCCTCGCCGGCTGCATCCCAACGCACGGACCCGTCCGCACGTCTTTCATTAAAAAAAATCTCCTTTAACAGTGGAATATCCGGATAAAATGCTGAAACCGACTTCTTCTGAAACTTCTCTGTTCTCTCACGATGTCCTGGATCAATAGAGCCTGAAATGTGGAGGTTTTCAGCTTGAAACAGGCTGACGACGGCGCCTGGGAGCGCTGCACGACGTCTCGCACCGTGGGAAGTCCTTAAAGCGACAGTATCACCTCAAAATCTCTCATCAGCCGTTAAAATTTTCACCGAAAACCAGCTTAATTTTTCGAACCGTGTCCACTTCGATGTGTCTCACAGGTTTAGAAAAAATTTTGATCAAACAAAGCGCCAGTCTCTCAGCAACTTCTCAGACAAAGGAATTCCGACGAGGGGCTGGACGACTCCTCCCACAAGGAGTGCTCACAGGCGAATGACGTCACCGACAGGCGTGGAAAAACTCACGCATGCGCACGAGGGTTCAAGCATGTCTGACGTAAAAACATATGAATGAAATCCATATAGTTTTTGAAAAAAATAAAAAGGACCTATACTTTATTGACAGCCCTCGTAAATCTCTCAACTGTGCAGGCACCACGTCGACATCAAATTTCATTAATTGTAAATCACATTCCTAAAAATATTACCAGTTGCAGCTTTACACATTGCGCTTACTGTTTGCTGCAGCAGGGAAACAGGATGCAGCAGAGTTGTGTGTGTTGTAGGTTTGGGGTGGAATGCAAGGATGCCAAAAAGGGGAAAACAAGGTAGAAGGATTCTAGGAATCCATGATTAACAGGGGCCCAGAGAGTCCCCTAATACAATTATAATACTGACAAAATAATATGGGGGTGGGGGGGCAGTAAAATAGCTTTTCATGGGGCCCAAAATCCCTGGTGGCACCCCTGGTGAAATCTCTCCCTGTCTGAGACCTCTGATACAATATGGCATGGAATCACAAGACATTAGGCATTATGATGTTCAAGACCTAACCCCTGATGTCAGTACAGTACAGTTTTGATTATGCAACTATGATTATACATATTCACATTTTATGCATCAAGCAAAAGCATAAAATGAATAAATATGAAATAAATGAATAAATAAATAAATAAATAAATAAATAAATAAATAAATAATAATAACAATATAATAATAATAATAATAATAATAATAATAATAATAATAAATAAATGAAAACAATGAATAAATGCCTGTCCAGATCACGCAGAAAATTACCCCCCCCCCAACACACACACACACACACACACACACACACACACACACACACACACACACACACACACACACACACACACACACACACACACACACACACACACACACACACATACGCAGCTGCAGCAGTGTTTGACAGGCAGAGGAGGGGCTGTGGAATTAGGATCTTAAATAGCCCACCCAGTTTGGAAGGAGTGTTTAGTGGTTTATGTAGATGGTGTGATTCAGTGGTAATTAAGTGGTAATGAAGTGAACTGAGGCATGACTGTATTTGAAAAGCATGGCTACGGGTCTGCAGACTGGTGAGAAACATTACTTTTTGTTTGTGACCTTCAGGGGGTGCTGCTGAAATTATTATTATTATTTTTTTTTTATCTCACAGTTCTTTGTGGTGGAGTGTTGCTTTAATGCTGGAAAGCATGTTCTCACCACTTGCACTGCAATAACTTGGTCATGATGGTGGCATTGGAGGTCTCAGCCAAGGATCTGATACACCACGGTTCCTTCATATGTGGATCCAGACCCACATTTTAGATGGTGGTCAAAAATGTGTTTGAAAGCTCCTTTAGTTCCAGAGAAGTAAAATGGCGGCAGCAATACCATCATCAAGTGTGTAATTCCTGCTCATTGTTATAAACCGTGTGGTTAAATTTATGTTGCCAATTCCCACTGTGACCACAACTATAAAACACAGACTTGCAGATATTTGTGACTTAAAGTCACAAATGGAGACATAAACAGCTGTTGGAAGGCATTTTAAACACAGACATTAATTTCACACTAAAGTTATTGTCGACGTTTCTGCAACACCTTTAAAGCCAAAAATTCGAAAACCGAACACACAACCTCCTCCAGGGTCACTGCTGCCCCCGTCCTCCAGGAACTCAGACACAATGTGAGCCAGTGGTGACAAATAAACAACACAGAGCTTTAGAACATCCGCAAACAGGGGGATTAGCATGGACCAAATTTGTCCAAAAACACTTCAGTTCTTGTGTTCCGAGACCATTCTAGAATCCTTGACCTCTCTGCACGTGTTGATAAAAGGTATTGCTCCTCTTTACATAGCTGTTCCTCACACTTACAAGAAGCTATCTATTTGTTTGTGATATTTTCACGAAATGTTACATTTTCATGATGGTATCATGAACTTTGGGGTGACCCCAGGGTTTTTTGGGGTGGTTATGGTTATAGGTAGGGGTAGGATTAGAAAAAGTGACCTAAACCTGACCACGTCACAAAAATGTGATGTATTATCATGAAAAAAATGCGAGACTGGGCTGAATATTTAACAGGTACAACACTGAAATAATCCAAGATTGTGCAACTATATGACGAAAATGCGTATTTCTAGGTGCCCTCTTGAAAAAAAATGACCGCCATCTTGAACACTAAAGTGGCTAACAGCTTTTTTGCAGAAAACACACCAAGAAGTAACATTGTACCAAATTTGTTGCTTGTATCACAAAATGAAACATTCTTATGATAAATGCATTTAAATTATTCATAATAATTTGATTGTGGGTAGAAAATCTACATTAATTCCATTACTGAAACAGTTTTTTTTCTTTCCGTTAACCAGTTAAACATTTAATTGACTATTAAATTAAATACATATTTCCTCACTGTGTTCTGTGATCTCTATGTTGGCGCGTCACCTTTGATTCAGATTTTAGTTCAGTTTTAATCTCTGTGTCGATTGCAATCCTGTATGTGCGCATCCTTCAAAACAATGTTCAGACACTTTTCTTTGTCTTTGAAGTGAGCGTTGATGTTGAGGAGCTCAAATTCAAATCAAATCAAATTTATGAATTTATATAGCGCCAATTCACGATGAAATCTTCTCAAGGCGCTTCACACAACATAATAAAAACAGAAAAAAATGAATAAAAAATTTTAAAACACAATAAAAAGACAAAACCATAAATGAATACAAGAATAAAAACACATCATAACATTAATGATAAAACAAGGAAAGTAAATAAGTCTTTAAACGTGATTTAAAAGTCTCCACAGTATCTGACTGCTGTATATGTGCCGGGAGATCATTCCACAGAGCTGGGGCATGGTAGGAGAAAGCTCTGTGACCGGCAGACTTTTGATTCACACTGGGAAAAAACATAAAAGTCCTGAGAATGCAGGGCCCGAGCTGGTACATAGGGCCTTACCAGGTCAGCCAGATAGGGAGGCGCAAGTCCATGAACAATCTTATAAACTAATAACAGTATCATAAAATCCAATCTTGCAGTGACTGGGAGCCAGTGCAGGGATGCCAAAACGGGTGTAATGTGGTTAAATTTTCTGCTTTGTGTCATAAGTCTAGCATTAGCATTTTGAACCAGTTGAAAATCCCTAATCCTGGACTGCGGTAAACCAGAAAATAGAGCATTACAATAGTCCAATCTAGAGGAGACAAATGCATGAATCAAAGTCTCAGCATCAGCCATAGACAGGATGGGACGAATCTTCGCTATATTTCGCAAATGGAAGAAAGCAGTCCTCATAATGTCTCTAATGTGGAGGTCAAAAGACAACATAGGATCAAAAAATGACCCCACGATTCCTCACTTTATCCGTATGATGTATAACACACGAACCTAAGCTAAGCGCTAGCTGATCAAATTGATACCGATACCTCGCTGGACCAAGAACCATCACTTCAGTCTTATCAGAATTTAAAAGTAGGAAGTTACTAGACATCCAACTTTTCACTGATGCAAGGCAATCTTCTAAAGATTTTATGTGAATGAGATTGTTGTAGACTACAGAGTTGTAGTCTTACACACCTCTCTGCAGCTTCTCTCCCCCTGCTATCCCCTCATTACCCCATCCCCATAGAGACGGTGTCTGCTCCCAGACCACCAACAACCAGTAAAAATCTATTTAAGCATAAAAATTCAAAAAGAAAAAATAATATAGCACCTTCAACTGCACCACAGACTAAAACAGTTAAATGTGATCTATTAAACATTAGGTCTCTCTCTTCTAAGTCCCTGTTAGTAAATGATATAATAATTGATCAACATATTGATTTATTCTGCCTAACAGAAACCTGGTTACAGCAGGATGAATATGTTAGTTTAAATGAGTCAACACCCCCGAGTCACACTAACTGCCAGAATGCTCGTAGCACGGGCCGAGGCGGAGTATTAGCAGCAATCTTCCATTCCAGTTTATTAATTAATCCAAAACCCAGACAGAGCTTTAATTCATTTGAAAGCTTGACTCTTAGTTTTGTCCATCCAAATTGGAAGTCCCAAAAAACAGTTTTATTTGTTATTATCTATAGTCCACCTGGTCGTTACTGTGAGTTTCTCTGTGAATTTTCAGACCTTTTGTCTGACTTAGTGCTTAGCTCAGATAAGATAATTATAGTGGGCGATTTTAACATCCACACAGATGCTGAGAATGACAGCCTCAACACTGCATTTAATCTATTATTAGACTCTACTGGCTTTGCTCAAAAAGTAAATGAGTCCACCCACCACTTTAATCATATCTTAGATCTTGTTCTGACTTATGGTATGGAAATTGAAGACTTAACAGTATTCCCTGAAAACTCCCTTCTGTCTTATCATTTCTTAATAACATTTACATTTACTCTGATGGACTACCCAGCAGTGGGGAATAAGTTTCATTACACTAGAAGTCTTTCAGAAAGTGCTGTAACTAGGTTTAAGGATATGATTCCTTCTTTATGTTCTCTAATGCCATATACCAACACAGTGCAGAGTAGCTACCTAAACTCTGTAAGTGAGATAGAGTATCTCATCAATAGTTTTACATCCTCAATGAAGACAACTTTGGATGCTGTAGCTCCTCTGAAAAAGAGAGCTTTAAATCAGAAGTGCCTGACTCCGTGGTATAACTCACAAACTCGCAGCTTAAAGCAGATAACCCGTAAGTTGGAGAGGAAATGGCGTCTCACCAATTTAGAAGATCTTCACTTAGCCTGGAAAAAGAGTCTGTTGCTCTATAAAAAAAAGCCCTCCGTAAAGCTAGGACATCTTACTACTCATCAGTAATTGAAGAAAATAAGAACAACCCCAGGTTTCTTTTCAGCACTGTAGCCAGGCTGACAAAGAGTCAGAGCTCTATTGAGCCGAGTATTCCTTTAACTTTAACTAGTAATGACTTCATGACTTTCTTTGCTAATAAAATTTTAACTATTAGAGAAAAAATTACTCATAACCATCCCAAAGACGTATCGTTATCTTTGGCTGCTTTCAGTGATGCCGGTATTTGGTTAGACTCTTTCTCTCCGATTGTTCTGTCTGAGTTATTTTCATTAGTTACTTCATCCAAACCATCAACATGTCTATTAGACATTCCTTGAGCAGACATACCAGGCTGCTCAAGGAAGCCCTACCATTAATTAATGCTTCGATCTTAAATATGATCAGTCTATCTTTATTAGTTGGCTATGTACCACAGGCTTTTAAGGTGGCAGTAATTAAACCATTACTTAAAAAGCCATCACTTGACCCAGCTATCTTAGCTAATTATAGGCCAATCTCCAACCTTCCTTTTCTCTCAAAAATTCTTGAAAGGGTAGTTGTAAAACAGCTAACTGATCATCTGCAGAGGAATGGTCTATTTGAAGAGTTTCAGTCAGGTTTTAGAATTCATCATAGTACAGAAACAGCATTAGTGAAGGTTACAAATGATGTTCTTATGGCCTCAGACAGTGGACTCATCTCTGTGCTTGTTCTGTTAGACCTCAGTGCTGCTTTTGATACTGTTGACCATAAAATTTTATTACAGAGATTAGAGCATGCCATAGGTATTGAAGGCACTGCGCTGCGGTGGTTTGAATCATATTTATCTAATAGATTACAATTTGTTCATGTAAATGGGGAATCTTCTTCACAGACTAAGGTTAATTATGGAGTTCCACAAGGTTCTGTGCTAGGACCAATTTTATTCACTTTATACATGTTTCCCTTAGGCAGTATTATTAGACGGCATTGCTTAAATTTTCATTGTTACGCAGACGATACCCAGCTTTATCTATCCATGAAGCCAGAGGACACACACCAATTAGCTAAACTGCAGGATTGTCTTACAGACATAAAGACATGGATGACCTCTAATTTCCTGCTTTTAAACTCAGATAAAACTGAAGTTATTGTACTTGGCCCCACAAATCTTAGAAACATGGTGTCTAACCAGATCCTTACTCTGGATGGCATTACCCTGACCTCTAGTAATACTGTGAGAAATCTTGGAGTCATTTTTGATCAGGATATGTCATTCAATGCGCATATTAAACAAATATGTAGGACTGCTTTTTTGCATTTGCGCAATATCTCTAAAATCAGAAAGGTCTTGTCTCAGAGTGATGCTGAAAAACTAATTCATGCATTTATTTCCTCTAGGCTGGACTATTGTAATTCATTATTATCAGGTTGTCCTAAAAGTTCCCTGAAAAGCCTTCAGTTAATTCAAAATGCTGCAGCTAGAGTGCTAACAGGGACTAGAAGGAGAGAGCATATCTCACCCATATTGGCCTCTCTTCATTGGTTTCCTGTTAATTCTAGAATAGAATTTAAAATTCTTCTTCTTACTTATAAGGTTTTGAATGATCAGGTCCCATCTTATCTTAGGGACCTCATAGTACCATATCACCCCAATAGAGCGCTTCGCTCTCAGACTGCAGGCTTACTTGTAGTTCCTAGGGTTTGTAAGAGTAGAATGGGAGGCAGAGCCTTCAGCTTTCAGGCTCCTCTCCTGTGGAACCAGCTGCCAATTCAGATCAGGGAGACAGACACCCTCTCTACTTTTAAGATTAGGCTTAAAACTTTCCTTTTTGCTAAAGCTTATAGTTAGGGCTGGATCAGGTGACCCTGAGCCATCCCTTAGTTATGCTGCTATAGACTTAGACTGCTGGGGGGTTCCCATGATGCACTGAGTGTTTCTTTCTCTTTTTGCTCTGTATGCACCACTCTGCATTTAATCATTAGTGATTGATCTCTGCTCCCCTCCACAGCATGTCTTTTTCCTGGTTCTCTCCCTCAGCCCCAACCAGTCCCAGCAGAAGACTGCCCCTCCCTGAGCCTGGTTCTGCTGGAGGTTTCTTCCTGTTGAAAGGGAGTTTTTCCTTCCCACTGTTGCCAAGTGCTTGCTCACATGGGGTCGTTTTGACCGTTGGGGTTTTTACGTAATTATTGTATGGCCTTGCCTTACAATATAAGGCGCCTTGGGGCAACTGTTTGTTGTGATTTGGCGCTATATAAATAAAATTGATTTGATTTGATTTGATTACCAGCAGTTATCAGCATGTACAATTGGGTGTCATCAGCATAGCAATGGCAATCCCAAAACGCCACAGTATATTCCTAAGGGGTTGCTACATAAAGGGAAAAAAGCAGGGGGCCTAAAACAGATCCCTGCGGAACCCCAAACTTCATATCCCTAAGATCAGAAGAAGTGGCATTGCACAACACACAGTAAGAACGACTAGACAGGTATGATGTCAACCATGCAAGGGCAGTTCCCGTAATCCCAAATTGATTCTCCAGTCTGTCGGGTAAAATATGGTGATCCACAGTATCAAACACAGCACTATGATCCAACAGCACCAAGACTGTAGTGGTATCTAAGTCCATTGCTCGCAAAAGGTCATTCACAACTTTAGTAAGTGCTGTCTCTGTGAAGTGATATTTTTTAAAAGCAGCCTGCAATGGCTCAAAAAAGATTATTCTCAGTGAGGTAGTCCATGAGCTGTCGCGAAACTACTTTTTCCAAGATTTTAGAACAAAATGATAGATTTGATATCGGTCTATAATTTTTCAATACATTAGGGTCGAGATTGGATGTCTTAAGCAATAATTTAATCACTGCAGACTTGAAACATTTAGGAACAGATCCAGAAATTAATGAGAGATTTATAATTTCCAGCACAGTCAGCCCAAGAATGGGCCACGGATCCTTAAACAGTTTTGTTGGTATGGGATCAAATAAGCAGGTTGTACTTTTTGCAGACATCACGAGCTTCGTCAGCGCACCTAGTGAGATACCATCAAAATCTGTAAATCCGGGTAACACCTCAATGGGACCATCCACCTCCATAGCAGTATGCGATGGTTGTACCAAGGCTTGCTGAGATATGCTCAACCTAATATCCTCAATTTTCTTCTCAAATAGTCCAAGAAGTCCTGAAAAGGGAGAGTGAATAACAGGTGGCCGTCCATGAATGAGAAAAGCTACAGTTTCAAACAAAAACTTTGAGTTATGCTTGTTTTTATTGATCAAATCGGAGTAATAGGCCCGCTTTGTAGCCAGGAGTGCATGCTTATAATCTAAGATAGCATCACGCCATGCAAGGTGGAACACCTCTAATTTGGAACTACGCCATTTCCATTCCAAACCTCTAGCCTTCTGCTTAAGGTCACACAAGTAACCATTGAACCAAGACGACTGTGCCTTGGGAAGACATGGCCTTAAAAGAGGAGGTGCAACCTTATCCAGTGTAGCCTTGAGCGCTGAATTCAAGCCATCCGCAAGACTATCCACTGGGTGAATATTCTCCAATCCTGAAGCCAAAATTTCAGGCAGTCTAGCTTCAAGTTCATTCATAGTTGAGGGAATAATGCATCGCCGCAGAAGTAGACAAGGCTTTCGCTCCACTAAATGCGGCAACATAAATGTAAACCTAATAAATGAGTGGTCAGAGACCACCGAGGCAAGAGGCAAAATGTCGATGTTCATGACAGCAAGGCCACCATTTCAAGGGTATTTCCACTAATGTGCATCGAGTCCTGAATACATTGTTGGAATCCTAATGCATGCACAAGTTCCATAAATGATTTGCAAAGGGGATCACAGGGCTTATTTATATAAATGTTAAAGTCACCAATAATCAAAATGTTGTCCGCACTAGCTGACAGGCTACAGATGAATGCACCAAATTCATCTAAGAATTCAGAATATGGGCCAGGAGGCCTATAAACAGTGACAAAAATGACTGATTTCCATACTTCTGACCCTGACAGTACGTAGCATCATGGGCAGAGCAGAGAGTCAGATGCTCAATATGAATTATATTTATGACCCCCTCAACAGTCCATAAGGTAACCTAGATTATAATAAAGCAACACCCCTGTCTTGCTTCGCACCATGAGGACACATGACCAAATGTATTATGCGGTGGGCAGGCTCATTCAGAGGAAGAACAGCTGTGGGTTTGAGCCAGGTTTTCACATAAGCCACTCATGTCCAAGGATGATCCATAATTAGATTGCTAATCAGCCAGGGCTTCTCGAGGACAATGATCTGATGTTAATGAGACCCAAACTGAAGGCATTCGGTGGGGTTGACAGATGACATCTTGAATCGGCCTAGTAGCTTAAAATCCACTCCCATGTCTTTCCATCCAGTGCCTGGAGAGTGTCAGAAACTGTTGTCGTCACATCAGAATACAAGTCCCAGAAGCTGCGCAGCGCTCTGATGATGTGAGTGCCAAGCGCCGATGCGCTCGGTGCTGACCAGATAACCGGCACAGACGACCCCAGTCCCAATGGAATACAAACTTTATCCTGGGAGCCCTCTGTGGACACGAGATCGGCGGAGCAAACCCTCGCTCTCTGTGGTGATGAAATGTCTCAAGGGACATTACTGTGTTCAGGTCCATAGCTCCGCTCCAGAGTAGCTTAGCATTGGCTAGCCGGGGATGAAGTATGGTGTCATGCAGTGGCAAAAAAAGGCACTAACCAATAAAACTAGTTAAAAATGCACACTGAAGCACCAAGAACCATGTCAAGTACAGTACCCCCCCCCCCCCCAAAAAAATGCACTTAAGCCACTACCACCAATGTTAAAAAAGCAGAAAACGGAGACAACACCAGCGGAGCGGCGAACACACAATGCCAATCTCCTGCTCCTGCAAGGATGCTCAAATGCAATTCAGTTATTTGACCAGAAAACCTCTGCTGTCCACATGATTTTTAAAAAAATGAAATCACTGCACTGTAAACGCGAACTCTAATTTCATTTACCAATAAACAAAATAACGCCACCCCATTTGAGGATTCCTATGAACCACTGAGCGAATTTTGTGATTCCTGCTCCTCTGGAAGTGTTTGTGTTTAAGGAGTGCATTAAAAGAAAAATATCATCATGGCCCTGATTTACTGCCAGACCCATGACAAGAAACATTTAGACAGAAAATCAATAATCGCAACGTCTGACTCTGCCTGCCGAGATGCACACCAGCCTCATAAAAGATGCTGAAATACAAACATTTCTAAAATACACAGTTTAAGCAACCCCTTCTCACAAATTATATACAAGTTTCACTAAAGATTTATGTCTGTTACATTTTGACATTCACAGATGCTGATAAACTTCCAATTAAGTGATTCTCATTCTAATGAAAAAAAGGGAGTCACACATCTAAATGGGCCATTTGTTCGTAGAAATGTACAGGGACAGGTGAATACTGATGACAACTAAACTTAAGCATATTTATTGCAGCAGGTTTGGCACCTGGGCTCAGACTGATAAGTCCCTCCGCAGAAATTTGTCTGTGATATCAGGCAGTCATGATTTGAAATACATATTTTCCCCAATTGGAGGCCAGAGATGGATGCTGGGGTGCAGCAGAGAGAGCGTTTACAACTGAGGAGGAGTGGGGAATTGGCGTCTGTAAATAGCCCGCCCAATTTGGATGGAGCGTTTAATGGATGATGTTGACAGTGTGTGACTTTTGTGGTAACTACAACCCCTGGCAAAACTTATGGAATCACCGGCCTCGGCGGATGTTCATTCAGTTGTTTAATTTTGTAGAAAAAAAGCAGATCACAGACATGACACAAAACTAAAGTCATTTCAATGGCAACTTTCTGGCTTTAAGAAACACTATAAGAAATCAAGAAAAAAAAGACTGTGGCCGTCAGTAACGGTTACTTTTTTAGACCAAGAGAGGAAAAAACATATGGAATCACTCAATTCTGAGGAAAAATATAGGACTCACCTGTAAATTTTCATCCCAAAACCTCATCATATCAGATCTGCTCGTTAGTTGCATCTAAAAAGGACTGTGAACACACCTTGGAGAGCTGTTGCACAAGTGGACTGACATGAATCATGGCTCCAACACGAGGAATGTCAATTGAAACAAAGGAGAGGATTATCAAACTCTTAAAAGAGAGTCAATCCTCATGTTGCAAAAGATGTTGGTTGTTCACAGGTCAGCTGTGTCTAAACTCTGGACCAACTACAAACAACATGGGAAGGTTGTTAAAGGCAAACATACTGGTCAGACCAAGGAAAGACATCAAAGCGTCAAGACAGCAAACTTAAAGCAATATGTCTCAAAAATCGAAAAATTCCAACAAACAAAATGAGGAACGATGGGCAGGAAACTGGAGTCAACGTCTGTGAACGAAACTGTAAGAAACCGCCTAAAGGAAATGGGATTTACATACAGAAAAGCTAAACGAAAGGTCACATAACACCTAAACAGAAAAAACAAGGTTACAATGGGCTAAGGAAAGCAATTGTGGACTGTGGATGACTGGATGAAAGTCATATTCAGTGATGAATCTCGAATCTGCATTGGGCAAGGTGATGATGCTGGAACTTTTGTTTGGTGCCTTTCCAATGAGATTTATAAAGATGACTGCCTGAAGAGAACATGTAAATTTCCACAGTCATTGATGATATGGGGCTGCATGTCAGGTAAAGGCACTGGGGAGATGGCTGGCATTACATCATCAATAAATGCACAAGTTTATGTTGATATTTTGGACAATTGAAAGGATGTTTGGGGATGATGAAATCATTTTTCAAGATGATAATGCATCTTGCCATAGAGCAAAAACTGCAAAAAACATTCCTTGCAAAAAGACACATAGGGTCAATGTCATGGCATAGGGTCACTGTCAATGAGCAGATCTGATTTGATGCAGGTGTGTTAATTTAGGGGATGAAAATTTACAGGGTGATTCCATAATTTTTTCCTCAGAATTGTGTGGGAAAGTGTAGGTACACGGACCCACACAGGGGCGCAAATGAAGGACAATGAGGAAGTCATCGATCTCCTCCCGGTGATTTCCTGACACCACCAGATTTACTGGTGTGTCTTATGTGTGATTAGAGGGAGTAGGGAGCCATCTAGGCCCGCACCTGCACAGGCGAGGTAAGCGCCACTAGAGGGAGCCCTCCCTGGCCCATCTGCTGTCTAACAGATTCCCTTCAGAGCCCGTGTCCACCAGTGCTGGGGCCTTCAGGGTTAAATCCTCATAAAGGATTGTCACTGGGAGTCGTGTGGCAATATGGTATGTCCCACGTGAATGTTTTGGCCCACCCCTAACCCAGTGTCTAGGGGCGGGCGTTGGTGTTTAACCGCTCGGGGCAGTCCCTCACTTGATGCTCTATTGAGCCACAAACGAAGCACGCTCCGCGGAC